>NW_025999932.1:24385121-24432644 GCF_001458135.2 Marmota marmota marmota
TTCCTCAGATGTGAGCGGTTTTTCTTCCATCTCACTCATCTCCAGGGACAGGCAACTTAAAACAAAAGTGAAGCAAAACAAAAGAGGAATCTTAAAATGGCTACCCATCCTCTCGCCCTGCCCTCAGGGGCGAGCAGTTTACCTTATCACTTACCCTCAGTCGCTCCCCGTGTGAGCCACCAAATGCCGCAGTCTGGCTGGGCACAATTCAGGAGCCACTTGTCAAAAGAAATGAACTTTATTTTTAGAACCACACACGCCAAACAAAACAGCTCCTCAGGAAAAACCTTCAGAGCCCAACTGCCACCACTGGCTTTCCACAAGCCTCTCTCTCCCCCACAAGCCTCTCAACCTCCCCCCCTCCTCCTGCTCTTGAGGCTGATTGGCTGGGTTGCATGGGCGGAGTCAAAAAAGTCCCCCAATGAGCAGCTCTGTAGTCTGAAAGGGCAGGAAAACAGCCCAATGAGCATCACCGCAGAGGAGCCAATCAGCTAGATGTTGCTGGGGCCGCTGTGAGCCAATCATCAGCTGGCAGTCTGAAAGTTTGCTGGGGCCCCTTCGGCTGTGGCTCTCAACAGTACTTAACCATACTGGAGAAACAATTAGTGGATTTCACCCCAGGAGCAAGGAGGTCAGAAGGAAGTGAAATCTAAAAACATTTTATGTTACTACATTATAATTATTTCTACCAAATTGCCCTCCCACTCAGCTGAAACTTAAACTTCTAAATTATATAACCTCTGCTTATCAAAATAAGATTTTATTGTGGATAAGTTGTGATATACAGATTAATATAGAGAAAATGCAAATGGCTCATGATCCTACCACCTGCCAAATCTTTGTGAGCTTCTCAATGTGTTTCTTTATCATATAGTCTGTACAGAATCAAGATCCTCCAAGACATATTGTTTTGCAGTCTAACTTTTCATTTAAACTTTGTATGGCAAGATGCTTTCTACTTTGTTGAATGATCTTCAGGAACATGCTTTTTAATGGCTGCAAAACATTCAGTATTCTGAGGGTAATTTATTTATCAGATCATTTTGAGGGCTTGCAGATTTTCATGATTTTTGAAGATAAATTTTATTGGGAATATTTAAGGCAGGCAACATGATGTTGTGGGACAATTAAAGATAGTAAAAAGGTTATATGTCTGTCTCGTAGAGCTACAGTGTTCACAGCTTTTCATTGCAGTGACAAATACCTGAGAAGAACAATCTAGTGGAGGACAGATTCATCTTGGCTCACAGTTTCGGAGGTCTCTGTACGGGGCTGGCTGACTTTGGGCCTGACATGAGGCACAACATCATGGTGGAAAGGCCTGATGGAGAAAAGCTGCTCAGCTTTTCTGGAATTAGGTAGCAGTGGTACGCAAGGAGCAGGGGACCGGAAATACCTTTCCAGGGCACACCCCTAGTGACCTACTTCCTCCAACCCTCGGCCACCTGCAGTTTCTAGCTCCTCTGAGCACTCCACTCAACTGTGGGTCCACTGATGAGCTTAGCATCCTCATGGTCAAATCACTTCCCAATGCCCTGACTCTGGATGCAGTTGCTCTGGGGACCAAGTCTTCAACACATGAGACTTTGGGGGACATTTCAGATCTAAAACATAATAGCTACTCAATTCTTTTACTTTTTGAAGTAAGAGAAGCTAAAATCTACTAATTTTGCATGATTCCATATCCAGCACAATTTTATTACCTGTAGTTGTACATTGTTTCCCTAGACTTGTTCATTCTGTGGATATATAACTTTGTATGCTCTCAACTACATACACTCATTTTCTCTTTTCCTCCTGGTAAACACTATTTTGTTCTCTATCTGTTTATTTGATTTTTTAAAAAAGATTCCACATATAAGTGAAATCATGTAATATTTTTCTTTGAGTCTGACTTATTTTACTTACCATAATGTCCTAAATCATCCGTGTTCTGGCAAATAGCAAGATCTTGTTCCTTTTAAGGGCTGAATAATATTTCATTTTATACACCCCCCTACATGGTTTCTTTATTAGTTCATCTCTCAACACTTTGATTATTTGTATGTCTTGGCTATTGTGAATGATGCCACAATGAACATGGTAGTACAGATTTCTTTACAAGGTGGTGGTTTCATTTTCTTTGAATATATATTCAGAAGAAGGGTTGCTGGGTCATATGGTAGTCCTGTTTTTAATTTTTAACGAATCTCCATACTGTTTCCCATAATGGCTCTCCCAATCCCATCAGTAGTGTACGTGTGAGTTTCCCTTTCTCCACACCCTCACCAGTGCTTGTTATCTTTTGACTTTTTGATAATTGCCATCCTAAGGAGTGTGAGACGGCCTCCCATAGTGGTCTTGATTTGCATTTCCCTGATGCTTAATGATATGAAACACCTTTTCATATAATTGTTGGTCATTTTTACCATTTATGGTTTAAAATAACAAAAATATCATTTTTGTTATTTTAAACCATACTCTGTGCACATCACTGGATGAAAAACTATCTCACTGATTATTTTCTCAGAATGGGGTCTTAGGTGTAAAATTCTATTTATTTATTCATTATTGGTTTTTTTTAGTCATATACGATAGCAGGATCCATTTGCTATAATTATACAAGCATGAATATAGTGAGAGTCCCATTCTTATGGATTACATGGTGGTGGGATTCACTGTGTGGTTGTCAGATTCATTCCACTGTTTTTCCTTCCATTCTCCATTGTCTACTGCACTTCTATTCCAGCCCCCCCTGCACCTCCACCGCCATGTGAGTTAGCTTCGACCTATCACAGAAAACATTTGACCTTGGGTTTTTGGGACTGATTCTCATTAGCATGATAATCTTCAGATGCATTCACTTGCTGGCAAATGTCATAAGGTCATTCTTCTTTATGGTTGAGTAATACTCCATTGTGTGTGTGTGTGTGTGTGTGTGTGTGTATGTATGTATGCATATACCACATTTTCTTTATTCATCTATCAAAGGGCACCTAGGTTGTTCCATAGGTTAGCTATTGTGAATTGAGCTGCTATAAACATTGATGTGGCTGTAATATGCTGATTTTAAGTCCTTTGGGTATAAATGTAGGAGTGGGATGAATGGGTCAAAAGGTGGTTCCATTCCAGTTTTTCTTAGGAATCTCCATACTGCTTTCCAGGGTAGTTGCACCAATTTGCAGTCCACCAGCAATGTATGAGTGTGCCTTTTCCCCGACATCCTCACCAACACTTATTGTTGCTTGTATCCTTGATGATTGCCATTCTGACTGGAGTGAGGTGGAATCTTAGTGTAGTTTTAATTTGCATTTCTCTAATTGCTAGAGATGTTGAACACTTTTTCAAAGCTTTGTTGACCATTCTTATTTCTTCTGCTGTGGAGAGAAAAATAAAGGAGTAGCATTCTTGGATTGAAGAGAGTAAACATTTAAGCATTTTTTTGATATATTTTGACAAATTTCTGTACTTGTTTACATTATTGGAATATATCCAAAATTACTGGACTTAGTAAACCAGGATTTGGGGAGGTGTGTTAGAGAAGGCTGCAGAGGCCTCTCTATCCAGGACTTGCCCTGGGCTGCTCAGAGGTGCTGGATTCAGAGTGGTGTGAGTCCCTCTCTGGCCTCGTGGATGCTGGGTCCGTGTGCACCACATCCTGACCAGCCCTGAGGATGGGTGGGGCTGAGCTTGCAGGCTGAGTGTCCTAAGAAAGCCCATGGTCCTCTCTTCTGAGCTCTTGAACCATCAATGTCTCCCTTCTACTGTGTCATTCCCAAATGACATACAGAAACGCTGGCGCTATAATAGAGCCCCACTCACTCTTCCTTTCTTCTTTTTTCATAAAAGTTTGATTTCAAAACTCAAATCTTTTAATGAAAATAGAGTATCTGCATATAAATAATATAAAATATATTTAAATAATATAAAATATTATAAAAGCAAATTATATATTCTATAATATATATTACAAGTAATATAAAAAGTGAAAGTCCCTTTCACATCTGAAACTCTGTTCCTTTCTGTGGGGGCAAAATATTGTTCCCTTTCAACACAGCATAATATACATACCTGTAGATGTACTGTTGATGGGCTGTTCTTGCCAGCTTCAACAGTAACTTCCATTCAGCAACTCCAGTGGTCACTTTAGTCGTCATCTTTCTTTCATTTTGTGAGCCTTTGTACAGTGGCTCGTTCCCTCCCTCTGTCTTGGTCAGCTTTCCATTGCTATGACAAAAATGCCTGGGAAAATCTACTTAAAAAGAGTAAAGGTTTATTTTGGCTCATGATTTCAGAGGTTTCAGTCCTTGTTTGCTAGGCCCCATTGCTTTGGGTCAGTGGTGGGGAGCATGAGCCAGGAGAGGTCTTCTCATTCCACAGTGGGCAGGAAACAAAAGAGAGAAGAAAGGGGCTAGGGTCCCCTTCAATGTCCCCCCAGTGACCCAACTTCCTCCCACTAGGTCCACCTCCTAAAGGTTGTCTACCACCTCCCAATAGTGCCAGAGTCTTCAAAGCATGTTTTTTTGGGGGGACATTCAGGTTCCAAACCCAAGTGCCCTTCGTCTTGAAACACCCTTCTGTCTTGTGCCACCTCTGGCTTTGGTGCTCCTTCATGGCCACACGGCTCAGCCTCCGCCTTGGGCACCGTCTAGTAGGGCCGTGTGTGCGCTTCATCTTGACCTCTGAATGTGAGTGTGTCCCCCGCTCAGCACGGGGCTCCCTGTCCTTCCTTCATTTCCTCTTTTCCCATAAGGTCTCACCCAGTCCCTAGCTGTAAAAAGCTGTGGTCTCTCCAAAATTTGGACCTCCAGCCCAACCATTCCACTGAGATTTGTACTTTTTCAGTTAGTCAAATAATCTCAAAGGTAACATTTCCAAAATAGGACTCCCGGTTTCCCCCAGTGAGTTGGTTCCCCCCCCCCCCACACTTCTTGTGAATCTTGGCGTGGTCAGCTCTGCTGCTGGAGTCGACAACCAACAACCTCCCAAGTCCTTTGGCCTCTACTTTCAAAAGAGGCTCCCAGCTCCTTCTTCACTGCTCTTATTCTAGTCCAAGCCACTGCTCCGTACACCCGTCCTGGTCTTCATTCTGCAATTAAAAGAGCTTTTGAAAACGGAAGACAGATGGTGTCATTCCCATAGCACTTAGATCCTGACCCCAGAGCTGGTCTGTCAGTGCCTCTTTGTTTCTTGAATTTACTGGTATTTTCCTGTTTTCTATGTTTCTGGGGACTGTAGTGACTCACATAGCTGAAGGGTTCAGGGTATCTCCTCCTTTGGGTATGACTCCAACAGTGTGACCCTTCTTCCATGGACTGGATCTGCCTTGGAATAAGCTTAGCTCTCAGCAGACTCTCCTCACGGTTCCATGATAGCTGGCAGAAGCTTCCGGTTTCTTGCTTATTCATAATTGTTAAGTTATTAGATAGTGGTCCTGCCACAATAGTGCCATTGGTACTGGGTGTCTCTGTTTTCCACTCTTTTGTCACCTGTGTGACTTCATGTTTGAGGTTCTCCTCAAGGAGAGGCAGATGGCTGCAGCAGGCCAGCACCCACTGGCTGGTTTAGCAATCCCTGTGGGTGGCAGCCACAGTAGCAGGCAGTGCCTGACCTTGGAGGTGCTCTGCATTACAAAGGACCATGACCACAGGTGTAACCACAGTTATAATTGACATGGGGCTGAATAAGTCCACTGTGACTTTTTGTGCATTGCTGCATTGGCCTGATGTGAATTGGGTCAATATTCCAGTCTTTCTGAGTTTTAGCAGTGGCCAGGAAACTTTTCTGTGTTTGTAACACCGGAGTTTTTAGGTTAGAAGGACCAAGCCTTGTAGTGATGACAAAGTCCCACACCGTGTAGTGATGGCTGGACTTTCTTGCTCGTGCATTCCTGAACAGAATCACCACTTTCAACCCTGCTTCGTCTTGGCAGGGTCGCATGCTGTGCATGTATAGTTGATGGTTCCATATGTTCTCTCACTTTCCATGTGGCTCCTATTTTAGAAACATGCGGGTTGTGTGTGATTGCTCCCTTTAGCTGATGAAGAGCACAGTAATTGCAGTTACCCTGTGACATAAGTGTGACACTTTCCATTTTAGAAGTGTAACAGGAAGTGCCTCTTGTTTCAACCTGCATCGTTATAATAAGGTTCATGCAGATGGTTGTGATTTAGTATTTGCTGTCTTCTAGCTCTTCTGTCAGTGTGCATTTCTTTGCAGTTTACAAAGTTCTTTTGGATGATGAGCTTAATTAATTGGAGCCTCCGGAGGTGGGCAGGGGTGTCAGCAGGTGTCCCATTCAGTGTGCAGGGAAACGGTGGCATAGTCCCTCAATCCTTTGTTGAGGCTCATTGTCCAAAGTGGGTCCAGATCTTGAATCTTGGTATGTGTACTTTAAAGTGGGCTATCAGGTGTTTGTTGCTCCTGTCTGCCTGTCTCAGGTTGGCATTGATCCCTGTCTGAAGTATGTAGTGGATTGTAACAATGATTATGCGAGGATCACCTGGAAGCTGCTTTGCATTGCATGTCAGCAGTTCAGAGATGCCTGCCTGAGTGATTGTATTAGTCAAGGATCTTCAGAGAAATGTAACCAATAGAATGTGTATGAGTGTACAATAAGCAGATTTATTTTTAAGAATTGGCTCACACAACCATGGGGATTGGCAAGACTGCCCCCTGCTGGCAGGCCAGCAAACTGGAGACCCAGAGAAGAGTTGACATTGCAACTCCAATGTGAAGGCCACCTGGAGGCAGCCTTTCATTTTCCTCTGGGGACCTCAGTCTTCCTCTTGAGGACATGAGCAGATTAGATGTAGCCTTCTCACATTATGGAATGTAATTTGCTTCCCTCAAACTCTGTGTATCTATTTAAATGTTTCACAACTGAAAAATATCTTTTCAGCAACATCTAGACTGGTTGACCACCATCTAGAATTGACCACCATGGCTAGACATTTGGATGCATAGAATTGCCATCACATTGGCCAACTAGACAGTGCTCTAAGATGACATTTTTACAAAGAGATCCCTAGTGTCTACAAAAAGGAGATGTTTATATTTTCCTTAGCATTATTAACCAAATGATGATAATGGAATAAATAATGAAAAACGGAGTCTTTAATTATATTGTTACATTTCTGATGCCCTGAAAATAGCACTTAGTAAATTAAAGACTTGACCTCCCTTTTTTGAACCAGCACCAAAATAGCAAAAAATGATCAATTCCTAGAAAATTCTGTTGTTGCTCAGAAGAATAAATTCTGATTGTCACAACCTTTCCTTTTGGAGACTTGCTTAAAGACATACAGTTTATTTGCACACTTATTGATTTGCAAATGCTGATTTTATTTAAGTTCTTAGATAATTTTGGATTGTTTTTTAATTAACACTTTATTGAAGGGCTTATTATTCTCTTTTGAGCATTTCCCAAACTCACATGTTTAATGCCTGTCTTTGTAAGCCTGAACCTATGCCTTATGGAAATGATATCCATCCTAAAATATTTAGAAAGTTTACAAATCATAGTGTTGTTTTTTTTTAATTTGATAGATAATAGTCCTCAGAGGAGTTCTATTCAAGCTGAATTCATTGAGAATAGTAGCAAAATTCCCCTTGGTTAAGTTTGGTAAAGGTGAGAATATCCTGAACTGGTTCCCATGGTCTGGGAGTGACATATTAGACATCATTAACTGAGTCATGAAACTCCCTAGAAGACATACCAGGCAGTAACTTGACAACGTAAGAGTAATGTAGCTCTGATAAGTTGTTACCACGTAATTCAGTCATGGACAGGAGTAGTGATGGAACTGTCCACCGAGAGCACTGTTGGTTAGGAAGATGACCAACACACGAAATATAACTTCTTATCTTTGAACTCAACTATTCAGTATCCCATTGCAACATTCTCCTGTTTTTAATGGAAGGGGGATGAGCTTGCTGAAACTGTCTAATCATCCATCAGGTGCTTTCTATGATGGTGAAGAGCAACAAAGTGCAATTGTGGTTTGCTGGATATTGGATTTAGGATGTGCTCTACCCTGCTGTTATACCCTCAGCCTTGCTGGTAAGAACAAAAGGAAGCTCTGGTCTGCTCTAGACACTCTTGATTTACCCAAGAGAGGTCGTGCTGGGGGGATTAAAGCCTCACTGTCTGTGTCATCTTCGTCATCATTGTCATTTGAAAAAGACTCTTGTCATTGATTGGAAGACATTCTAGACATTTCTTCACCAAAAACACAATTCTGCCTGTTTGGCTGAGGGTGTTAGGAATCTATGTGAGAAATCAGAGGCAGGATCTAGGGTTATAGCCCTGGGGCCATTCCCATGCACGCTGCTCAAGCCACATCCATTTCACACACGTGTCCCTGCCATCCAGATGATGTGTTGTGCAAAATGTTCATTATCACGGGAAAACTCAGCTCAGCTTAAATTCATGGCTTAGTTTCTAAGATTTTAGTTACCCACAGTCAACTTTGGTCCAAAAATAGAGTAGAAGAGCACAGGATATTTAAAGAGAGAGGACATTCACATAATTTTATTACAATATTGCTATATTGTTTGTATTGTGCCTAATTTATAAATTAAACTTTGTCATAAGATTATAAGTATAGGAAAAAGATAGTTTATAGAAAACTCAGTATTATCTATGGTCTCAGGGGATCTTGGATACATCCCCCATGGATAAGGAAGTCTACCATATATAGTGAGAACGATTTGTTTAAAATGGAGTATATGACTGTGGCCCCTGTGTGTTATAAATATCATATAAAAACACATATGAACATGAAAATGTTGGAGCCAGATGTGGTGGCACAAGTCTGCAATCCCAGTGACTTGGGAGGCTGGGGCAGGAGGATTGCATGTTTGAAGCCAGCCTCAGTGTCTTAGTGAGGCCCTAACCTATTTTGTGAGACCCTGTCTCAAAATAAGAAACTAAAAAGGGCTAGGTAAGTAGCTCAGTGGTAAAGCAACCTGGGTTCAATCCCTGGTACCAAAAAAAAATGTAATATCAAGAGACATAGAACTATAGTATTCATTTTAATAATAATTGTTGCTTATTAGTATTGGCTTATGTTTATATAATTGAAACATGCAATAGACAAAAATCATTCATGCTACCACCATTACAGTATAAAGCCTTCAGGTATTTCCAATTTGCTTTTTGAATGCATATAAATTATTTATAGTAGTAATTCTTTTTCTTAGGTAACACTGCATTTCAAACATCCTTTTTTTCTACAAAAATTCAGTTCAAAAATTAATTTTTAATGTATGTTTTTCTATATTTGAATGAACCAAAGCATATTTTATGCTATGAGGCTGGGACAAAATACAAAGGGAGGTCCACATACTGTATACTTACACATTTAAAAGTTATAAATTGAGTGAACAAACCAATAAATAAAATATGTTTTGTTCTCATACCTTGACAACTATGTGATTGAAATGGAAGTCTTGAAAGAATGAAGACAAATTATGATTTTTTATATGAGTGGATGTCATTAAAAAACCCAAATGACAGAATTTATTATTTTGTACTATTATCACATTCGGGAAAATGGGATGCTAATATCATTAAGTTTTTTTTTTTTTCAAAATGCATCAGTTATTTAATTAGGTTCTTGGTAAGAAATTTAGAACATCAATTTGTGAAGCTAAATTCCATTTGTTAGAGCAAAAACAGATCTAATGGAGCCCGGAGCTTAGGAATAGCTTTGGTTTGGGGTAAAATTTGTGAGTCCAAAGCTTTCTGTTGAACCTTGTGCTGCCCTGTAATTTTGTATTTCTCTTTCTCTGTGTTGAAGACGTTACCTTCCTGGTGTCTGGGCTTCCGCAACGTCTTCTTGAGTTAAGCATAAGTGAGGTGCTTTGGGATTTTTAGGTTGCTGTTATCCATCTTAGTGGAGGTGGACAACAGATTTCTGGTGTATTTTACCCAGAGGAATTCGACTGAGGGAAAGAGGTCCCATCATAGTAGCAAGCAGTGGCTCAGCAGCTTTAGGAAAACCACTTTTGCCTCGGTGGCACCCAGTGAGGATGATCAAGATGGCCCCAGGAGTGATGCTGGCTTGCTGTTTTCTCACATGCTACGCGGGGGATTTGCCATGGATCAACAGCTTTTGTGGCACATCTACAGCTGGATGGTATCTAGGCATTTTTTGAAGCTTTACCACCCTGGTACCACTATTCTTGTCACCACTGACTGGTTTGTGACAGTAGCAAGAAATTTCTCCTCCTTTTTTTCAACCTGGAACTTAGCAGCTGAGTACTTCTTCTTGTACATGGCTTTTCAGGACTCTGTAGCAGATTGGGGGTTTTGGCTGCAGTGGGGCTTCCCTTCCTGGGGTTTCTTAGCCTTAGGGTCTCCCTTTTTAATCTCGCCAACAGCCTCAGCCTTCTTAGCTCCAGGTTTCTTCTCCTTAGTGTCCAGCTTCTCAGCCTTCTCACCTGCCATCTTGCAAGATGGGAAAGAGAACTAAGTACCTGGCTTCTGATCTGTATGCAATGATTGGCATGTCTCATTAAATTTTGATTTAATAAAACATCCAGAGTTCTTGGGATTTTATCTTACCAGTTACAAACTTGGACTAGATGAATATATTTTTCTTACTCATTTTTAGTGCATTGATCAGTCATTTAATCTTCATTAAATAAGAAAATTACCATGTCCTGCTGATGAACTCTATGTGGCTCATTCTGTAGAAGCCTGTTTGCCTTCATGTTAACATTTAAAAAAAATATTTTTTAAACCTTTAAAAATTCTTAACCTTTTTATTTTCTGACTTTTACTTTCATAATTTCTATTTCTAAAACAATCTTCACTTATTCTTAATCATCTAGAGAATTAGAAAATATAATTTATCCAATGTATATGAAACATAAATCTATTTTCAACAAAAATATAAAATAAGTGTGGAAATTAAAATTTTTCGAAATTATCATCTTCACTAAAATATTCAATTGTGCAATAGGATAAAAAGCAGAATACTGATTACAATTCATGATATCAAAGTTTTGAATAAAATTATTATTAATAAAACTGCAATTTTAATATTTTGAAGTTTTACTCCTCATTAAATACTTTTATGAAAAGAATCTTTTTAAAAAAATTGTCTAATTGTCAGTGTAAAAAATAAGTATTAAGCTTCATGCATGCAGTGTCTAGATATTTACATATACAAATTAAAGAAAAATATGAATGGTTTAGCATTGTGAAATAGTCCTTAGCCACCATTCAAACTGGTGAATCTGAGGCTAATCTGTGAGTATCTGCAGAACAGGGGTCAGCGGCTTATGGCCCAGGTACCAGATCTGTCCTGCCACCTGTGTGTGTGAATAGAATCGGACTGGAAGACAGCCAGCCCTGATCATTTTGTTTATACTGCCTTCACACTACATCAGTAGATTTGCCATGACCAGAGATTGTGTGACCCACAGAGCCTAAAATATTCTCTATGTCCTCATGGTGGCCAGGAAGCAAAACAGAGGGAAATAAGAAGCCAGGATTCCAATATCACCTTCAAGGAAGCACACCCAGTGAGCTTTCAGAGAACAGTTTGCTTCCTTCTTTTGAACCATGAATTAGAACATGAAGAAAGGCAAGAAAATTTAAATCTTGACCTTACTGGGAGATGGAACTTTTCATGTAAATGCTATAAGTGTTCCTCAAAGATCTGTGTGTTGAAGGTTTGGTCCCAGCCATTGGTATTTTGGGAGGTAGAAGAAACCTTTAGAAGGTGAAGGACTTTAGCTCATTGGGCGTACTTCCTTGAAGGTGATATTGGAATCCTGGCTTCTTATTTCTCTCTCTTTTGCTTCCTGGCCACCATGAGGTGACAACTTCCTCTTCCATGCTCTCTTGCCATGATGTACTGTGTTATCACAGGCCACAGCAATATAGCCAAGGGATCATGGACTAAAACCCACAAAACGGTGAGCCAAAATAAAGGTGTCCTCTGAAAGCATGCTGGTGCTTTCATTTCAGGGCCATGTGGCAAGGGCTGTACAAATGTGCTTTCCTGGGTTCTGCTTGGTGTTAATGGCCAGAGGAGATCCTTAGGGTTAGAGACCCTGCTTTGTCCATGTTGAGGGAAGGACCCAGTGTGACAGAGGTGCCCACACATGGCATTTATCTTAGGTATTTGTGATTTTCAAGGACATCTGATGTAGATGGAGGTAAGAGCAGTTGCGGAGAGCCATAGCCAAGTAGGAATGATGCATGGCAATTTCCTTGTCAGCCTACCCCATGTTGCTTAGAAGGAGGACTCTCCATTGTGGAAATGGGCTTGCCTTGGACCCAGGTCATTTGCAGTGACATTGCATGAATGTTTGAGAAAGGTGACCCTGCTCAAGGACCAGGGCGGATCCGGGTTTAGGGCGGTTCCAGGTTTAGGGTGTGGATCCTGCTGAGAATAGGGCGGTTCCAGGTTTAAGGTGGATCCTGCTGGGAATAGGGCGTATCCTGCTGCCTCGGCGCCTGCTCCTTGAGTTCCCGTTGAGTTCTTGCGGGATTCAGAGAGTATTTGGTACGCAGAGCCCGGTGGAGTGTGGATTTTCCCAGAACGTGCATGTAGAGTGCCGGTGACAGTTCGAGAATAAAGAGTTGCTGTTTGAATCTACAAGGTGTGTGGTGGCTCAGTTATTTTGTGCCCAGCCAGACTGCGGCATTTGGTGTAACCAATATTTGATTCACTAAGTCACTTGTATTTTAATCTGAACATTGCTCACAAGTCAGTAATTTCACAGTGCCAGAAATTAGAGGTGGGTATTGGATTTGAGACAGTCGAAAATGGGAGAAGCTTCATCATTTAAATCGTTTGAAAACATCTTAAAGATATCTGGGCTTAGGGTATTTTAACAATAAAATAACACTATAATGATCTTGGTATTATTTTTTTCCCCTAATATTGGTAAACTGAGGCCAGATATATAGTTTGAGGCCAGTGAAACACAACAAAATGAACTGTTTCATAAAGAAAGCAAATATCACTCAATGGTCTGATGAGCCAGGTACCTGGGATACCTTGAAAGGAATCCTCAGGTTTTCATTTTGAGAAACAATCTGAGTGCCTGTTCTCTCAAAATGAAAAAGAAATTGTAAAATAGAAAGAATTCAAATTAATAGTTGAGAGAAATATTAAACCCATTAGGACTATAGCAATAAGAGCTGTAGAAAAAATTGAATGGGCTATAATGTACAAATATGGGAAATAGCAATCTCCTGTGTTAATTTGCATCTCATAATGGGATATAGACATTACGCTCATTAATGTTGCCACAAATAAAAGCACCATCCTATGTTTTCACAATGCTTATTTTGTGCAGAAATTATCTCACCCACCTGAACTTATTTGATTCTCATACAAATATGTGAGAAAATACAAACAAAGAACCTAAGTTGCAAACAGTAAACATTTGTCCAAAGTCAGAAAGCTTCTGTGTAGCCAAAATGCAACGCAAATTTAAGTGCTCTTATCCCATTTACCATTTTCTTTCCATGATCCAAAGCTTCCTTTGAAAATAAGATAGTGGGTGAACTTTGTGTCTTGCATACAGACAACTATATTAGACAGAAAAGTCACATTAACACTGATTTCAAGTGTTAATGGTGAATTCCAGCATATAATTTATTGCTTTATTACTCAGGAGAACTTACAAATTTCACAAGACATAGTTTGAGCTTGGAGATATTCAAACTACACACACAGAATGACTATTGAGGAATATTGGCTTAGGTCAAGCCGATTTTGGATACTGCTTTGCATCCTAGGTCTGCGCAAAGCTATTTCTGGAGAGTGAAGATGGCAGTGGGGTCCACATTCTGGGTGGGGGAAACGCCAACCTTTAGAGTCACAGAAGTCACAGGTATGAGAATGAGTGGCATCTCTGATAAGTGACCCTACTGTTCTTCCAGGAGACTTACCCACAGAAAATAGTCAGCATTATTATTCCACAAGTAATTGGTTCCTGAAAAGTCTTTCTACGTTACTTTAGCAGGTGGCCATGCAAGGAGTCAGCTAAAATCATGCATGTTCAGCACCAGGCAGCATTTCAACCACCAAAGTTTCAGACTAAGCAGTGTGTATTTGGGAGTAGAGCATTTTAATGTTCAGAAACCCCAGGTGATCGTAGTTTCTCCAAAGTCCAGTTTTTACTAGTTCTGAAAACCAACCACTTAAGTTCATTTTACCTTCTGGCCCAAGGTGTTGTAAAACTGAAATATTAATGTCAAAGCTTCTTGTTGATACCGTACCCTCTGAGAGCTGCAGGGTATTAGAGAATGGATTTTCAAAACCTCCGATGTTCACTTAGTTCCTGTCTTAGGAGAGAAAGTGTACGTTGAAAAGGTAATCTTTTAAAACTTATTTTATATTTTTATTTTATGACTTTAAAAAATATATAAACAATATTCAATTTGAATGCACATCCATATTGAATGCACACCTTATGCTTTATCTTTGCATTTTACAAAAAAAATAAATAATAGAAGTAAAATAATTTGGATACAACTACAGCTTCAAATCCTTATCTTAATCCCTTCCCTATGTACCATCCCCAAGAAAACCACTATAGAAATAGGTGTGAGCATTTTCTTAAATGATATTATACTTTTACTTTATGTATGTATCTATCCAAGGAAATATATACAGTTTTATTTTGTGTGATGAAAGCATACAGAGTATATGTAGCCTGCTTTTTAAAGCAAAAATACTAGCATTTGGGGGGACATTAAAATAGATTCATTTATATCATTCTCTTTAACTGTTCTATGGGAAGAGCATCATGTGAATATAAAATTTTTTTTCCTGTCTGAAGTTGATGGGCATTGAGATGATTTTTAATTTTTAAATCGTAGCAAAATTAATGCAACAAAATTTCTGATAACTCCATAGATACCTGCGAGGTATTCCTAGGCCACTGTTTTTCAAACTGTCATCCATTAATGAGTCATGAAATCAAGTTAATAGAGTGTAACTAACATAAAATTAAAATTATGAATTGTATATTATATAAATAATAAACTGTGCATTATAAAGGTGTTTTGTTAAATGGTTCTTTCTGTTAAATATGTGGGGGGTGGGGCATACACATATGCACATGGACCAGGCCATGATGTAAAATGAATTTCTCACTGAGGGTCAGAGGGAAAAGGTCAAAAGCTACCACTCAGGGGCATGTATTACTAGTCCCAGTGCGGGTCACAGAGCATCTGCCCCTTCAACCTTACTGATTATTGTCAATTGCTCTTAAAAGTGACTGCCTCTTGTTTGTGAGTTTCCTTCTTATTTTATGACATTCTGGCCATGGACTTTTGTGACAAGGTTTCCTAATTGTAATTGTAATTGGCTTTTCCTGATTACTAATGAGGCTGAGAACAGGTCAATTCTAAGTGCTGGAGACACATGGGGAGAGACGTTACATTTTTATTTTAGCACAGCATTGGATACCCATAGACAAATAACCACAGCAAATGGAAATAGAAGATAGAATCCTTACAGCCTGATCGGGAAGAGGGAAGATAAGAAATATCTCACATTTTGATATCTGATGTTAAGGACTTCCGTCTTAGAAGAGGACGGGAATTTCTGATGTTCTCTGCTGCCCAGTATATGATGGATGACTCTTGGAGCAGAGGGTGGAGGTGCAGATGCCCTTGGCAGCTCCAGTTTTACATACATGAGTGAACTGTGCTCTGTGTTCCACGTTTGCATATGCAGCATACAGGAGGGTTCCTCACAGCTTCAGAGAATTATTCTCTCTCTGATTTTTCTTGAGTCACACTGTCCTCGCAGTCTTCCTCTTGTTTTTCACTTTTGATGACTAATGCTCATAGCAGAAAGCTGACAGAGCTGGGGACATGATGGTTGGGTTGCACCCTGCAGAGGGCATAGCTCCACACAGAGGGGCAGCTGCAACTTGGCTCTGGGGGACTTGTGTTTTGTGAGAATGTGAATCAATATTGTAGATATTTTAATGTATTTTCCAAGAGAAGGTGAAAATATTAAATTTAGCTTAATTTTGTGAAATCTCTTGATTTAGTTTTTTAAAATACTGAGTCACGTTTTTAAAAACACAGTTTGGGCCAAATGAATCATGTTTGAATGAACCCATTGGCCCTCTAATTTGCCTTCTCTGTGTTAAGGGAACAGAACTATGACTACATCTTGTGACCCAGTTTGACATTTTGCTTGCTTCCTCCTTGGTACATAACGGGGTGTTGAAGGAGCTGAATTATGTTCATTTGTTTTTATTTCTTAGCACCTAGTGCAGTGCTTGTTATGTAGTAGGCTTCTAATAAATATGTGTTAGATCAAATAAGCAAATGATGAGACCATAGCTTCTATCTTCCTTTAGAATTGAAAATCTTAGAAAAACATAGTTACCGTTGGCTAGTTTCATGTTATTTTCTCAGGATGGATAGCGAGAGGAAATTTCTGCTGCACAAGACTTCCACACATCACACCCTGACAGTTTTACTGTTCACCAAAATGCCACATAGCTAATTCATGATTTATAAAGAAAGCTCAGCACATTATTAGATTAGATAGTTGGTAGAATGAATAATAAATGGCAAAGCTACATGTACAAAGAAAATATGCATAGCTCTTGGAAAATCCTATAACGAGGGTTGGCGCATCTGGAGCCTCCGCTTCCCCAGGGGAAATGTGAGGGCTGAGTGATAATCCTTCAGTCATAAAAGGAGAAAATGAAGTTCCATATGGGCGTTTGATCAAGCCCAGGAAATTGCAGTGCGGGGGAAATTCTAGACAATTAACACTTCCGCACTTAGCCCAGTAGGCAGCCCGATTGGATTGGTGGCAGCAGGATGTTATTGAAAATGTTAGTGTTTGAGTGGGTTGAAATTTGAATCACAATCCTTTCCAGCCCTAGTGGTCAAGATACTGCATTTATTTTAAGTTTCTTGATCCTAAAACCAATCCAGAGTCATCCCTAGTTCTTTCTTCCTTATCCTAAGGTTCCTACATGAGGACCTCATCTTCTAACTGGCCAGCCTCTAAATGCTCCTGTTGTGATTGTTAGCCTCCTACCCTGGACCCCTTCCTGCCCGAGAGCCCTGTTAGTCCTCTCCTCTGACACCCACAGTGACTTCTTCAGGCAGTTTTCTCATTTGGGAGTTTTAGTCCCCAAGCCCAGCCTCACCACCGTCCCCTCCAGCCTGTCAGCTTTGCTTCTCTTTCACTTTCTGTACCAGTTTGTGTGAAAGGACCACATGAGTGTCATAGAGGTGAGCCATTCAGGATTCCACCTCTGCTGGAGCTCAGGTGAAGGGGAAAGGAGATTATACTGTGTTGTCACCCCAGGGGAGGCTGAAACAGGCACTGGCAGCTGGGGAAGCCTGGGCTTGTTCGAAGGGTCAAAGATGACCTCCTGGGTGGTGGCGTAGCTGTCTGGAAGCCTGGGTAAAGAGTTAGATGAAACGGGACCTTGGCATGTTCCAGGAGGAGGGCCCAGTTGGAGCAAAGGAAGAGAAGTAGGAGGCCTGATGTTGTCTGAGGACCACAGTCAGCATGACATTACTCAATCAGCATGACGACAATGAGGGGGACCCTGTGGGGAGCATGTGGAGGGTGCCAATGAGCCTTCCCTTCATTGAGTGTGAAGGGCAGCTGCTGAAGGATTTTAAGCTGGAGACAGATGTGGAAAGAATTGTGATTCAGTGCATTTGGGTGCATTTTGGAGGATGGATGAGAGGGAGGACAAGAAACAAAGGAGGTCAGTTGCACTGTGATAGTGCGGGAGAAGGATGCTGAGGCGCAGAATAAAGTCGGTGGAAATGCAGGAGCAAGAGATAGGAGAGAGCGGATGTGCAGCCAGGACTGCAGGTGCATGCCTGTAATCCCAGCTATCTGGGAGACTGAGGCAGGAAGATCAGGAGTTAGAGGGCAGCCTGGGTAACTTAGCAATACCCTGTTCCAAAAAAAGAAGAAGAAGGAGAAGGAGAAGGAGAAGGAGAAGGAGAAGAAGAAAGAGTAGGTATGAGAGTAGGCACAGAGAGCAAAAGAGAAGCAAAGCTAAGAGGCTGGAGCGGATGGTGGTGGGACTGGGTTTGGGGACTAAAAACTCCCAAATGAGATCATTTAGAAGTTAGAGTAAGCAGGACATTTTTGTAGCACAAGAGGAACGTGAGTATCTATTTGACTACTGTGAGGGAATAATCAAGTGATATTACACACATCCAAGGGCATATGATTAGCTGTTAGTAGTAATAAGGAGATTTTATGTGGACCAGAATGGGCAAATTTCCAAGATATTGGAAGTGGCTTGGGTAGGTAGGTACAAAATAATCTGTATGTTTTGCTAATCCTGATGATAAAGAAATATGCGTGGGCTAATTCTGGAAGGATGTATGGGTTGCTTTTGTGGAGGACAGGTGGTTAGGAAGAGGGAAGCTGTGGGGGGACTTGGACTTTATTACGTGTGCTTTCCCCTTTGGACTTTGTCCACGGACTATGTGATGTACTCTTAAAAACGTATTGCTCTGGATTTGGTGGGAGGACTGAGGAAGAGAAGTTGAGTTACACCTAACCTCAGGTTTACAAATGCAGGTGAGGGAGCAGGTATATTCGGTTGTCTGTGGGTGAGGAGGGGAGAGGGGTTGATGAGTCCGCTGAACTTACTTTTGTCATAGTAGATTTAAGTGGTTTTGATCAATGAATCCCATTATCATGTCTCTTTTTCACTTGAAGCCACCCGGTGTTGTAAAATATTTCAACTCAACCGGCTTTTATTTAGACCAATTTGGAGAATAGGAATTTTAGCTTAGTCAAAAAGAAAGACGTGATAGAAAAAATATATGCGGTTCTTTAACTTGGCAGAGAATTTTAACAGGAATAGGACAGAAGACAGCCACCAGATCTGTTCTTTCAGCTACAGTGACAGAGCCACCAATCCATCCCCCAACTTTCCATTTATGCACTGGCTGCACTTACCTCTTGCCTGGCCCCATCCTTCCTGGGGTTCTGCCTTTGTCCCATGGGGCCACCACCCTGATGTTCTTAGCTAGTTTGTGATTACACAGTGCAGGAGGGGAGCATCTGCAAAAAGCAGTGCTAGCTGGAAGAGATGACCCTGGGCAGACCTAGGGCAGGGATGACTGGCTGCCAAATAGGTTGGTATTGGTGGCTTAGGTGTTTCCATGCTTATTGTTCACATTTCCTGGAATTCTACACCATCCTTTGGGTTAATAGTCAACTTTTTAAAGATGCAAGTGTCTTTGAATAGATCACAGTGAGGCATATTTCACGGTATAGATGGCTTCCATGGGGGTAAAATTGGAATATTGATTGGATCAGGGGATCCTGCAGCTCTGGGGTTCAGTAAATCAAATTTCTGGCATTGGAATTAAGAAGCCCAAGAGTTGGGTAATTTGGGACCCCAACCAGTTTGGGGGGAAAAGTGAAGACCTGGGTAGGAGAGCCATGGCATGAGGCACAGAATAACTCTGGGAGTGAAGAGCTGGGAGATGGACTTTTACAGCAAAGGAAGCTTGCTAGACAAGAAGCTTGGTAGACATTTTGTCCAAGGCTAACAGCCTTCTAAGAAGAAGGAAAGGAAAATCTTAATGACCAGAGCTCAGCAATTATTATAATTCATTGTTGATAGATTCAATTTAGTCGGGGAAATTAACCTAGAAACTTAAACTCCGTGTGTGTGTGTGTATGCATGTGTATCTACGTATTTAATAGGATAATATTTTCTTAGTTCCCAGCAACTTACTTCTAAATCTTGTAAAATGTAGGTTATGTGGTAATTGGTTTCTTTATTTGCTTTCTATTATGCAGTTATTTGACTGAACCGAATTTTGTAAAAGACATTTATATACTGTTATAGCTTCACATGTACATGAATCATCACAATGTTATTTTGTTATGTTATCAGTGAGGATAAAAGCCTTTATTGAAACCCAAATAAAAAATTTTAAAAAATTCCTTTCTTGGGTGCAGAAAGAGAAACAAAAAGATAACTTAAAAGACCAGTAGTATACTAATCAGTTGTTTTTTTTTTTGTTGTTGTTGTTTTTTTGAGCTAGTGGAGTTTAGGGTTTATTATTTTTTAAATGGGAAATTGAAACCTTATTAACTTAAAAAATATCAACTTTGCCTGTTTAATGTTTTGGGCTTAAAAATACTAATTATGAAACCTAATATTTTTCAGTATCACATTTTTTTCTCCAGATGTAATATAGTTGCTATCTCTTTCCTAGACTATCACAGCCTTCTGCAAGAGATTCATAACCCAGCAGTGGTCTTGAAGATGGAAAAATGACTTCCAAATCACAATCTTGCACAAAGTGCAGTGGTATTGGTCCTTCAAAGAATTTCTCTGCCAAATTAAAAAACTATATATTTTTTTCTATTACATTTTATTGTCACATGTGCATTTCAATTTGTTTTTTTTTTTAAATTCAGCCTTGACATTCATTAGAGCATATTAAGAACATAGCAAGTTAAATGAAATAGGCAAATGTCAAAGATACCTACTGGTGAAAGTTTCCCCATAGTTTGAAGATTTTCTTACATCAGAATGTTTCTGGTCTCACCCAATAATTTTGACAAGGATGAAACAGATTGAACCCTGACTTCTCACTTTGTAGATACAATGCTGATTAGTGAACAGAATAGAGTATCTAAAGACACAGCCTCAGAAATGCACACTCTGGCTACTAGATTAAACAATATAGAACAAAGAGCTTAAAGGTCCTTTACAGGAGGAGAATGGGAAGGGGCAGTATTTGTGCATTTGTTTCCTCCTTAAAATGTAGAAATCATATAGCTGGCTTTATATGTGTCACAGTGTCACATGGGAAGAGGAAAAGGAATTTAGTGTGAATTCTTACAGCATTTTATCTGCCCAGCAGACACACCTTTCTCATTGGGGAACTTGACCAAGATAGTGATCTCTTACATCTCTTAGAAATTACTGGGATATGATGGTTTACAGTGTGTTTTAAAATAGAGACTCCAATGTATTACAGGTATGCACATCCCGTGAAGTGTTAATTCCTTATGATAATTTTCTTTTGTTAAAAGCTGACAGCATGTTTCTAGGTCTCAGTGACCTAATGGGCTCCATTCAGGGCTCTCTGGCCTTATGACTCCCCTTCTTGTGACTGATCAGTGGAGTCTGCACCATCTGCCTAGGTCCTTACCAGGGATGCTATCAAAGGTGATGGGTTCTGATGACCACAATCACTTGACAACAGCCACCAAGTGTGGCTCCTTTCCTGGAACCTTCTACCTCATTTCACTCAGTATGACCTTTCCAGAGTGAACCGCCTATGCTTTGGGCTCTGGTCAGTGTGGCAAGTCTCTCCTTCTGCTATTCCTCAAAGGCATTTGTGATCTCTGGGCCTGGGCTCTGCAAGGGGCGCTGGTGAACATTTTAGGATGACTTCTAGATTCCACGTGGTTTTGTTAAGAAGCTGAGGGTTGAAGGAAAGTTTAATGAAGAGAGACTTGTTTGAGGCAGGTGGTGTGACCAACCATAGTTGGGGACTTAAAACTCTTTGTCAGGTGCTCTGCATTGAGAGCGATGGTTTCCATGACCAAGTTGCTGTGACTTTTATTTATGCTTATAAATTTAACGAGAAAGCCACCTAATTAGTGCTTTCCTATTCTTTTTTTTTTTTTTTTAAATCATTATTATATAAACAGGTATTGTCATTGAAAGTCAATAGTGCCTTAGCATCCTGAAAACCATGATCAGGTCCTTCCCATTTTAAAGAACAAAATTGTGAAAACTAAACAATACACTTTAAGGTATATTGTTTCTTCTCAGCTAAAAACAATCCTTTTTTATTTTTTTGCAAAAAGAAAAAAAAAGAAAGAAAGAAATGCTTAGAAATTTAGAGATTATCTTGAGGACCAGATTTTAAAAATGCAAACTTGAAGTTAAGTAGTTTAATGGTAAAACATGGAGTCAATATCAGTTTAGGTTTTGGGGGGCTATCTCAGGGTCAGCCCTATTAGTTCTAATGTGATTCCCAGATTTAAAATTGAAAAAATAAAGAAAAGTAAGAGCTTAGAAAATGCTTGACATTGTTTTTAAGCTGCCATTTAATGTGCAAATTGAAACAATATTAAAACAGTGTTTTTAAGTTTGGAGCAATTTTTTCGTTTACTTTAAAACGATTCTTGTTTTCAGTGCACATTGTTCCCTCAAAGGAATGAGCATGGGCTCCTGCAGAGAATTTGGAGTCATTAATTTTTTTTGTGTGTTTAGATTTATGGCACATGGTCAGAAGGAACTTTCTCATGCTCAGCCAAACTATATGATGAATTTTGAAAAGGGAGAATCAAAAAATGAATTAATTTTAAAAAGAAGTCTTCAGATATTTGAGGGGTATTGAGTATATTTAAGTGCTAAAAGGGCAAATGTATTGATTATCTGAATATTGAAATAATTTGATTATAACAAAAAATTCATACCATTAAATTTGGAAGTTCTGTTTGCAAGGAATATTTCAGTCTATTTTTTCTTTTTATTTTATAAACACTGTTAAAAACTTTAAAGATATTAGAAAATATATCTAAAGAAGGTTTATTGTTCCCTACCCCACTTCTAGACCACCCAGCCCTTCATCCATAGCTAGATACACTAATTCTTTGGGGGAGGGTTTCTTTATACATTGTTCCTATCACCATCTGCCTTTCTTACATAAAAGAAATAGTATATTCTGTATCTTGTTCTTTGTTTTACTCACTTGAAGGAATGTTCTATAGCTCTTTCCATATTAGAACAATAGGGAGCGTCATTCTTTTTTTGGGTTGTAGTTAGACCACAGTTTATGTAACCAGCTTTCTATAGATGGCTACTTGGATTGCTTCTGATATTGTTCTTGTTTTTGTATTGCTTCTGGTGCAGTGATATTTTATAGGCATGTGCAGATAAAAATCTTAGAAGTGAGTATCAGGTATGTATGCATTGTTAAATACCTTCCCATGGCGACTTAGAATTTTGTCTTTCCCACAGGACTGCTTCAGAGAAACTTTTTCCCTGTGGCAGATGCAGTCATATACTTTAAAAAAATTAAATCAAGATGCTTCTGAGAATGAAAAGCGGCTCTCTTAATCACTCTAGGACCACAGACTGGAACTTGGACTTTACTGGGCATTCTAAGATGTGCCTCGATTTATTCATATCTTTTCCCAACAGGATGTGCTGTCAGAGTTTCAGATTTTTCTTGAGGGACCTGGAGTGGAATTAAAGTTAAAAATTAATACTGTGATGAGGGTAGTCTCTAAGAATAGAGCCAGCAGTAATGTTCACAACAATGAGAATGTGTTTTGATGCCACTGTTACTTAATGCCACTTCAACATAGTTAAGTTGGTCAATTCTATATGATGTATAATTTGCCACAATTTGAAAAACTTAAAATAGTAGGGACATACATGAGCCTCTATGGGTAAATTGCAAATTATGTAAAACCAAAGAATACAGTATGAAGACACTACATATTGTATGCTTCTATTTCAGTAATATTCTAGAAAATCCAAACTATGGAAACATGGATCAAGAATTTCCAGGGAGTAGAGATTTACGGAGGGCTGACTACAAAGAATCAGGAGGGCAATGGAACTCTTCTATAATTTAATTCTGGTGTAGTTACATGACTGTGTGTCAAAACTCGCAGAATTGTACATCAAAAAGATTGCATTTTATTGTATGTAGATATCTTAATATAACATGAATAAAGAGATGGATGAAAACGAAAGCCAGGAGTATTATTTCCTTTGAGCTTTGGGCACAATGGCAGGCATCTGCTGTTCTTGTATGGGCAAGGTCGCTGTGACCTGAGGGGCATTTGCCAATGGGCCTCTTGCCTGATGACCACTGTGTCACTTGCATTTTTATAGCTGTCATTAGTGGCCCTGCTGCCTCAGAAACTGGCACCATGAGGATTGGTCTGGCCTGTATTATGGATCTTGGAGGTGCCAAGGTCGCAGGCCCAGGGCTAGCGTGGCCAACCAATGTGTCACCCCAGGGCTAACTCGGGTGTGAATGCATCTGGTCCTGTTCTGTATGGACAGAGTGCAGAAGTCAGAAGACTGCTTCCCAGTGCTGTGACCTTTCTGACATGACCTAAGGATTCTTTCTCCTTTCTTTGTGGGGATAGGAAATGGATTCTTAAGTAGGAAATCAATCTTGACTGTGACAGAGGATGCCATTAATTGCTCAGGTGAATATTTGCTATTTGCTTTCTTGTCCTCAAAAGTCCTCTGATCCCTCACACACACAGAGTTCCTGGCAGTTCCACCTTCCCATCCCTTAGAGAGGCCTAACTTCTCTATATCAGGTATTGTCACTCAGACTTAATGCCAGTTAGCCTGCTATGTGCATTCTAGTTCTCATACAATGACCATCTTCTGTACCTATGCTGTCTAGTACAGCAGTCTGAAGCCCCATGTGGCTGTTGAGCACTGTCAACATGGCTCGTCCAAATTGAGATGTGCTGTAATGCAGAATGCACGCTTGAGTTTGAGGCCTTCGTCTGACAAAAAGGACATGAAATCTCCCCTTAATAATGTGATATTGTTAACATGTTGACATTATAACATTTGGGGGACTCTGTAAAGTGCATTGTTAAAATTAATCTCACTTATCAGATTTTACTTTTGTAATGTGGCCATTGGATAATGTTAAATTGCATGTTTGGCTCATGTTGTCTTTCTATTGACCAGCACTTTTCTAGGTCAGCAGCACCACCTGGGAACTTGTTAGAAATGCAGATTCTTGGGCCCAAGCCCAGGCCTTTGAAATCAGAAACTCTGGGAACAGGGCCAAGCAATCTGCATGACATCCTCCAGGTGATTCTGAGACATGCTGAAGTCGAGGGCTCTAAGCAAAGCCCCTCTATCTCAGCCAGTTCCTAGGCCACTACTTATTGTTTAAAAACATTTCCAATGAAAGGAAATGGATAAAGAAGGGAAGAGCCCGCTGGTATCTGAGAACGAAAGCTAGGGTACTAGCTTAACAACTACTAAAACTCAAAGTGTGTCTTATCACTGCTACTGAACACCTTTTTTTTTCTTTGATTCCAGCTCACAGTAGGAAGGGCAGCAGGTGCAAGTTCGCCCTGGGCACCATACAACACTCCCAAACTGAGCCTGTGTTTAGGTTCTGGCTTTGCTCTGGGTTCTCCTCTTCATTTTTAGGCTCCTCTGGCTCCTGGTGTTTTTCTACCAATTTCCGGCCACATCTCAGTAGACTTGACAGCCATTTGACCTTCCCTTTTCATTGCTGCCTGCATCGAAGGCTTGTGGTCATCCTTGGCTATTTCTGCTACTTGATGTACTTGAAATAATGATGATTGCTGAGTAATCATATGAGCTTTGGTGAATTCTCTTCATTCCACTTAGGTAGGAAGGATGGACAGATGTGGAATGAATTTTTAGTAGTTTTTAAAATCTTTTGTAGTTGATCTTTTGGGGGAAATGGAAAACTCCAAATTTGTCTTTCCCTCCCTTCCTTCCCTCTTTTATTTCTTTTGGGAGAAATTTTTGATTTCTTCCTAGAATCAATGAAAGGGGGCTGCATGGGACTTCTGCATCTGGTTCTGATGAGATCACATATGTTTGAACAGATCATGTACCTTCCAGTGTCCACAAAATAGAGTTCTTGGTTTCCAGTGGTACCTGATGGCCAGCAGCCCACTCTGTAACTGCGTGTGGAAGTGTGACTGGATAGGGCACGGTGGTCAGGAATCCCTGCACTGGCTTTGACATCTGATGGGGCTATATTTGGGTTCATTTTGAACCTTGGGGACCTCATTTATAAAAATGGGGTCTATGTAGATCTTAGGGCCAAGTATGTGCAGGAATTTTCACTTCTTCACATTTTTAGCTTATGCCTGTATCATATACAACATGACATTCCTAGAGGGGTCTGGGACAGCATCTTGCATTGAATACATTAATATTTCTGAAGTGAAACATGAACATTTGTGCTAAGTGAGATTTCAAAATAGAGTATAAATAGCTTTATTTGGGTTTAGGTTATGTTTTGCTATTAAATGAGGTATGAAAGCTTTCTGTTTTTAGATCTTTTTGGTATTTAAGATTTTGGATAAGGGATTGTGGACTTTGGTAGTGACTGTGTTGTCTGAAATAATGGCATAAACTCCGATTAGCAAATGTACAGCTTTGGTTTACTTTGGAAATGTCTGATAAATGTCCTGGATTGGAAAAAAGGTTCCAAAGAGGTGATGCATATCAACCTTTTAAAGTTAATTTTGTTGCCAGGAACCTAAGGGGGCAGTAGTTTAAAAGTTCAGACGTATATATGGGCATTTAGGTGTCAGCACTTAATGTTATGGTTTTAGTTTTAGAAACAAAAATAAATCATCCCAATTGAAATACATCTTTGAATCTGGATATATGCATGCTAACTTGAGAATAGAACACACAGTGGTTGCAAAAATTCACAACAATGCCGTAGGTTTGCAGTTTGCAGTGATACTGTGAAAGCTGTAAGCACAGAGTATGTTCCTTACTCAATAAATATGGACTTTGTGTTATATTGTTATTATAATTACAGATGTTAATAATAAGTAGAGCTTATTATTATTTAGAACTTACTATACTAAGTATAGATGCTTTTTATAAAAAATTTTCTATGTTTTAATAGACTTTTAGCTATGAAGGAAATTATGCTCTTGTATTTTTAAAAAGCTTATCTTAGTTTTTTCCCCTGGCTTTATTTCAGTGCCTTTGGTCAAGCCACCTTAATTTGGCAATGGCTAATTTTATGTGTCAACTTTGGCTGGGCTACAGTGCCCAGTTATCTGGTCAAACAGGATTCTGGATGTTTCTGTGAGGGCATTTTTGGATAAGATTAACTTTCAAGTTGGTGGACTTTGAGTAAAGCAGATTGTCTTCCATAAGGTGGGTAGGCTTCATGCTGTCAGCTGAGGGTCTGAATAGAAGAAAAGATTGACATCCTTCCTCCCCCAGCAAGAAGCAATTCTGCCAGCAGATGGCCTTTGGACTTGAACTGCAATATTGGCTCTTCCTCTCTCTCCAGTCTATTGGCCTGCCCTGGAGATTTTAAACCTCCCAACCTCCGTAATTGTGTGAGACAATTCCTTAAAATAAGTATTTTTCTCTCTCTTCATACTTTCACACATGCATACACACACACACACACACACACACACTATTGATTCTGTTATTCCAGAGAACCCTAATGAATTTACCTTTATTGATCTCATTTTGGTTTCTTAATTTCTAGAATCAGAAAATGGGAGAAGATAATCTCCAAGGTTTCCTCCAACAGCGTGTGAAGTAATTCGAGTCTGTACAGTTGGATTTAGTGCTTGGAAGCGGTCTAGAATGGCTCAGGCTCAGCCAGTTGAGAGGGTGGAATACAGAGGGAAGGGAAGTGAACTCTCGGAGAGGGGACAAAAATGACAAACTTTATCTGGGGCTTTGGAAGGTGGTGGGGATCCATGTGGAGGTATCTGGGGTCATTTGGATCAGGCTTGGTCACAGTGATGGTGATTCACAGAAAGGTGCTAATTATGACACAGATGTAAGAATTTACCAGTAGCAGAGAGTCCTAGTACAGGCTCCAGGCAGGAGCAGGTGCTGATGCTTCTTTAGTGTTTATTACTCCAGAGCTGTGCTTTCCAGTGTGGAGCCACTAACCCTGTGCAATTCTGTAATCAGATTCTAGAGAACCAAGCAGTGGGGAATCTCTACTTGAGTGTAGTGAAGTTTCATTCCCCAGTGTCCTGGAAACCATGAATCCATGTCTGCCTCCTCACCAGATGCAAATTGTTGGGACAAAACAATTGCTGAATGTTTATTATGTTCTTTATAAATTTTAGTCACTTTCCTGAGCATAAGATCCTCTAACAGGACCAGGCCTCAACTGTTTCTGCAGAGCCTGAGGCTCAGGTGGGACGTTTGGACTGGAGAGGTTGGCTATTTTTATTCCCTCTGTTAATAGTGACTTATGAGAGTAGTAGCTGTGTTTGCTGATGCTTCTTTAGTGTTTATCACTCCAGAGCTGTGCTACCAGCAATGGAGCCACTGGCCCCGTGTAATTAAGCCAACTTAAATTAAATTAATAAATATTACATAAAATTAAAAATTTAACTTAGTCATACAAGACCCATTGCCAGTGTTCATTGGCCACGGGTACCTAGTACCTTCCATATTGACCAGCCCATGTGTGGCACATTGCCATTTTCTCAGAAAGTTTTACCAGACAGTGATGTTCTAGTCTAGAGCTCTGTGTACATTCTCACATACTCTTGCATTATTTTGGAGTGGAAATTATTGTCTCCATTTTTTTAAATAAAAAAAAATTAGGGGCCAAGTTGGATAACTGGCCCTGAATCCTAGTGTGTATGTCATATAAGTGACACAGTTGGGAACTCAGAACCAGGTCTATTGGACTATCTTTGAGCCTTTGACCAATCCACCATATTTGGACTTGTTAGTGGGTAGTAGCAAGCCACAAGTGCGCAATATATCTCCCCTCTTGCCATGGGGCAAAAGGGAATCCTGCATAGAAAGAGGCAAAGAGGGACAGGACTCAGCATGATCATAGAGACTCCCAAGGATGCAGTTTTTGAGATCATCCAGTGGGCACAGAGAATTAGAGTTCGTTGCACGTGTCCCTGTGACTTGGCAGTGTATGGTCACTGGTCTTTGACAGAGTGGTTTCAGTGCAGTGGAGAAGGAGAAAGACAGAGTTCAGGGTTTTGAGGAGTAAATGGGAGAGGAAGGAGAGGAAGAGAGAGACAGTGAGGCAGTGGCTGGAAAGGGGCATGAGATAAAAAAAAAAAAAAAAAAAAGAAAAAGAATTTAAGCCATTCCAGTGGGTATGAAAGGGTATCTTCCTGTGATTTTAATTTGCATTTTTCTTCTGACTGACAGGTTTGAGCATCATTTCATGTGCTTATGGGCCATTTTTATAACTTTTTTATTTTGGAGAAATATCTACTTAAGTCCTTGGCTCATTTAAAATTTTGATTGTCTTTTTGTAGTTGAAGCACTGATATTTTGGTAGTGATGGGAGCACAGCTTACCAAGGTAGAATCTTGGACCAGTCACCCCCCATCCCCCCTCCTGCCTCAGTTTCCTTTTCTGTACAATAGGAATAATGCAAGAGTCTACCATGAAAGGGGGTCATGAAGGTTAAGTGACTTAGGATGGATGACACTTCTGAAATTCTGCCCTGTGCACGGTAGCCTGAGTTGTCATTACGCATGGAGTGAGGGTAACAATGGTAACTAAACAAGAAATCACCAGACATGAATAACTGCTGGGAAGCAAATAAAACAGTGACGCAACAGAGGGTGACTGGAAGGCTATTTTGGGGTGGGTGGACAGGGAAGGTTTTTCGGNAAAAAAAAAAAAAAAAAAAAAAAAAAAAAAACAGAATATATTTAGGCTTGAAAAGGTGTGGCCCTGCTGATGGACTGGGACAGAGCCTGTCTGTAGGAACCAGGCTGGGAGTCACTTCAGGATGAGGAGGCAACCCAGAGACACTTGCTGTGCCCGAAGGGGGTGCAGTGCTGTCACCCCATCCCAGTGACTGTTGCTGAAGGCCATATTCACTTTTGGTTGCCAGAGTCCAAACATCTGCATTTTTATATTCAATGTTCCTAAGGATAAACACATTTAAAATAACAGAGTATACTCTTTCCATAAAAAGCAAACATTCCATTGTAGAACAATGTGAATGTATTTCTTGCCATAGAACTATGCACTTAAAAATGGCTAAAATGGTCAATTTTACCAACCAACCAATTAACCAACACAGAGCATGTGTCTCTGAGCCATTTGGGCACACAAGCTGTGAGGCTGACTCTGGGCAAGGGCCATAGGTCCTGAGAGACTCTTTGCATTGATTGTTCAGTGAGACTTAACCTAAAGCTCAGGACACAAACCAGAGCAATAAAGTCAGAATATGCAGAAGAAGGACCCAGGCATCAGAATTCTTTTAAATGAATAGGTGGGTCCTATGTACAGCCACATTGAGAGCCTCTAATATGGAAGATGAAGTAACTGGAGGATAGAGACAGGAAGGAATAACACAGGGACCAGTGTGGGAATCCCTCCCTTGCTGGGACTAAAGGAATTAATGGTTGTTTTCTGATTCAGGGATGTGAGGATATTGCAGCAAGAGTGATAGGGACTTCCATTGTGTCCAGTATTTGAGCTCAGCTCTTCTTTAATTTCCCCAGTTGTAAAGTGGGGAATGATATTTGCAGCCACCTAGGTTCATCATCAAGTCTTCTTGTTTCTGAAGATCTGTTTACTCCTTGGGATTCATTTTGTACACGTCTCATAAAGCAAAAGTGTCATCAATGTTGTTAGCGATGACATCTTAGGAGTCACTTTATCTTTCCATTTCTGTCCCTTTACCACTACCAAAAGACATTATTGAGAAAACAGAAAGATAGATAAATGCATTTGTGAAGGAAGAAACCAGTAAAAATTAGAATGTAAGTATATAGAGCCACTAGCAGAGTTTTTAGTAAACTCATCACCCCCTAAAAATCAACTGACTATGAACCATTATTTCATGATAACTTTTAACTCCAAGATGTTAAAAGTCCATTGATTACCAAACATTCAAAGTCATTCAAAGCCTTTGGAGTAAACAAAGCCCTGAAACAATTTTCAGAGGGAACATTTTTATTAGGGGGAATATATTCAAAACCTGAGAAGATTTTGAATAATTCAGGGGAGAAATGGAACTTTGCCCCCACCCACCCGCCAAATGTAATGTAGTTTGAAGTGATATAAGCTAGTGTCTAAAATATTAGTTTAATATGAGAACAGGCCCCTTTGCAGCCTGAGATGATGTTCCATCAACCTCCCTTGTCACCACAAGCAATTGTTTGTAATCGAGCTCTGCAGTGCTTTGATTCAATTGGTTTTGGGCCAGCCTCTAATCAAGAGATGCAAATGCTTTCTCATCCGCAGTTTCACTAGCTTAGACCTGTCTGCAGAGGGGGATTGATATTGAATTCCCTGTAATTGAAGATGCTTCATTGGGTGTGCTTGATAACGTTGGTGAGCTGGGAGCGCGCCAGGGGCTGAGATTCTGCGTGGGGTTCAGCTGTTGGAATGAGGCGCTGGGGAGTCTAGGCAGCCTCAGGAAATTGTTGCTTAGTTATTGTGGACCTTTAGGGATGAATTTTCATCTTGCTTAAGACCTAACCAGTAAAAGAACTTATGAAAATGAGGCCAACATAGTCATGCCTCTTCAGATAAGAGATGAAATATATAAGGAATCTTTATGGATACAAGTAGAGTTCAGATACACAACTAAGAAATAGGAAATAAATTTGCTTCACTAATGGAGTTCTTTATCAGCTTTCTGAACTCAGAAAAAGATACCCCAGCAAACTCTAGGAAGTAGGAGGCTACAGGTGTGAAGCAAGTTAGATTTGGCTTATTGGTGATGGGGATGAAGTCATCCATGAATCTGGGTCAAGATGTGATGAGGGTTGTCTTCGGCTCCAAGCATCCTCTGATTGGGTGTCCACAGGACCCAGGCAGGGAGAGACGGTTAGTATGATAGGCACCTTCCATTGGGGTGACAGTAGGAGGGGCGAGGATGGATGGACAGGGAAGCACAGGAGGCTGATGGCTCTGCCTAGGATCCCTGGCCATTAATGTGTACCATGCCCACTGTATTGTGGGTATATCTGTGAGCACAGTACCCACTGATCACTGCTGCATAGTGATCACACTGGGCCCTCAGTGCCAGGTCATCTCATTTTCACCTTCAGTCAGGCATCTGGATATTTTATGCAGATTTTCTTGATTTCTGCTTATTGATAATGAGTTCAAATCATTACATAAAATGCCTCTGTAAGGACAGATTGGGCCCCTGCACCTGTCTTCTCTGCCCCTGCCCTTCCAAACAAGAGGCTGATGAGGAAGGAGGTTGCTGGCACCTTCTCCCTGGGAGGCACTGTGCTGTGGGTTGAGGCCTCACTGACTGGCCACTCATGCCAGGCCCAAGGCAGGGGAGACCTAGGGAAGTCCAGGCAGGGGAGATGTTAGAGGCTTGGGACACTGGAAGGTGAACATCACAGGGTCATGTGGGTGTGAGGTGGACTGTCCTTCACTGTCCAGCACAAGCTGAAGGGATGTTTCTCTTGATGAAGGATGTGATTTCTCCATTTTATTTCTGTTGAGCCAGTGTAACAGTGAGGGATCTTAGGTGGACCTCTTTATCTTCTGTGACTTAATTTTGACTCTGAACTATTTCTCTACTCTGGGTTACTGGGAGATTCAATCTTAGCTGCTCTATAGCCTTTACCTTCCTTCTGCTTTGTACAAAGGCCCTGGGGTCAGAGGCAGCACCTAGGTACAAGAGGTATCTTTTTAGTTAAGAATCTCAGGTCTACTCTCCTTACCTCTGAGATGTACAAAGTCACCTTGGGTCAGCCAGTGTGATACCTGTCTTCTGTATCTAGGAGCTTGTACTTACTGGGGTCCCAGCCTGGACTGGGCTGCAGCTATTTCTTCTTTCTCAGTCTCTACTGGCATAAGAGCAGCCAGTACGCAGACTACTGCCTCTGTGAACAAAGCCCTCTATACTTTGTGGCTTTGGAGTTGATTTTGGAGGAGTCCCTCAATCTCTGGGCTCTTCTCTGTAGTTCCCACAGAAGTTTCTGCTCTCATCTGACTGACACCCCCTTTTCCTCCATGGGTTTTAGCATTTGGAAACCAAATCCAAGGAACGTGTCTTCTCGGCAACTCCTGCTCTTTGAGAGTCACCAAGCTGCCCAGGGATGGGAGAACACTGAGCCGGCTTGGGGGAGGCGGAGAAAGAGAACATAGAAGAAAGAAACGTGTTAGTATTTTAACAAGTATATATTTTTTTTTCATGGTGGCACATCAATGTTACTGTTTGATTTCTGTGTTAGCCTTTTATCGCTGTTTCCGAGCTACCTGACATGAACAATTTAGAGGAAGAAAGATTTATCTTGGCTCACAGTTTTGGAGAATTCAGTCCATAGTTGGCTCCAAGACAGAAGCATCCAGGGTGTGGCAGAGGAAAGCCCAGGACAGATATATCCCCAAGGCCACAACCCCAGTGACCTATTTCCTGCAGCCATGCCCCACTTGCCTAGAGTTTTCACTACCTCCCAGTAATCCATTCACATTATTAACCCACTGTTGAGGTCAGAGCCTTCATGATCCAGTGCTCCTCTCTGAACACTGCTCATTACCCAGCACATAAGATTGGGGGGAGAGGGAACGATACAAATCCACACCATAAGTTCCAGAGCCTAAAGGAAACAGAAGTGAAGACTGTGGGAAAGAGAGAGAGGGGAAGAGGAAGCCAGGACCTGCCTGGTCCAAAGATCCTTTGCCTTCTGGGGTGGCAGGGAGGAGGGAGAGTGGGCTGAGGGGGAAGAGAGATTTCTGATGGCTGCTCACCGACCAGAACCAGGAGCTGTCAGCAAAATTCCACCCTGTGAACTGACTCCCCACTTGCCACACTCCCAGGGAGGTGCTAATGAATATTTCTTTAATGACTGCCTTTTCAGTGGTTCACGGCCACCTCCAATACCTTGGATTATGCTTGGCCATTTATAGGACTTGGTTTGGCTGCCCCTCCTCTGCTTCCCCTGGTCCTTGGAAGACTCTAGTCTTGGTGGTTCTTTTTTTTTATTATTATTATGGCAAAATAAACATGACATAATATTTACTATCTTAATCATTTCTACATGCCCAGTTTGGTGGAATAAAGTACATCCCCATTGTTGTGCAACCATCACCACTATCTATATCTAGAATTTTTTCTATTATTATTATTATTATATTTTTTTTTGGAATTATGTCACTGGGAGCATGCCTTTGGGGTTTATATTTGTCCCTGGGGAGTGGAAATTTCTCTTTGCTTTCTTATTTTTTTAATTGATTTTATTTTTTAACTACATGACAGTGGAATGCATTATAATTCTTATTACACATATAGAGCACAATTTTTCATATCTTTGTATATAAAGTATGTTCATACCAATTCATGTCTTTATACATGTACTTTGGGTTTTTTTGCATTACAATTCTTATTACACATATATATCACAATCTGTCATACCTCTGTATATAAAGTATGTTGATACGCAATTCGTATCTTCATACATGTACTTTGGATAATGATGTCCATCACATTCCACCATCCTTCCTAATCCCCCACCTCCTCCCTTTCCCTCCCTCCCCTATTCCCTATCTAGAATTCATCCATTCCTCCCATGATCCCCCTCCCTACCTCACTATAAGTCAGCCTCCTTATATCAGAGAAAACATTTGGCATTTGTTTTTTGGGGGGATTGGCTAACTTCACTTAGCATTATCTTCTCCAACGCCACTCATTTACCTACAAATGCCATGATTTTATTCTCTTTTATTGCTGAGTAAAATTCCATTGTGTATATATGCCACATTTTTTTTTATCCATTCATCCACTGAAGGGCATCTAGGTTAGCCCCACAATTTAGCCATTGTGAATTGTGCTGCTATAAACATTGATGTGGCTGTGTCCCTGTAGTATACTGTTTTTAAGTCCTTTAGGTATAGTCCAAGGAGAGGGATAGCTGGGTCAAATGGTGGTTCCATTCCCAGTTTTCCAAGGAATCTCCATACTGCTTTCCATATTGGCTGCATCAATTTGCAGTCCCACCAGCAATGTATGAATGTACCTTTTTCCCCACATCCTCACCAACACTTATTATTGTTTGTCTTCATAATAGCTGCCATTCTGACTGGAGTGAGATGATATCTTAGAGTATTTTGATTTGCATTTCTCTGATTGCTAGAGATGATGAGCATTTTTTCATATATTTGTTGATTGTATATCCTCTTCTGAGAAGTGTCTGTTCAGGTCCTTGACCCATTTGTTGATTGGATTATTTGTTTTTTCGGTGCTTAGCTTTTTGAGTTCTTTATATACCCTAGAGATTAGTGCTCTATCTGATTTAAAACTTTTTTAAATTTGCAAAACTGAATCCATTCCCATTAAACAACAAATCACCATTCCCCTCCCCCAGCTTCTGGCAACCACCACTCCACTCTGTACGAATTTAATTTAATGCCATATGATTCTCATATAAACAGAATCATATGGTATTAATCTTTTTGTAACTGGTTAGACTCTTACCATGTCGTCCTCAAGTTTCATCCATGTTGTAGAATGCTCAGAATCTCATTCCTTTTAAAGCTGAATGGTATTCTATTGTAGGTACATACTGTTGGGAGTCGCCCTGGCTCCAAAGACTAACTTCCCTATCCCCCAAGAAGAGCTGTCCAATGGTGAGCCCTGCTGGCTCACATGATCCTTACCCACCAATCAGATTAGCCCTGCTGGCTCACCTGATCCTTATCCACCAATCAGACTAGCCCTGCTGGCTCACATGATCCTTACCCACCAATCAAAAAGCACCCCATGCCAACTGTCAGACCACCTCGGGCTCTATAAGTATGCAGAGCTGTTCCTCAACAAATGGGCATTTTCTCCCTTGGCAAGCCTTGATGGTTCTTTCACATACCACAATTTATTTATCCATTCATCCACTGATGGACATTTGTGTGGATTCAGTGTTTTCACTGTGACTAACGCTGCTATGAATGTGGGTGTACAAATATCTTTTTGAGACTCTGATTTCAATTCTTTGAGGTTTATTTTTAGAAGTGGGATTTGGGGATTATATGGTAATTCTATTTTAAGTTTGGTGGGGGAGGGGAGAGACTACCAGAACGTTTTCCACAGAAACTATACCATTTTATAATCAACAATGCACAAGGATTCCAATTTGTACATTGGTATCAATATTTGTTATTTTTTTATAGTAGCCACCTAATAAGTATGAGGTGTTGTCCTGTTGCAAGTTTTTATTTGTATTTCTTAATGGTTAGAGTGAACTTGAGAATCTTTTCATGTGCTTATTGGTCATTTGAATCTCTCTTATGGAAATGTCTATTCAAGTTCCTTGTCCATTTTTTAATCAGGTTGTTTTTTTTTTGTTTTTGCTTGTGGAATGAATATATATATATATATATATATATATATATATATATATAAGCTTTATTTGTGATCTTAGAGGAAAAGCTTCTAGTTTTTCACTATTGAGGATGATGGTTGCTGTGAATTTTTCATATGTGGCTTTTATTGTGTTCAGGAAGATTTCTTTTATATCTAGTTTTGTGAGTTTTTATCATGAATAATATTGAATTTTACAAATGCCATTGCTGAATCAATTGAGATTTACCCTCTTTATTCTGCTAATGTGGTATACTGATCAGTTTTCACGTGTTTAACCATCCTTGCTTTCTAGGAGTAAATATCTGTTGGTCATGATGTATAATCTTTGAATATGCTGCTGAATTTCATTTCCCAGGATTTTGTTGGGGATAGACCTATCAGTTTTCATAAGGGGTATTGATCTTTAGTTTTATTTTCATGTAGTTCTTTGCCTGGCTTTTCTGCAAGGTTTATTTACAGTGAACTCACAGAATGAATTAGTGTTCTGACTTCTTCATTTTTGGCGGATAAGTTTGAGGTACACTTGGGTTAGTTCTTCTTTATATGCTCAGTAGCATTAACCAGTGAACTTTTCAGGTCCAGGGCTTTTCTTTCTTGGTAAATTTTGATGACCAATATGGTCTTTTTACTAGCTGTGGGTCTATTCAGATTTTCTATTTCTTCATGACTTAGTAGGTTTTGTGTTTCTAGCAGTTTCATCTAGAATATCCATTTGTTTTGGTGTGCAATTGTTCATAGTCCTCTCTTATAATCCTTTCTAATTCTTTAGAAACATTAGTAATGTCCCCAATATCACTTCTGATGAAAGGTATTTGTGTTTTTCTCTTTTTACCTTAGTCTAGATAATCTAGCTAAATGTTTCTTAATTTTGATGTTCTTTTCAAATAACCATTTTTTTTTGTTTTGTTGTTGTTTTTCTAGTTCTTATTATGCTTATCTCAATATATTTTTTTCTTTCTGCTAACTTTGTTTTAGTTTTTGTTTTTCTAGTTCCTTGAGTTTGCTTCCTGAAGTTGTAAATACAGGTCATTCGTCTTTAATGAAAGTGTTCTTAGCTATAAAATAGCCCCTTAGCATTGCTTTTGCTGTATCCCATGAAGCTTGAATATAATTTTCATTTTCATTCAAGTGTAATTACTTTATAATATCCTTTGTGATTGTTTCTTTAACTTATTGGTTGTTTAAGAGTGTGTTGTTTTTACAAATTTGCAAAATTTTCAGTTTTTCTCCTGTTACTGATTTCTAACATCATCCTGCTGTGGTTGGAGAAGACACTTTATGGTATCTATATTTTAAAATATGGAATCTCAATTTTAAATTTGGGTCTTAATTTATGGCCTAACATGTGATCTATGCTAAAGATTTTTCCATGTGCACCTATGTGAGTATGTATGCTACGGTTGTTGGATAGTGTGTTCTATATAGGTCTGTTACATCTAGTTGGTTTATTGTGTTATTTCAATCCTTCTGTATAATATTTCATTATTAAGAATAGGGTGTTGACTTCTCCAGCTGTTGTAATACTATTTCTCTCAATTGTAAACATTTACACACACAACAGTAGATAACCAATATACATAAAACAAAAATTAACATGATTGTTATATCCTCTGCTGTGCTGAATATTTTGTTAGTACATTTTTTTTTGTCTTTGGTAATTTTTTTTTTAAATTTTCCCTCTCTGAATCTAGTAATAGTTTACCCTATTCTCTTGTGTTGACAATGTTCACACGGGGTATCTTTTTCCATTTACTTTCAACTTATGCGTGTCTTTAGATCTAAAGTAGTATCTCACAAACAGTATAGTGTTGGCTCATTTTTTAAAAAATAAATTAGTTCAGTCTCTGTCTTTTAATTGGAGAGTTTAATCCATTTACATTTAAAATAATTGATGATAATGAAAAACTTGCTTCTATCACGTTATTTGTTTTCTATATGCCTTATGACTCTTTTGTTCCTTATTTCTGGCACTTATGTCTCCTTTCATGTGTTGTTTATTTTTGTATTTAAACATTTCAAGTCTCATTTCCTTTTATGCATATTATATAGCTATTTTGCTTGTGGCTACCATAAGGATTATGCTTAACACCCTAAATTTATATCATCTTAACTTCAGCAGTGGATAAAAACTCTGCTTTTTTACAGTCCTGTCCCTCCCCTCTTTAGTTTTGGTGTCACAAAATTACATCTTTATACATTGTGTGTCCAAATATACAAACTAATATTAATTTTCAGCACACATATCTCTGAAATCATATAGAAAGGAAAATATTAAATTGAAAATTAAAGGTATAAGAATACTAACATTTATACTTGCCTATGTACTTAGTTTTACTGTGATCTTTATTTCTCCACACAGCTTCCAATTGCTGTCTAGAATTCTTCCATTTTAACCCTCAGGAGTCCCTTCGGAATTTCTTGTAGGGAAGATGTGGTGGTGATGAACTCCCTTGGCTTTTGTTTACCTTAAAATGTCACTTTACTGATATTTAAATTTGTTGATACACAATATTCTTGACTTCCTCTTGCCTTTACTTCTTCGAACATCTTTGCAATAGTTGTTTTAAATGTTTTTTTTTTCCCCTTTGGCTCTGCCTTTGAGTCTCCCTTAGGGACAGTTTCTCTTACTTTCTCTTTTTCTTTTGAATGAGCCATAATTTTTATGTTTGTATACCATATGATTTTGTTATTGTTGAGAACTGAACATTTGACTCTAATAATTTGGTAGCTTTGGGAATCAGATTCTCACCCTTCTCCAGCTTTTGTTGTTTTGTTTTGAATCATTGTATGCTGTCTTGGTGCTGAGGGTCAGCCTGAGATAAACTGAAGGCCTTTATCAAAGCCTGCATCTTTCCCTAGGCATGTGTGGTGCCTTTCCAATATTCCTCATAAATGCAGTTGATTTTGAATGTCCTGGTCTTTAATTTCTGTTGCTCACCTGGGGAAAAAGAGAAAGATGAAATAGATTTTTTAAAAAATGCTAGCCCTTTTTAGTCCCATTGAAACCCTTTCAATCTGAGAGGAGCAACAATAATATCTCCTGCCTCTGTGTCTTCGTCTCCCTGATCAGAAGCAGCAACCAGCAATCAAACACTAATATTCAGTATCTGAAAGACAAAGTCTGTCTGTTCTGGTTCCCACAAGATACATGAAAGCCACTCCAGGAACATATGCATGGTTGTCGGCCATGGGCTGGGGTGTAAGGAATGAGTTAAGATTTGAAATTGACTTTTATTAAGTCCAAGACTTCCCCTGGATGTTGCGATTGTTCAGTAGACTCCAGAGCTCCAAAACAGTGACATTGAACAGATTCTGCAAGTGTAATTGTTGTTTGGACAGGGAGATGGATTCCTGATGCTTCCTACTCTGTCATCTTCCCAGAACCCTCTCCCTGGTTCCTGTGCAGATCACTTCCCATGGGATACATAAAATCCAGGGTCTTTTGGTTAGTGGCTTCCACTCCCACTAATGACTGGAAGCTCCGTTTTATTTCTAGTGCCTTGAAAAGAGATGGATGAACTATTTTCCAGTGTCAAACAATAGTTATCTGACAGGTGCCACTTGAGTAGAGACCCAAAGGTGACTTTTCCTACCCATGTTTGGAGTCTTCTCTTTCATTCTCATGCATTATAATCTCTTGGTTTTCTATTTGCTCGCTTATTCCCATTAGAATTTAGCCATGTATATCTTGGATACCTTAGAAGCAAGTAGGGCCGAAAGAAAGAAAGGGAGGAAAGGAAGAAGATGGAGTGAAAAAGTAAAAATCCTTTTTTGACTTTTGATTTCTCTCTTGACACTCCCTCAGTGGCCCCATCTCTGCATCTAGTGAGAGTTCTCACTAGATTTGTGAGAGTTCTGTACTCTTGCTTTCTTCCCTTTCTCTTTTCATAGACCAATCAATGCAGGGTGGCTTGAACTGACTGAATGATTTTTTGCAAGGTCTCTAAAGCTTAGTTAACACTAAATCCAATGGACTATTTTCAGTTCTTTTTTTTGCTTGATCTGTTGGAAGTGTTTAAAATTCTGGTTTCTTTTTCATTTGTCTATGAGACCTGGTTCTAGCAGATGTTCTCCTTATCTCTCCAACTCTTCTTTCTCAGTCTCCTTTGTAGATGTCTCTTTCCCTTAAATGGCTCAGTCCTAAGCCCCCTTCTCTTTTCTTTTGGTATGCTCATGCTGGGTGATTAAAAAAATAACTATTTCTATGATTTAAGTAACCATTTGCAAACTGAGAATTTGCAAGACTATATTTCCAGCTGATATCTTTAACTTTTCACCCAATTCCATATGGCAAATCACTTACTAGTATTCTGTCTTGAATGTCTCCCACACACCTTGGTATCAGCAGGTCAGAACCAGCTGCTCTTCCTGCAGAGTTTCCCACTTGGCTGATGAGAACACTACCACCTTAGATACCCATCCACTCAAGTCCCAACCTGGGTGTCACCCTTGACTTCACATTTGAGCCATCACTGAGTTTGCCATTTCTGCCTCCTTTAGGAGCCACACAGCTACCCACTTCCACTTCTCTCTGCTGCCATTGTCCTTTCTGCTGGGAGTCTGTGTCCCCTTCTTATTCCTTTGCCCCACCCACTCTGTCTCATCTCAGGATGTGGTTGGAGTTAAGTCCCCAAAGTGCAGACTTGGTAATGCCAAGTCTCTGCTCAATACTGGTCCTTAGGATCAGTCAGGCTTGCCCACCTGGGGTACCCAGCCCTCACTCATGGGCTCTTATTCATTTCATTCCCACTCACAGTCGCTCAGCCATACCAATGGCTTTCATTTCCTGGAAAACTGTTCTTCTTTGCCTCTTTATTACTGTAGTGAGATGGAGAGACATTGGAAGGGTTGGATGAGAGGAGTTACATGACAGACATAATTTGTACTTTCAAAAGACACTCTAGCTGTGGACTGTAGGGTGGGACCTGGGAGGGTCTGCAGACAGTGGTTCCAGGATCCCACTGAGAGAAGATGGTGGTGTGGGTTGGTACTGCCCATGGAGATAGAGGAGGTAGTCAGATGCTGGATATGTTTTGAAAGGATACCAGAGAACACTGGTGACAGGCTGCATGTGGAATCTGAGAGAAAGGGAGGAGTTTGTGGTGACTGCATGGTATTTGCCCTGGGCCACAGGAAAGGTGAACCTGGCATCAACTGAAATGCAGGCAGATTGCAGGTAGAAAGTTTTGAACAGGGGTAGTGGGAGTGGAAAGATCAGCAGTTTACTTCTGAGATCTGCTCAACATCTGTGCTGACACGGTAAGCAGAAGAGCAGCCTCCGTTGATCTCCACGTGGCAACGTGTTACCACATAAGCAAAAGGACTTTGCAGATGTGATGAAGTTAAGGATGTTGAGATAGGACATTTTCCTGGATTGTCCATGTGGATCCAATGAAGTCACAGGGGTCCTTACAAGAAGGCAGTGGAAATGTCAAAGTCAGAGAAGGAAACCTGATGATTGAAACAGAAGTTGGAGTGATAGGTTTTGAAGTTCTAGCATGAGGCCACAAGCTAAGTAAGCAATGCAGGCAACCTCTGTATATCTTGTGAAATCCATTTTTCTAACCCTGGCTTTATAAAGCATGGAAATAGATTCTCTCCTGAAGTCTTCAGAAGACTGGAGGAGACTTTGAATTGCCTCTTGTCAAAATCATGCTAATACCTTCATTTTAGTCTGATAAAGCTCATTTCAAACTTCTGACCTCTAAAACCTGAGGATAAAAAATTTGTGTTGTCTTAAGTCATTAAGTTGTGATAATTTGTTAAAACAGCACTATGAAACTAATACAGTAGAGATGTCAACCAGGCTATATTATATATGTCTGGAGTTGTGGGAACTCTTTAATTCCTTCACTTCCACTGTCACTTATTACTAGTCAAAATAACATGCTGTTTTGGCAGCCTCAACTATCTTAACAGTAAAAATCTGAAAATAGCTTTTAGCTAAGTGAATTCCCCATACTGTATAGCACAAGTTTCCTGCTTTTGGCTGGTGAATCTTGTCCATACTATAACTGATATACTATGTAACTCTATGCTACATACTTTTTGCTTCATACAGAATTTTGATATGTATTGCAAGTGATTTCATATTAATAAATATGATATCACATTAATATAACCAAACAAAAAGTTATCATCTGAAGTAGAAAGTAAAAGATGCAAGATGTAATAATTAAGTAATAGCAAAGATGCAGGGAGAGTTAAAGAAAGGTACAAGGATTATAATGAAATTGTATTTGAGTTGATAGTTTAAGGGCAAATATATCTTTAAACTACAGTAGTTAATTCCTAAGACCATCACTATTATTGTAGCATGAGTCCAAAGTGGTCACCATGAAAAAATTACATGACCATTGACTGATGCAGTCATTCAGAAAGTAGGAAATTGTACAATATATTTTTCAAGCTATCTCTTAGCATAATTCACATTTTGAGTGCATTGCCTTAGATATGCTTCAATTGTCTAGAAAATTAATTTAGGTGGAACATTTAGTTCCTCAGTGATACTACATAATAATAGAGCATCATTGAATTTTAGCAGTGAATAAATTCACAAATATTAATGTGAGATGTTTGAAGGGTAAACTCTAATGGTGCACAGGTCCTTTTGCAAAAACCTTTATCTATAGAACTATAAATAACTAATATAGAGTTAAAATCATGCAGGAGCAACATAGTGGAAGTTCACTTACCCAAGTGAGACCTGAAGCAGCAAGTTTGCTGTAGCATATGGGGTGATTTTTAAGTCTCTTTAACAAGAAGCTACATCCTGCCTCGTTCTGTTCTAAGACCTCTGCATATATTAACTGATTTTAAACCTCATAAAAACAATTTTGTGAGTGAAGTACTGTTATTGTTCCCATTTTACAGATGGCAGAACTGAGGCACAGAGAGATCAAGTAACAAACCCAAGTTCATCTGGCTGGTAAGTCTAGATTCCAGCATAGGGAGGCTGGCTCTGGAGCCCGTGCCCTTAACTGTGTGTTGCTGTGTCTTCACTCATCTTTCCACATACACATTTGAATTGCCTTTTCTCTGCTCTGTGCCTTTGAAGTCGTCCATGCAGAAGGTGTTAATGGGATTTCTCTTCAACACTTTCTCTCCTAGTTCAGGTCCTCCTCTTTAGCCTGGTCTAGGCCACTAGTTTATTCATCCTCTGCGGATTCTGATCCTTAATCCAGATGATGTGGCACTGCCTCACCAGATGGCATCCTTCTTGTTGAAAGCCATGTATCATTTTCCCATATCCTACAGAATAGGGGCCTAATTCCCAAGCGTGACATTTTTATCATTCAAGATTCATGTTTGTGAGCAAGAGAAATCCTGTCTAGTAACTCTGATCGGGAGAGTATTTTCCCTGGGTGATGGGAAAGAGCCAGGGAGCTCTGAGCAGGGGCAGCAGAACAGGTGAGGCCAGATGCTCTACTGACCACTGCTCTGCCCTGGTTTAACCCCCACAGCTGGGAAGGCTGCCATTGGTGGCTGCAGTTACTACAGCTGCCACTCATCAGGGCATCTGAATCCACTCTCACCATCACCATGGTCTCTGGGTCATATGCTTGAGATTCAAAATCCTATGTGAGAGCAGGCATTTGACTCCGCCTGGCTGGTTTCCCTAAGGGGGAACAAGGATGATGAGCAACCTCATTTTGCTTCTTTAATGTAATATAGGTCCCTTACATCTGCTGAGACTGACAGCATTGAGAATTGCCTGAAAGTAGGAACTTGGTTTGGTTCCCAGCAGCCAGAAATATCCCTTCAGCTTGTTGCTCTAACATTTTTGTCTGTAGCTCAAAAAAGAATATATGTGCACACACACAATGTATGTCCATGTACACACACATGAACATACAGACATTTAACTGAAAAAAGACTTCAGGAAACAATTCTTACCCATGGAAATGTGAGCAACTAATATTTTCCATTATTTTCTTATTTCTTAAAATGCTGGTCATAACTTACTCCTCCGATTCACGTTTGACTCTGTAGCATTCTCTGAATAGTATTCAAAATTCTCCCAACGAGTAGTTTTACTTAGGTCAATGCTTATTTGTGTAAGAGACGAATGTTTTCACTAATCCTTAAGTGAATGTTTCAAAATAGATCCTTGAAGGTGTGCATTTATTACCTTGACAACAAAGTAGGCAAACATGAGAAGAAAATATAAATCTGTTATGTAATACAAAGGAGTACTTTGTAATTTCAAACCGAATATCTGATTGTATCAATGGAAGTACCTAATATAATACTTCAGCATAGCTTGCCAGGAAATGATAAGAGTTTGTCGGGAAGTGATATGTTTTAGTTTTGTGTACCTCTTAAGCAGTAATAGTTCGTCTTTTAACAAATAGGAAGTGAATGAGACACTTTGCTGGGTATTTTGACAGGTATAGTGGTGAACAGGGCTGAAATCCTGGTCTCTAGGAGCTGAAAGTCTAGAAGAGAAGACAAGGATATAGAAAATAGTTGTATCCATTATAAAGAAATAAGGATCATGAGAAAAGAATAAAAAGGAATAAATAAGATGCATAGGCATTCAGAGAAATGTGAGCATTCAGTTCCTGTTGAGCAGGTTCTTTGAAATAAAGGAGGACAAGAGGGACTACAAGAGGGACCTCCTTGTCATCTGCTCCATGGTGCAGCTGATCAGGCCCTGGGGATCTACATGTGCTTACAGACCACAGGGCTTGTCTATAGGGAAGATTGCTGTCCTAGCCCTCTTTGTTCCTAGAACGTAGGTCACCTTTGGCAGCTAGCACCCAGTCAGTACTGAGTAAATAAATAGCAAATGGATTAACCTTCTTTTGGCAGCAGAGTTTCTAGAGGTGATTGGAGCTCAGTGTTCTGGCCAAGGGCTCTTGCACCTCCATGGAGTTGAAGGGGGCATGGGATCTCTTTGGAGAATCAATGCCAGCCACAGGCATGTCTTTCCCAAATCAGAAATGACAGGTTGTATCAGCAAAGTTTGCTGAATGTCTTTCAGGTGAACATTCTGGGGCCAGCAGGGATCTATAGATCCTAAAAGTCAAGGATCCTACCCTAAAGGGCTGTCCAGTTCTGCAAATAAAGTAGGACAGGGAGGGATATGAAGGAGGCAAAACAGAAATAACCACGTGCAGTGAAGATGAGAAAGGATACTGCTGTGGGGGAGGCACAGGCAGAGAAAGGGTAGCCAGTGGCCTGGGCCACATCCAGCTGAGGAACTCTGGGTTGACTTTGGCCAGTGTGAATCAGGCATGATAGCGTCTATGTGTTACTCTTCTCTAGTCATGATACCAATATCTTGAAACTCTGTTCTTTCTTAATAAAATGAACCTAGTACTGTTAACCTACTGCATTGCATTCATCCAAGTCCTCCTTTGTACTGGGGGACTGTTAAGTACAGAATCTGCTCTCCAGGAACACGCACCATGGAGATAAAGTGGAAGAGGAATAGTATTATCTCATTAGCTTTTTCAAAACAAAACTATTTTTATGTCCTGACAGATGGTTCATAGTAACATTCTTTTTTTTCTGATTGTATCCAATTCCTTTAAATATGAAACTCTGCCTAAAAGACACTCCCCAGTCCTTTACTATGTAAAGAGCCAGTCTCTAAACAGAGATGAAAAACTTATCCTGCATTGATGGGCTCTATAAGTTATAGGATGGAGAGAAGGATATGACATAACAAGAGGGCAGGCGGAAACAGGTCATCTCCAGGGCTGGGCTGAACATGAGCAGAAGAAACGGCAAGGTACCAGAGGAAGATGCTCCAAGCTACTGCAAAAGGGAAATGCAAACTCTTCTACCAGAAGAATTGAGAACCAGCAAAAGCAAGCAGCAGCAAAACTCATTCTTATTCTGTGAGTACCTCCCTTCTGAGGTCCAGTCAGCCATGAAGCAGTGAGTCTGCACATATTTTTTAGTGCAGTGGCATAATACTACCTCTTATGTAATACCCACCAGGTAGGTGATGGGTGTGTTAGATGCATTTTCTTCTAGTCCTCACAACAAAGCTACAAGCCACTATTTTTAATTGTGTTAAACGGCTGACAGGGAGACAAGATGAGATTAGTGAGTTAACACTTAGCCAGAGGAGGACAGAGGGTGCCAACTTCTCTTTACCTTAATCTAGCAGATCCCCTTGCCTGTCATTGTGGTTTTTTTTTTTTTGGCCCTGATGAAGGCTTTCTGAGAGGCCTAATGATAGGCAGACAGTTTTTAATTCTTTAAGACAAAACAGGGGGAGAGCATGCTACCAGAAAGCACACGCTGGATAATTCACATGCTGTTCCACAGGCAGTTGGAAAATCTTAAAATTTGCTTCAGAGGTGTCAAAGCACATGACCCCCTTTTGACACTGTGATTTCATTTTCATTCACCCAGCTCAGAATTTCTTCAAACTCCTTCTTTTGCACTCAGGAACAGAGGATTTGGCATCTCCATTTGCCTATTCGGCCACAGGGAAACCCTGGGCTTGCTTTGCTCCAAATAAACCAGCCCCTCCTGCTAATTTTTATTTCCAATCTAGATATCCTGTCATTTCAACAAGAACATCTAACCGGTGGCATCTCCAGGCAACCGATATAATGATCTCCCCAGATAAATCTTAAATTTCAGTTTAAACTGCCAACTTGCAAAGTCAATCTTTTTAATCAGTTCGTAGTTTCAGTCCTTCCCCAGAATCATCTAAATCGTCCCACTTTGAAGTTTTCTCTAACTATTCCATAAGAAAATAGTGGTTTTACATTTTTAACTTTTAATTCGATGATCAAAGGCTCATAACTAGAAACTGCTATGCTTTGCTCTTCCCTTCCCATTCTAAGTCCTCAGTGGCCACAGATTTCAAATCATTTTGCTGCTTTTCCCAATATCTAGTTTCACCATTCTAAGAATGTGCTCTGTTGGTATTTATGATTTTTTTTTAACATCGTTTTGGACATTTGCAGGTGGTTCCTCATCACAGCAGTGGAGAATTCAGCTCTTCACTCCACAACCCTCCTCCCCTTTCATTCCCCTAGAATTTCAAAATTTACATGTCAGCAGTAACTGTTTACATATATAGTTATTACTTGAAATTTGCTGATGATCCCTTTAGTGTGCTATGTTGATTCAATTCTTTACTCATGCAACTTAAAAATAATTCCCCCCTTAAGGTTAATAAATGCCACACGAGGCAGACATGGCTAGCTGCTTCCCATCAGCCATTTCCTTTTCCTTTGTGCTGGATGAGCTCTGATTTTGTTCCTGTATTCATCCCTTTACTACATGACTTAGCAAGTCCTGATTGTGCCAAGCCAATCTCCAGGCCCCACTCCCTGTCCTTCAAGAAAAAGCCTGTGCAGGTTGCCACTCAGGAAGGTTTCTTTGATCTCAGGCAAACAAGGAAGAAATTGCCTCTTCTATTGCTTGGAGAAGAGAGTTCTAAAAATCTGCAGAACACTACTAAACACAAATATCCAAACCCCTCAAAGCCACCAGCTGTGGTTTTTTTTTTTTTTTTTTTTTTTTTTTTT
>NW_025999932.1:24433079-24574171 GCF_001458135.2 Marmota marmota marmota
CGCCACAGGCGACTTATTTAATGGATGGTTAGCATCGGGTCACTGGCATGGTGGTTTCAAAAGAGGCTTCATCTGAAACACATATAGGGTCAAATGAAACTTTTAACACTGATGATTTTTAAAACCATTTAGTACAAGAATTTGCACTTGAAAAAATGGTGAAGCAAAGCTGCTAAGAAATTTAACTGAGTAGCCACTCTCCAGAGGGCAGTCAGCTCTAGGCATAGAGCTTCCTTAAGTTTTTGGCAGGCTCATTGACTCAGCAAAATTATAATAATAACTGTATGGCAAATAGATGTGCACAGTTATTTTTTATAATGGTAATGTATTCATAGTATCATAAAGAGAAAAATTTCTAAATATCTTATGCTATGTTCTTACCAGTGGAAAACATATTCCAGTATTATCTTTTTCTTTTTTTTTTTTTTTTTTGCTCAGGCAGCATCATGGTGTTTAATATTTAGCTTAATCCTTCTAGCCATCTGGTTTATTTGACAGAAGAAAGGTTATGAACTGTTGATGCAAGATAAAAGAAATTCACCTTCTGGGGGCGAAAAAAAGAGAAATTGGAAGGCGCCCCATTGACAGTGACCTAGTACAGGCTTTGGAGCTCTGGGTGATCATTACTTTATTGCTGATAATGTGAGCAATATTTCTTTCTTCCTTTCAGATAGCACATGATCCCTGAGGATTATAACCTGTGGTCCCACAGATAAGCAAGGGTCATGTGCTGCCTCCTCCATGAACGCATTCTGTGAGGCCCTGTAGCACAGGAGAGTCAAGCATTCCTACTGCTATAAAGTGAGCCCTCTTGGAGAGGCTGGGTGGAGCAGGGCCCAACCGCAGAGCTTGAGAGAGAATCTTTTTTTTGTCCTCAATTTGTACTAAGTCAGACCCCACCTACCCATGACCACCGCCCCCACCCCCGCCCCCTTCCATTGAAATCAGCTTCCCTCCCTCCATGCTCATGTAGGTTTAGGGAAATTTTTGTGGCTACTTGGTTTAGTCTGTCCACTTTGCAGAGGAGACAGGCTGGGCCATCACATCAGGTGCAGGAAACAAAGGAACGGAGAGGGTTTTTGGAATTACTCAAAGTACATGTGGTTAAACCTGAGGAGGGAATAATTAATGAAGTTATCACCCTGTCATATTAACACTAGAGCAGGTGACTAAATAGAAAGACATACTCTAAACCTAAGAGTGGGTCCAGCCTCAGTGGTGTTCAGGAGCCATCTGGGTAGCAGAGACTATGAAGCAACCAGGTTAATAGGTCCAGCAGCTGCTGCAGAAGGGGAGAGCTCGTGGCCTGCAACCAGACATTTGCATTTCATTCTTAAACAACTGCTGCCCACTCCTCCAGTATTACCAAAACAAAAAAACTCATCTGATTCAGTCCCTGGAGAGCTAATTAATATACCTTTATCAAAATATATTATCTTTTCCGTAATTCAGAAATTGTTTTTCTTTATCTAGATTTGGAATTCATGTCTCTCTTTCTGATCTCATTTTAGTAAACACAAGCACAAAATACTGTTACTGGAACAGTTCCCATCTCATCTAGTATTTTTGTGGATAGCATATTAATCTTCAAGGGGTTAGCTTTTCTCACCTGTCTCCCAAAGTCATGGCAGAGAATTTATCACAAGCTCTTGATGGTCAGGGCAGTGTTCTTGCTGCCTTTTGAAACTGTCAATCACTTAAACAAGATGAAAAAAATTTATTCCTCCTTCACCAGAAGAGATAACTCCCAATTTTTTCTAGCAAAGAAGATAGGGATTGCAAAGATAATTGAAATCCATAGATAATCCCCAGGCTTCGTTTTAGGTATTATTTTGCCCTCTTTCCTCGTAAAATACTTTTTAGAGCAAGCAGTGTTCGACAGATTTGAGTTTCATAGTGGCTTCCTTTCCTTTGCACTTCACCACTGGTGGGGGGGGATATAAGTAAACAGAGATTAAGGAAGTGGGTAACTGGGGGAACTGAGGGTCATGCAACTCCAGCATCACCTGCAAAGACAACAATGAGGCTTGGAGTGCGGCATCCCTCTGGATTGTGTGCCAGGGGGCCAGCTTGAGTCTTTTTAAAACTGTAAACACACACACACACACACACACACACACACTCACCTCACACACACACGGAAAGACGAACCAAAGATCTCTTTCTTCCCAATTCTTTCAACTGAAGTTTCTAGCTCCTTCTTGCCATTACATGGTGCTTGGTTTGTCTGTTTAATGGCACATTTTATTACACCCTGCCTTGATTGTATCACCATTGTTATGAGTTATATATAATTAAATCCTTTTCCTCAGGAGTTTGCAATTCCTGTAAGATTAGGACTCTTCTTTATGTTTTATTTCCTATTGTCTCTTGCCCCGTGTGCTTTTAAAAAATCATTGGATGCTCAATAAATTGGGTCCATCTCAGAGCCTTGAGTCCTGTATCTCTGTTGCTTGTTTTTCTTACCTTTCTAGCCCAGGAGGCCTGTTCAGGGTCTGAGAAGGTGGGTGAGCACTAAACTGGGACATGAGGAGCTTGGCTCTACCCTGAACAGAGTCTATAACTAGGACTTGCGTAGATCATGCAGCCTCTTCAGTCTGAAGTTTCCTGATTCTAATTACAAAATTAGAGGACTGAGCTCTCAGTTCCTTCCCACTTCTAATGCTTCGTGATTCTGTGATGAATATACTCTCAGCATGGTGTTACCCAGAGAGCTAAGTAAATCTGGAAAGATTCAGTGATGCTACCCTATTAATTTATTCAGCAAATATTTATTGAGTGTCCACAGTGTGCTGGGTACTAGTCTGTTCGCCAGGATCTATAGTGAGTAGGACTTATCTTTATCCTAATGGAGCTTTCATTTATTGAGTGAGAAAGACAGTGAACCAATAAGCAATGCAGAGAATGCCTGATAAAGCTTGTAAAATAACTGACAAGGGCCTGGGATTGGGGATAGAGGATGGCACTCAAGGAAGTCTGCCGAGGGAGGGTACATTTAAGCTGAGATCTGAAATATAAGAAGGGTCCCATCAATTGTAAAGTCAGACATGGAGTGTGCAGAGCTGCAAGGACAGCAATGCAGACTCCAGACAAAAAGGCATTGGCATGGAAGACCCTTGTGGCTAGGGCCACATGGGAGGGAGAGGGGCAGCAGGTGAGGGAATTTTCACAGGGTCACAGAGTTCAGGGCAAGGGTGCTATTGGAGGGTTTGTAGCCTGCAAATGTCCTGTGGAGGGAGAATGGATTTTTCTTTTTTTTTAATTTGTTTTTAAAAAATTATTTTAAATGACACATAATGGTGGTCCATATTTATAGGGTAAAGTATGATAATTTAATAAATGCACACAAGGTATAATGATCAAATTGGGGTGACAAGCATATCTATCTCCTTATACATTTATTATTTCTTTGTGTTTGAGGCCTTCAAACTCTTCTCTTATAGTTTCTAGATTTTTTGGCTTTGGTGGTGAGGGAGATGAGGGCACCAATAACCCAGACTAGGGACTGGCAGTATGAGCTGGGCGTAAGACAAGGGGTTTTTGCTACAGCCCTAACACCCTGGAGCAAGTCCTTCAATTTCTAATATCTCAGTTCTCATTGGCAAAATATGAACTCTGAAAAATAGCCTATCTCCCAGATTTACCATGTAAAATAATAGTTAAATAATTTCACTTCAGAGTTTTGCAAAATGAAGAAATATAAATGAGCAAATTCCATGTGAAATGTCACTCGAGGTAAAGTAAAAATAAAATAGCAAGGCTTTTTGTATTTGTTTTTCCTATCAACTTTGAAACCTTAGGATTCTATGGAGGTTTAAGTGGTGGCTTGATGAAGGACATAGATGACAGGTTCAAACCCAGCTCTTCTAGTTACTTTCAGAGTTCGTTTAGCTTCTCTCTGCCTTAGTTTCCTTGTCAGTAAAATGGAATAACAATGCTGCTCACTAGATTGTTACACAGATTAAATATAATAGAACAACAAAAAACCAGCCACTGGTAGTGGTAAGTGGGCTGTTGTGGGCTTAGAGGTAGAGTGGCCAAAGGAGAGGTGGAGGTGCCTGTCCCCCAGGACCCCCTATAGGACTCAGAGGAGGCAGATCATAGACAGCAAGTGAACAGGAGAAGAGCATTCTGAGTGCGGAGCCACCTTCTGTCCAGTGTCTATGTGGCATTCCTTTGCCTTAGCATTTTGATCTCTCGAAAGTGTTCCAGTTTCACATAAAAACCTATGTTTATAGGAGCTTTATTCATAATTACCCAAACCTGGAAACAACCCAGGGTCCCTCCCACAGGGTGGACAAACAGACCTTGATGTGAAGCGTGGAATCCTTTTCTGCCCTGGACTGAAATGAACTGCAGATGACCCAACCTCCTGGATGAATCTCAGTTGCACTGTGTGAGGTGGAAGAAGCCAGACACAAAGGCCACATGCTAGATAGTTCCATGGAAGGAATGTTCTGGAAAAAGCAAATATGTAGGAGCAGAAAACAGATAGGGGCTGGGGATGGAGCAGGTTGTTTTGAGCCCATGGAACTGTTTTGCATCTTGATTGCGGTGGTGTGAGACATAGGACAGTGTTTGCTAAAATTTGCAGAACTGTAGAGTAAAGATGGTGAACTCTATGTGAATTACAGTTTAGTAAAAAAATGAAAAATGTTCCCTCCCAAGCAAGAAAAAATATGTTTCCATTTGAATGATAAATGATGTGGTCACTCTAATTACAGTTTTCAAGGGTGGGGATAGAGCAGGATGTGGGGAAGTCCAGGGTAGGATGAAGACTGACACTTTTTTCCTTGAGGGCAGTATGTATTTATTCATCAGATGATTACAGGGCATCCATCATGTGTCTGGCCCTCCTGGCCACAAAGCAAACCTCTTTGATGGAGCTTAGAGTTCTGTCTTGAGATGCGAATGTGCTATGCATACCATTTCACACCATCCTGCCTTTAGGATCCTCGATTTTCTGGGAAGAATGATTTTAAAAGGTGAAACCCGAAAACAATCTAAAGTTCAAAAATAAGGGAAAATGGGGGGTAAGTTATGGCACAAGTGATCATGAAAAATGATGATGTACTAATTACATGTATGGGAAGAAGCCCATAACATCAAACTCAAAAATTGGAGTTACAGAACTCATTTTATGGGTGTTAAAAAAAAGGCCTGAGATATTACCTATTAAGCTTAATTACTTGGGGTGGAGCTAAGGGATTTGGGTATATTTTTACCCTTGTAATGCAATATAAGCTCACTTTTTAAAGTAATTGGCAATATAAACATATCTACTTAAGAGAAAAAAAATCATCCAAGAAACCAAAACAAAATAAATATTAATCAGAATAGGCAAAGAATGAACACCCTGAATTTTGTGGGTGAAGTTCTGTTCTGTAAAGGATTTGTATTTTAATGGGGAAAACAAATGCTTTTTGTTGGCAAGTTTGAATGAAACTTCTTTTGGAGAAGCACGTAACATTTTTGTTGGGGAGATTTTATCAATGGATGTTTTGCTTAAATATTGGATTCATCTAACTTACGAAAAACTGTTTCTTTCCTGGTCCTCTGTAAGTGGAAAATAGCAGCATTTCAACTCTTTTTATTCAAGCAAAATAGAAATAAAATAGCCTCTACTATCTAAAAAGAGGATGTTCTGAATACAGTCTTGTTTGTATATTAGAATAAAGTTTGATAGTTATCCATGTTATGTACATAAGATAAGGAGAGCAGAGAGGACTCCAGAGAGCTGTTACATTTTGTGTTCTTTGGCACACATTCATAGAATTCAGCACCACAGACAGCTCCAGAATCTATGAATATATATCTTAACATCCCCCAACCAGTAATTTGATTTTTAACCCTATCATGACACTGAAGTTCATTTAGTCTGCAGAACATCAAAATTTAGACTGGCTACCATCATGCCTATCGAGAATAGACATGTACACATTGAGCATCCCTAATATGAAATTCTGAAATCCAAAATGCTACAAAACTTGTAATTTTTGGACCACTGACAAGATACTATAAGCAGAAATGTCCATACCTGACCTCCTGTGATAAACTGCAGTCAAAACACAGCCGCACTAGAATGTTGAATAAAATTGCCTTCAGGGTATATATATAAGGTCTGTATTAAACATGAATGAATTTCATGTTTAGAATTGGGTCCCCTCTCCAACATATCTCATTGTTTATATTCAAATATCCCAAAACCTGGGGAAAAAACTCAAACCTGAAACACTCTGGTCTCAAGCATTTTGGATAAGAGATACTTAACCTATAAATTATTATAAAATAGTATCTAGAATCTGATTATTGTTAAGTAATTGTAATTACAGAGGAATTATTGCCATACTGCTAATGTAAGTGATTTTATAAGTAAATATTATGTGTGATTACATATAAAGTATCCTATTCAATGTGTTATAACATTATAGACTCCAAATATTTATTTAATAGTGATACGAAGTAAAATTTTAAAGCTAGGATTTGGACTCTTTTGCATTATTATTATGCTTAGAATTTTGATTTGTAATGCCAGATTTGTGGGACTCCAATAGACTTTCAGGAGCTGAATCCGATGCAATCACACAAGAGTCTTTATTGCAAGCTTGAGCCTGGACTCACAACTGTTTCTGATGCAGCGGTCCCAAGGAGTGAATCCTGGTCCTTTGTTCAGTGAGATTTTATAGGTTTGGAGGATACTCTGTGTGTCACAACATCACACAGCAAATCATTTCACAACACGGGCAAATCAAACAACAACTCTTAACATTGATTAGCACATTCACTGGCGGGAACAAGTTGGGTAGGGGTGATTGGTTAGTACAAGAGGGGGATTCCTTTGAACTGATTGGTTTAGGCCATGAGGGGTGTACGTGCTGAACTACATGGTCTCCCAACATGTTATCAACCACCATAAACTACTGGGGGGGTCATCTGGCATCCTAGGTATTTTTCCCTGTCTCATGCTGATTGGTGGTTGCTAGGGGGTTGCCATGGGTCCTCACCTAGCCTGACTGAGTCAGGGACACCTGGCTCCCCAGATCTCTCCTGTTATTTACAAACAACTCAGCAGGTTGGCTATCTGCCTAGGAATATTCTGTGGGGTTTTCCAAGGACAAGGGTCACGCCCCCTCCCTCAGGACAGGCCTTGAGGTAGAAGTTGGGTTTTCAAAAATGGAGTCACATCAGTTTCTCAGATTCATAATCTATAGATTTTTCTATATCCTGGAGTTTTCTGAAGGATAATTTATTGCATGGCAGAAACTGCAGTTGAAGCTTCTTTGGCAACTAGGTTTTATTATGTCAGATGGAATTGCATTCACATGCAGAGAGGCACAGTGTTTGTATATGTATATGAAAACTCACAACTGATTAAACATTGCATAGTAGACCAGGCAGCTAAGAAATGCTGTAAGACCATATTTCTCAAAAATCCTTTAAAACCCATTCCTCCTTTTAGTAACATCAAAATCTTCAAACTTCCTTTAGTTTATTTTCTAAGTAATTATTAGGACAAATATACATAATGATTAGAATGTATTTTTTATTATACTCAGCCCTGGATATTCTGATTTGGCCCTGGAAGAGGGGGCTCACCTCAGTTGAGAGGGATAACTTTTCATTGTCTACCTTAAGACATTGAAAAATGATAGACTCCATGCTCTATTGAGAATAGCAAGAACATTTACTTTTTGAGCTCAAGTTGGGATGAAATTGCTTCATGTGAAGTGTCTACCATGTGCAAAGTGCTGTCCCAGAAACCACTCAGGAAACAGAAGCATCTGAGCAGTTAACCTAAAGGGAGTAAGACACACATGGTATATTAACAAGACACATAGCTGCAATTTAAAAAGACATAGAATTGGCCCTCCATCTTTGTGATTTCTGATCTGTGGATTCAACCAATTACTGATCAAACATATTTTAAAAATGCATCTGCCATAAAGAAGAATGAAATTATGTTATGTCATTTGCAGGAAAATGGTATAATTTGAAGACTTTATGCAAAATGAAATAAACCAGAGTCAAAAAGCCAAGGGTCATATGTTTTCTTTCATATGTGGAAGCTACAGAGGAAAACAGAAAAGTAAGGTGGAGGGGGGATCTCATGAAAATCAAAGGAAGAGCTGTAGTAGAGAGAAAAGGGACCTGGGGGGTGGGGGAGAGGCAGGGAAGGAAGGGGAGTTCCAAATCATATCGCTATATCGTGTACTTGTATGAACATATTACAATGAATCCCACCATGATGAGCCATTATATTGCACTAATAAAAAATATGGAAAAAAGAAAAAAATGCATCTGTAGTGAACATGTACAGATTTTTTCTTATCATCCTTTCCTAAACAATATAATATGTTGTATTAGTCCTCTAGAGATGATTTAAGGTATGTAGGAGGATGTGTTGGTTCCATGCAAGTATTGTGTCATATTTATTTTTTTAGTACTGAGAATTGAACCCAGAAGCACTTAACCACCGATTGGGATATGTCCCCAGCACTTTTTTTATATTTTATGTAGAGACAGGGTCTTGCTAAATTGCTTAGGGCCTCACTAAGTTGCTGAGGCTGGCTTGAACTCAGGATTCTCCTGCCTCAGCTTCCTGAGCCACTGGGATTACAGGCATGCACCACTGTGCCCAGCTATTATATCATTTTATATAGGACTTGATTATCCTCAGATGGTGATCCAGGAAGGATCCTAGTAACAATGCCCTGTGGACACTGAGGGAATAGTGTACATAGTTATGATAAAAAGTGTAGAATGACAGTCCCCAAAGAAAAGACCTGCAGATTCAGGACTTGAGAGATAATATCTAGCTCTTCCGTGACCATTTTGGGAGGGGAAGAGGAGATAAATCAGGAATGGCTTTATGGAGAAGTGGCCTTTGAGTTGGATTTCTTCTATACTTGGTTGGAGCTATTGTGTAGAGAGGGTGATTTTACTCAGCAGGTGGAAAGATAAAGGGGTTTAAGTCTGGGACCATAGATGGGCCAAGTGCTCATCAGACCTTGTATGTCAAGCTGAGAAGTCTGGCTTTAGCCCGTCATTTAACAAGTCACTCGGGATGATGCTGGGGATGGTACAGTGGCTGTGCCAGCATTTCTCTTTCTCTGAGAATGCCTTTCATGCTCCATTGGCTGCAACAAACATGGGTAACAGGAAATTGAAGCCCAAGACGGATGAAGAGATTATGTATGAGCATCAAGGTGCTATTGATCTATCTCATGATTCAAAAATGAATATGCATCCAACTGAAAAAAAAAACTTCTAAATGAGAAGGTCAAACCATTTTTTGGAGATTGTGAACTCAGGACAGCTGAAGAAAGCCTGATTATTTTTTTTTGTTTTGTTTTTTATATAGATTTTCAGCTTTTATTGCAAATTATTGAAAAGACTATCCATCAATAACCTTTTTGTCTTTGTTGGAAAATCAAAATACCACTAACATGAAGTTTTAATCCTGAACATTCTTTTCTGCTCCCTGGATGTCTTTGGCTGTCCTTTTGCCACTACCACAGTGGCTCAGCTCCTGTAGCCTTCTCATGGTTTCTCAGCTCAGGTAATTTATTTGCCTTTATTATCACTTTTCAAAAAATTTTGGTATTCTTTGCATTTCCATATAATTTTTCCTGATTATTAAAGATGGGCAAAGACAATTTTGTTTTTTAGTAAGGAGAGAGCATGGTGCTCAATTATACTCAGGATGTGTAATGGCATTTCGGTCAACAATGTACACGTATCTGACATGTTTCATTAAATTTTAATGGAGCTTTTCCTTATGACCTATTAATATCACAGCCATCGTAAGTTCTAGAATAATGCTTTACATGTATGTTGGAGGTGATGCTTGTGTTAACAAACCTACTGCACTGCCAGTCATATTAAAGTGTAGCACATACAATTATGTACAGTAAATGATACGTGATAATGATAATAAGCAACTATATTACTGGTTTATGCACTTACTATATTATGCTTTTATTATTATTTTGTATTTTACTCCTTCCACTTATATAAACATTGTTTTGTGTAAGCAGTATGCTGTGTTATGCAGGCAGCAGCCTCATCCTCTCATGTTTGCCATGTCTCTTGATTATATCAGGAGGCCACACCATTGATTGACCTAGACCATCTTGGTTTGTGTTCATTTGATGGTGTTCATATAATGCAATCACCTAAGATGCATTTCTTCTAAGGTGCCTCATCATTTAGTGACAGTTAATTATTCATACCAGTTACCAGGATGCTGAGCCTGTAGTGGGTTTTTCTAAAACACTGGTAATTGATGAGTTCTGAGTAGTGAGGAAATGAACAGTGGGCCCTGCAAGATGACAGGTGATTATGTGGAACAGGTGGATAGCTCAGCCTCCTTCCCTTTTCTTTCTTCATTTTCATTTTCTTTACATTTTGGATGTTAGCATTATTAGCATTTCACAACATGGCGGACGGGATTTCTTCTCTTAAGATTCAACTCTTGTGAACAAAGGGGGGACATGAGTAATGACTGCAGGGACAGGTGGACAGAGGGGATTGGTCAGATGAGGAGCATCATGGAATTGTATTGAGGTGACCCCCCCATGGCACCAGCCACTGTGGCTTTATCTCTTGTCCTGTTCTGTTAACATTAGTATCGGAAAAATGAATGATAATAAGGAAGCCACTTCCATCTCTTCAAAGATGATATGAAAACAGAATGGATTGCAAACATTTGGGATGAAAAATTAACAACGGGCACCAAAAGTTTTAAAACAGGATAGAAAAATGCAGTGAGACCAGCAAGATGAAGTTTGAAGTGTGTATTCTTAGGGTCCTACCCAGGGGTGCTAAAAGCCAGCAACAAATGTAGGATTGAGTCAGTTCAGTTTAGGATAACATATGTGGTACAGGTTGAGCAACCTTAATTCAGAAATCTTTGTGGAGCATTTTGGAGTTAAGTCTTTCAGTTTAGGGATGCTTAATCAGCAAAGCCTGTGCAAATATCGCAAAATCTTTAAAACACAGAAGTTTGAAACACTTCTGGTCCCACAAACATTTCAGAGTACTCAACTTGTACTATGGCATTTCAGTTGATGATATAGAATTAGCAGGGTGATGTGTGTGCCCATAGAGGGGTCACTCTCTCAGAATGTGTGGTTGGAAAGAAAACTGGGAATGCAAGGTTTTCTTCTACATGACTCTGGTCGATGCAATTTAAACTAAAGCATGGTGTGTGCCCCAAGCACCCTGTTTAGGAGGGCCTTCAGTTTCTCTGCTGTCTGAACTTGAGGGAAACTGCTGAGAGAGTCAGCTTTCAAAAGCTCCTTGAACTCTTGGGAGAATCTGAGACTTTTAACAAGGAGAAGAGTAGAGTTGGGGAAGAAGGAAATATAGAGCCCTTTACAGACCTGAAGCTTGTCCAGTGGCAGAAGGACGGGTTGTTCTGCTCCAGGGAGGCGGAACTTGCCCACAGTAGCCCTGTACAGATGTGTGAGGGGTTGCTGAGAGGGCTGGCGAATTTCCTGGACCTAGTGCCAGGGGAATCCATGCAGGAGACGATCAGGCATCACACGGGTTATAAGCCTAGAAGATCTTTAAGTTCATTTCAATCCTAGGATGTTTTTCCTCAAGAAAAAATACTATTTGTCTCTAAGGCCATTGTTTGTACTTTTTTTTATAATGATGGATCTGATCCACATGAAAGCTACATGGCTCACCCCAGGAAAATGCACCTCAGTTGGGGTTTCACTTGGCTGGATATTTGCATATTTTGTTTACTCACACACAGTCCAGTATTAGGAATTGGGGTGTTTATGATCATGTTGGGGAAAATGTTTACCTTAGTAGGGAGATCTTGGAATGAAATTTAGTTTCATAAAAAAATAACCCTTGTTCAGAATTACTTTGTGACTATCTTTTGGCAAAATGATGGAGCTGGTGGGGGTGTCAAGAAAAGAGGGAAGGAAATGAGAGACATTGCTTTCTGTCTGTACCTTTTGCTTATATAATTAAAGTTGGTTTAAAAATTAACTGGTTGCAGTGGCACACGCCTGTAATCCCATTGTCTTGGGAGGCTGAGACAGGAAGATCACAAGTTCGAAATTGGCCTCAGCAATTTAGTGAGGCTCTAAGCAACCAAGCAAGACCCTATCACAAATAAAACATAAAAATAGGATGGGGATATGGGTTAAGTACCACTGGATCCAATCTCCCAAACAAAAGAAAAAAGAAAAAAAAAAGGCTTTTCCTGTCTTGTGAGTGTTGCTCCTTTTTGGTTTCTGATTTTACTTTTATATTATCAGTCACCCATTAGCAGCTGTTCTTTTTCATGGCTCTTTGTTTTTCTGTCCTTGCTCTGCCACCTAGCTGTGTGACCTTGGAAATGTCACATCTCTGTGTCTCATTTCCTTATCCAAAAGTGAAAGGAAAAAGAAAAACAAAAAGAAGAAAAGAGAATATTAAGACTTATCCTTGGATGAGGTTATAAATACCACTTTACTTAAGTTAATTTTAAATTAAAGTGTAAATAAAGTATAATTGTGTTAGTCCATTTTCTGTTGCTAATAACACAATACCTTAGACTAAGTAAGTTTAAAAGGAAAAAGGGGTTTATTTTGGCTCATGGTTCTGATTCAAGGTTGAGGATTCCTCAAGTGGTGATGGCCTTCTTTCTGAAAGAGCCCGAGGTGACACAGGACATGGCGTGTAAGAGACAGGATATATTAGTAAGTTTTGCATTGCTGTGACCAGTATACAAAAAAAAGAAAAACTTAGAGGAGAAAAAGTTTATTTTACCTTATGGTTTTTAGAGGTTCAGTCCATGACTGGCCTACTCCATAGCTCTTGGCCCAAGGCAGAACATTATGGTGGAAGGGTGTGGCTGAGGAAAGCCACTTTACATGACATACAGGAAGCAGAGTGTGTGTGTGTGTGTGTGTGTGTGTGTGAGAGAGAGAGAGAGAGAGAGAGAGAGAGAGAGAGAGAAACTGACTGACTCTGACTGGGGGAGGTGCTAGGGACAAAATATAAACCCAAAAGACACACCCCCAGTAACCTACTTCCTCCAGCCACACACTACCAGCCTACAGTTATCATCCAGATAATCAATTCATTTAGATTAAAAACAAACTAAAGAAAAGAGAAAATTAAGACCTATCACAACTATTAGGTTGCAGCTCTTATATCTAATCATTACTTGTCAACATTCCTGCATTGCCTCACACCAGAGCTGTTGGGGATTTCTCATATTCAAACCATAAAATTCCATCCCTGGCTCCAAAAGCTCTTGCCCATCTCACAGTGCAAAATTAATTTAGCCCATTTTCAGGAATCCTCATAGTTTTAACAGTTCTACCATTGCCAGAATTCTAAGTTCAAAATTTCATTTGAGACTCAAAGCAAACTGTTGCCTGTGAGCCCCTATAAAGATCAAGAGCAAGTCACATATATCCAAGATATGATGCCATAGAAGAAACATTTCCATTCCAAAAGGAAGAAATGAGGCATAGAAAGAAGGGAGAGGACTACAGCAATACTGAAATCCAGCAGGGCAAACAAGTCCTTTAGTTCCATGTCCAGCATCTGGGGCACATGGCATCATGATGTTCTCTCCAAAGGGCTTGTTTAGCTCCTCCTCTATGGTCTTGCTGGTTGTAGCCCACATGGCCTCTCTCTTGGCTTTCCTTAGCATGTGTTGCACATTACTCACATCTCTTAACCTCGGGAATCTGCATTGCAGCTTCAACTTCTCACATCTGCATGCATCACCCTCTTAGGGGCTTTCTACAGGGATTCTGACCCTGATAAACTTTGCCTAGCCTCCCAGGCCTTTCTTTGCAGTCTCAGTGGACACCTCCATGACCCTGTAACTTCATCATCCTTTATTCCTGCAGAACCAGCACCACATGAATGACACCAAAGTCTGTTGTCATGTCAAGCAGTAGCCAAACCTCTCAGAACCATGGCTGTAGTGACCTCTGAGTGCCTGGAGAGCATGTTAAACAACTTCCTAGTTTGCCCTGGGTAAGCAGAATGTCCCCATGGTCTCTTCTCAAAGAAATTTTTTACCTTTAAACACTTGAGCCTGCTATTAGTATGATCTTGCCAATTCCAGAGATGTCCTCAGGCCTTCCTTCATATTATCTCTGTGTAAAGTACTTAGCATCTTTTTAATGGCTATAATCTTTTCAACACCACATCTTCTGTGTTACCTACTTTACATGCACTTAGTTTTTCAAATCTTTATGCTTTACTTTCTGTTCCTCACAGTAAATTTGGTAAAGGTAAAAGCTTCCAACAATATCCATGTCACCATCTAAATGCTGTTTCCTTAAAATTTTCTCTTCCAGATTACTTAGTCCATTGCCTTTAAATTCAGCCTCAAAGAAAGTCTCAAGATATGGGCAAAAGGTAAACAACTTCTTTGCCATAATGCAACACAGATGACCTCTAGTCAAATATTAAATAGAGTCTTCTTTCCTCTTGCAACCTCATGAGCCCAGTCTTGACTGTCCATAGTCCTATTGGAGTTCTGGTCTTTTGAGCTCCCACCAGAATCACCCATTAAGCTCCACTTACAACACTCTGAGGCTTCTCTAACCTTAATTTTCAAAATTTTCCAAACTCCTCTAAAAACCTATTCCAAATGCTCTGAACCACATAGGTTAGTCACAGCTATGACGCCACTTCCCAGTACCAGTTTCTGCTTTAGTCAACAGTCCATCTCTTTTATCAAGATAGTCAACAAGAAAAACTCAGAGGAGGAAGAGTTTATTTTGATTTATGAATTCAGAGTTTCAATTCATAGTCACCTGACTCCATTGCTTTGGGGCTGAGGTGAGACAGAATATAATGGTGGAAGGGCATGGAAGAGGAAAGCAGCTCAGCACATGGAAACCAGGAAGGGAAGATAGAGAGAGGGAGAGAAGAGGAAAGAGCGTGGGGGGTAAGTGTGCACCAGGGACAAAACATAAACCCAAAGCATGCCTCCAGTGACCTACTTCATCCTGTTTGCCTACAGTTGCCACCCAGTTAATTCATTCAAGTGAATTAATACCAATTAGGTTCCAGTGTTCACAACCTAATCATTTCACTTCTGAACATTCTTGCATCATCACATACAAAAGCTTTTGGGGGACCCTAGCTCCAAACCATAGCACTGGGAGTGTGCATGTGTATGCCCTGGTCTCTCCCTCTTCTTTTAAAGTCACAAGAATTCAATCACTGGGGCTCAATCCTGATGACCTTAACTAGTACTACTCACTTCCTGAGTCTCCACCTCTAGACACCATAATTGGATTAAGTTTCCACCTTCTTAATATCTCACAATGGGGAAGAAATTTCAACATGAGTGTTAGAAGAGAAAAACCATAGCAAATTATACAACTGTAATTTTAAAATTAAATTTTACACATGTCTCTCTATTGAGAATTATTCCTGGCCTCTGGAAGGTTTACTTTCCCACCCCCTTATTAATGAGCAATAGTTACTGTCTACTGATCAAGAATGTCTATGATGTAACTCTTATAAAATTAATTTTTCTAATTTTTTTCTAGCAAGACACTGATTTATCCCTGCTTGTCACTTTCTAGCAATTATATTGTGCCTTGTGGTTCATGATATTCTGTTGTTTCTCCCTGCTGAACGGAAATTATTTCTTTCTCCCAGCTGGGACAGTTCAAACCAGAGAGCCCTTGGCTTCATGTTTATATGTCTCTCCGCAGAGAGCCCTGAGGGGCTGCCTTTTTGTGTAAGTTCTTGCTCTCCTTGGGCTTTCTGGGACACTCATTTCCTAGCCCAGAGAGCACAACATTCTTTTAAATAGCTGTCTTATCGATTTGCGTACATGCTGTTTATACTCGTGCCCGGAGGATGTGTGTACCTTCAAGGGAAACATATTCAAAATTTAATAAATAAACAGGAGTTGTAGAGAATCTGCTCTGCGTCAGGAAACCAAGACTGGGATCAGGTATCAGCCCCTTGTTTGAGGGTCAGTCTATATCTGGGGGTGCCACTGGCTTTCTGAAGATAGGTCTGGGAGGAGAAGAAGAATGAGGGAGTGTGGATGATGAGGACCACAAGGGAGACATGGAAAGAGCAAATGAGCAGCACGGCAGGGAATGAAAATGCACCTGTGCATGTACATGTGTGTGTGTGTTCCCCAGGATCCATGATCACATGGACATGGGAAGAGAAGGAAAGATCAAGACTGGTATCTTAATGTTTCTTAGGGTGAAGGGAAAAATAGACAAATTAGAAAAATAAAATCTGACCAGAAAAATCCAACAGCTTCTAGGGAAGAATTTCACTTAGGTAAAATAATACATGCTTAGGTGTCACTGCAAAAGAAATGAATGGGGGGAAAAAAGAGAGTTCTATCAGCCACAGGGATGCCCATGGTAAGATATTAAACCAGAAGTTCATCTCATAAGTTAGGGGGCTGTGATGGAGAGGGATACTGGAGTACCTGCAAGATCTTTGAGTTGGGTGAGGGGTTCTCTGGTGTTAATTGATATAGTTGCTCACCCTTATTTATAGGGGATACATCCAGAGACCCCTGGTAGATGCTGGGAGCTGCAGATAGTGGCAAAGCCTATACTGTTCTTTCCTACACAAATTATGTGACAAAATACCTGAGAAAAAACAACTTAAAAAGAAGAAAGATTTATTTTGGTTCACAGTTTCGGAGGTTTCAGTCTCTTGACCCCATTACTTTGGCTGGTGGCAAGGCAAGACATCCTAGTGGCAAAACCCTTGACAATGAGGAGTTATATGTGGTGGAACAAAGTTGCTCACTTCATGGTGGCCTTGAAACAAAGAGAAGTAAAGAAGGAAGGGACCAGAGACAAAACATATCCTTCAGGGACACACCCCCAATGATGTACTTCCTGCTAAAGTTCCCACCACTTCTCAACAGTTCATTAAGGTATGAATTCATCCATGGATTAATCCACTGATGTGGTCAGAGCCCTTACAGCCCAATCACCTCCCAAAGGCCGACCTCTGAACACTACTGTACTGGGGACCAAGTCTTCAATGCATGAACTTTTAGGGACATTTCAGATCCATAAGAAATGCATACTCATAGTAATATTTATCTTATAAATTAGGCCCAGAAAGAGATGAACAACAATGAGTGATAATAGAATCATTATAACAATATATTGTAATATCATTTATGAAGATGTGGCCTTTCTCTTTTTTTTTCCTCTCAAAATATCTTCAGAAAAGGTAAAGTCAATTACCTAGAATTTCAAATGGTTTACATTTGCCAGTTTCTCTCTCTCTCATACACTTTGCTAAATTGAGATTATATCATTATTCTACCCCCTAAATTTTAAAGCAAATATTTTTCCAAGAACAGAGGTAATCTCTGAATAATCAGTGTTATTGGACACTGAGCATTAATGTTGATAAAATACTGTCACCTAACGTACAATCTGTATCTAAGTCTCTAATTGTTCCAATCATGTCCTTTGCTAACAACAACAAGAAGAAACCCAGGATCTGCTTGCATTTTGGGGGTCAGTTAGGTTAGTTATTTTGTGAAACACCCTCAATTTAACTTTGTCTGATTATTTCTTTTTGATTAAATTCAGACTGAACATTCATGCAAGAGTACTACTAAGGTGGTATGAAGCACTGAAAATACCTCACGGCAGGAACACATGATGTCTATTTCCATTATCAATGGTGTTAAATTTGATCATTTAGTTATGATGCTGTGCACCAGATTTCTCTGTTGTATTGGTAAAATTTCTCTTTTGTGGGAAATAAGTTAGTCCGGGGGATGATACTTTGAGATTCTATGAATATCTTGTTCCCCAGTGACATTTTACCCTTTGTTTCTACTGTCTCTCTGTGTCCTGACTTAGATAATTATTGCTCTGGTGATTACCAAATAGTGGTTTTTCAGATTCTGTAATTTTCTATGCATCAGTTGATATTCTTCTCTGAAGAAGAACCTTTCTTTCTCCTCTACATTTTCTAATCAGTATATGCTTGTGGATTTTTAAAATATTTAAATTTAAGACAGTATGCATTTATTTATAACAAATTTCTGACATTTGTCATTTTTTATAATTTTTAAATTTGTTTTACTTAGTTACACATGACAGTACTATGATCTTGACATATCATACATTTGAATCAGATGGGATATAATTTCTCATTTTCCTGAGTGTACAGGTTGCAGAATCACATTGGTTATGCAGTCACGTATATACACACATTTGTCATTTTGAAGTTTCTCTTTTTCCATATTTGGCCAGCAGGAGCCCGTATCAGAAAAGTTTTTGAAAAAAAATTATCAAATGAAGGAAAGAACAGTATGAAGTGAGGAACACATCCGTGCTTACCCTGTGTTCCCCCAAGTATCTCTACTTGTTAATCTAACACGAATGCATTTTTTTTTTTTAATTTCTCTCTAGGTCTCATGGACTAATTGGCTTTCGTTCAGCAGGAACCTAACAGACAAGTCCTTCTGCTGTGTATCAAGACAATGCTTGGTTGAAACACTTCTGAAAATGATCAAAGCTGTGTTGCAATGTGACATTGTCAGAGGAGGACAAACAGCTTGAGAATTTCCTGTTAATCACATCACAGCTTGAAGGAAGCCCCTTTCCATCAAGCGGGACTGCATGGCCAGCAGTCCCCACTGAAGGGTTGACAATGAGTGTCCCAGCAGCTCCTAAGAAATCATGTTTCAATCAGTTGCGGGACAACAGAAATGGTGCGAAGAACAATAATGAGAGCATCCTAAGTCTGGGAGATACAAATGCCAATCAAATCATGTTGGAGGTCAGCTCCTCTCAGGGTGAGTCCGAGACACATGACCTGGTGGATGAAATTGGAAATGCAAATTCAAGTGGGCCAGAACACCACACCCACTTCCTTAAGGAACCTCACCAATATCAGGGCTTTGGGAAAGGACCTCAGGCTGCCTCCACCAATTTGAAAGATTTTAAACTTTCTCCGACCATCCAGAGGGAGATACATGAAGAGCACACAATGGAGAGAAGCACAGATATCCTGCAGAACCCTCGGAGTGTGCAGGGACCAAGTCTGTCAAGTTGGAGGACTGTAATGGGTGAGGCTAGTCTAGAGGTTCTGGCTAAAAGGGATGTTGAAATTCCTAGGCACATTCCCAAGGATAAGTTGGCAAAGACCCTGGACAATGAGGAATTGAAAAGGCATTCTTTGGAAAGAGCTAGCAGCTCTGCAGCTGCATTTGGGAGCTTGACTCTGCAGCATCAGCAGCCTGCACAACTGGATGCCCTTGAGCCCTGGGGTCATGTGCCTGGGGGTGGAGAAGGGCCACAGAGGACATTGACTGATCACTCTCCAGGGGCAGCTTTCCTTCCAGCTGATAATACCTCAGAGGGAAAGAGTGTACGTCCTCCTAAACCATCTACCTCAGAAGCCAAGGAGACCAGTCCCTCAGAGACCCAGACAGAGGGGGCACACAGACTGAATGTTTGCCACGAGCACGCATCACGTGCTGCCCATCCAGACCCTGCTCTGAATTCAACTTTGTCATTGAAGGAAATCTTGAGTTATCCAGAAGCACAATTAGGTCAGGGAAAGGGGGAACCAAAGCTGGAACTGAAATATGTTCAACCCAGGACCGGGCAGGAGCCAAAGTCGACCCAGGCAGGGGGTCTGGGGTGTCGCAAGGAAGAGAGTGTGTCACACCAAGACAGAAAGGAGTCACGTGGAGAAGCACACAAAGAAGCCATGTTTGCAGTTAGCAACGCTTCAAATAGCAGCCAGCACCATCCTGGAGGGGGAAGAGGCAACAGCCAGGAGAAGACAGGAGTCGGTGCTGGGATGGAGGATCTTTTCCAGATCAGCCCCAAACAGAGTCCTGCTTCCTTGGAAGTGGCTGGAAATCTTCCCACTGGCAAAGTATCACCAAGTATAGGTAAGAAGTTGAAGGAAATGACATCCAGCAACTTTTTACCCGGTGATGGCCACGTACCTTTTGTTCCTAACGATCTGACGGACAGCAAGTCCTTGGATGTCAGCGAGGAGACAAAGAGGATGGGCAGTGGGAACAGGGAAAGGACCATGGTGTTGGCCTCAGATCCTTCTCCCAGAGAGAGCAAAACGGAGTCCCCGAACCCTCAAAGCAGCTGCCTAGAAGCAGGGGGAAAAGAGACCACAGTACCCGTGGTGGAAAATGGGAACCTTCCGGAAGATGCAGCCAAGAGTGAAATCACCCCATCAAAAGCAGAGTCAAGTCTCAGTACCCCGGCTCCTCTCCACCCAGAGACAACTGTGAACACGACCCACCAGCCCACGCCACCCAGTAGCAGTTTTCAGGACCTTGGTGTGTTCAGTGTGAACGCAGGGTCACCCTCAGCAGTCCCACCCGCCACTGACAGTGTGCGGCTGCTCAACACATCCCCAAAAGTGCCTGAGAAGAACACCTGCCCCAGTGGGATCCCTAAGCCTGTTGTTGCACCTTCCAAGGACACACCTTCCTCAGAGGAAGGAATGGAGAAGCATCAGGTTGAAAAAACAGAGGAAAGGACAGACGTGAAGCCCGTCATCGTGCCCAAGCCCAAGCCTGTGAGGCCCAAGATCATCACCTACATCCGGAGGAATCCACAAGCCCTGGGCCAGGTGGACACTTCACTGGTCCCTGTGGGGCTTCCCTATGCCCCACCAGCATGTAGCATGCCTCTTCCTCAGGAGGACAAGGTGGCAAGTGGAGACTTTAAGCCATCAGCTAACCTCTATGAGAAATTCAAGCCAGACTTGCAGAAGCCAAGGGTCTTCAGTTCTGGACTGATGGTGTCTGGCATCAAGCCCCCAGGACATCACTTCAGTCAAATAAGTGAAAAGTTTTTGCAGGAGGTAAGAGATTGTCCCTTTGATATGACCTATAAGTTGTGTGTCCGAAAGTCTTCAATGAAGACTTTTAGGTGTTTAATACATCATGAAAACAAAATATCCTCTCTAAGCAAGTTGACAATGTTCATGGATATACATTTATAGAAGTCAATGCTTTTAAAAAAATTTCTTAAAAAATATTTATATTTTTTAGTTGTAGATGGATACCATACCTTTATTTTATTTTATTTTTTATGTGGTGCTGAGGATTGAACCCAGTGCCTCATGCCTGCTAGGTGAGTACTCTACCTCCAAGCCACAACCCCAGCTCTGTAGTCCATGGTTTTGATGGGAGGAGATCATCTAGAGGAATGGATCGTTTTGGCTTGAAAAGTTGAATGTCAAGATGAGATGCACCCACCATCTAAAGAGACCCATTTAAATTTCACCTAGTGTGATCCATATGAAATTAGATAAGTATGCATTTAATCTGGTTTCTGTGTTTAAATAAGTGAGCATAATTCTGTCAACCAGGTTAAAGCAAGAATGAATTCAAAGTAATTGGATTCTCTTCAAATTGAACAGATATCCTCTGATGGAGAGTATTTCCATTTTAGGAGAATCTCCTGTTCATACATGTGAAGAACATTGGGAATGAGCAGAACATAATGTGATTTTAGTTTGTTTTTAGTAAAAATGATTCTGACATTTAGCTAATTGTCTACTGTGTCCTGGGCCCACATACATAGTCTTTGTCAGTCTCCACTAACTCTTACAGTGATTCTCTGGAGGTTGGTACAACAGTGTTTATCATTGTAGATATGAACATGTGGACTTGGGGGGGGGGTGTAAACCATTCACCTAAGGCTACAAATCAAGGACAGCACTGAGTCTCAAGCCTGTGCAGTTGCAAACTGCTCCATGCTATTCCCATCCGTGCCCAGGTGCTATGGTGAGTTATCCTTGAAGACCTCAGAAATCTGCTGAAACAACCTCTTCATGGGAGCCAGGGTTAAAATGTAGGTTATCAGATCATCTTCTTTCTAACATTCTCCAGGGTTATCCAGGACACCTGGAACAAAACCCAGAACCTGTAGGATGGCTTAGCCTTTAGGATGTGCTTCTTGTGGCTGCATTACCTGCCTACCCAGCCTCCTCACCTTCTACTCCCTCCTCACTCTGTTGCCTCTGGTCCTTTGTTCATCCTTCTGCTTGGAACGTTCTCCCAGTTGTCCAAGTGGCTCTCTCCCTCACTTTCTTTAGGTCTGTGCTCAGATGTCATCTCATTGAACAATCCCCCCACCTTCTCTCTGAATCCATGTTCTTTGGTGTATTTATTCCCATAACTTTCCTCTGTCTGACATACAGTTATTTCTGCACTGAGGAGAATGTCAATTCCACAAAGTGAATATTCTTTTCAATGTGTTGTTCCCTACTGGTTCTCAGAATTTATAATGGTGTTTGATGTAAATGAATGCTCAAAAGATTTTGAATGGGGACAGAATGTAGCTCAGCGGTAGAGCACTTGCTTAGCCTGTGTTTGATCTCCAGGGTTCAATCCCTAGCACCACACATACACAAATACTGAATGGCAGTTCATTTATGAGCTCCATATGTGTCTGGATCCAAACAATAATACACTAAGACTAGAAATAGAATGATTGAGTCCAAGGCTGGACTCCAACTTGATTGAAAGTGCTGACATACTTAAAGAGTACTTCAAGAATGCAGGCTTGCACAGTGTTGTCTGCATGGCCTCCTATTCATTATGGGCCTTTCCTGCACTGACCCTGTGACATCATATTCTAGCCAAGATGACCCTTGGGTCTGGCTCTAGGCAGTGGCTTCTCACTAACGTTGGACCAACTGCTATTCTGGTTTTGTACATCAGTCTCTGAATTTGGTTAAGGTGAGTCATTCTCAAGTTTTCAAATACTCATCCACCTGGGCCTCCAAGGCCAGCCTCATGCTCTGCTGCCGGGCACTCCCACCAGCCCCTGGGAGCTGACCCTCCCAAGGCCTGCAGGCACCTTCTTCTCAAAGTATCTCTGCAGACATTCCATGAAAGGACCTTAGATTTTTCTCGCCAAACATGCTCACGAGGAAAACTTGATTTGGAGATGAGGACAAATATCCTGGTACTATCGGCAATTCTTTCTCAGGGGCCTCTTGTTTTTCTTCTGTATGTTCCTTTTCTATGTTGCTTCTGTTTTCTCTGAAAATAATTACCATAGGCATGTTTTTCCCCCAAAACCATTTTCTTCCTTCCTCCTCCAGAAAGCTGGAAGGAGAAAGCCTTGAGGGAGTGGGAGTATGTAGACGTGTGTGGCACTAGTGGTTCTGAGGGAGAGACCCTGTTGAAGTGCTGAAAGCCTCCCAGCCTTGTGCCAGGCACACTCTCTGGGGACCATTTTCAGCTGTAATCAGAGCATCCATGGCCGTGCAGTCCCTTTCTTCAGGCCTCGGTATGCAGCAGGGAGCCCTGGGCACCTGGGCATTAACTCATTTCTGTGATAATTCTCTTTAATCAAAAGTGGGGAGCGGCCTGGCCCTTGGGCACTTGTTCCTACAGCTGCAACTTGACGGAACCCAGCAGGCCCAGCGCAGGGAGATCCAAAGGCCACCCTCCCCTGCCAGTGTGCCCTGAGCTCTCCTCCAGTGACTCCATTCAGTCGCTGAGAAAAGAACATATTTCTGACCAGTTGCAACAGAAATGCTTTTCAATGATTGAAGCCATATAGTTTTTGATAAAGTGGGAGAATCTTAAAAATAAAAACCCAAACTAGCTTCATGTTTTTCCATTATTATTGACAGATTTCCCCCCAAGTTAGAAAGTTTGTATAAAGACAGAGAAATCCAGAGTAAGTGCTCATGTGAGAGAGTCTCTTGTTGGTTGGCAGAAACGGCACAGACATTGAAAGTTTCCAGAAGTGACTTCTGAGATTATCACGTCAGGATAATGAAATATGCTCACTTGTTTATACCGGTCTGTGCTTTAGGCTCTCCACAGGTCCCAGGGACACTCTTCCACTGGTGATTTTAAGGGGAAGGGAGGTGGGAAGAAAGGACTAGGAATTGGAAGGACAGGGGAAGGTGGTGTCTCACCGTCTGCAGATATGCAATGCAGGGTGGGTCCCCTCGCCACTCCCTGGTTCCACCTCATCTCTGAGGGACACCATTATGATCAGGGCTCTCCAGAGAAATAGAACCAATAGGAAATTTTATGTGTGTGTATGTGTGTGTGTGTGTGTAAGCGTCCACAGGAGAGAGAGATCTGCGTACATGCACATACATGTACACAGAATCTGATTTATAATCAGCCCTTCACACGCATGGGTTCCACATCCTTGGATTCAACCTATGGTGAATTGAAAATATTCAGGAAGAAATTGTATGTGCTAAAAATGTGCAGAGTTTTTTTCTTGTGACTATTCCCTAAAAATATATGAATAAAGCAATGTTTACATAGTATTAACATTGTGTTAGGTATCATAAGTAATCAAGAGATGGATTAAAGCATATGGGAAGTTGTGAGTAGGATATATGTAAATAGTATACCACTTTATACAAGAGACTTGAGTGTCCATGGATTTTGGTATCCACAGTGGGTCCTGGACCCAGTCTCTTTCAGATATCAAGGGACAAATGTATTTAAAGAACTGTCTCACGTGACTGTGGACGATGGCATGTCCAAATTCTGCAGACAGGCCCGAGAGCCAGCAGCCTGGACACCCAGGAAAGACGTGGTCCCTCAGTTTGAATTTGAATCCCCTCTTCTTCAGAGGAAGTCAGTCTTTTTTAGTTAAGGACTTCAGCTGATTGGATGAAGCTCACCTATGCTGTGAAGGGTGATCTGCTTTATTCAAGGTTTGCTGATTTAAATATTAATCTCATCTAAGAATTATCTTCACAGAAACCCTTAGTTGGTCGAACATTACTGGGACTCCGGGGCTCACCCAAGTTGAAAGATTATATTAACCATCACAGGCACCTTCTCCCTGCCCCTGACCCAGTGGTTGCTCAGGGAGGCCTCATTTACCCTGTCTCTCCCCAGCCACAATCCCAGTGAACACGGGGTGTGGGAGCTAGGAGGGGGACAATACAAGAAGAATGTATTTGCTTGCATACCTTGATTTTAGGAATTTGTTTGAAATCATACGGTTCTTTCGTTTGCTTTCAAAGTTCTTTCTCTAAAAACCTCCACTGGAGAAGAAGGGAAGGGCAACTGTTGGCACTGATGTCTGTGTTTACGACAGTGCCGGGTGCCCTGTTATGTTCTGTCAGTAAAGATGAAAGAAAGGAGTATGAAGCTTTTTGTAGATTCCCTTGTCTAATTAAAAATGCATAAACCAGGCATCTAAGGCACACTTTTCGCCTTTTTGAAGAATTTATGCTCTTACCAGAAATAAATTACCCAATCAAATGACAGGCATTGAAGTTATCAAAATCATAAAAGTCATTCTGGAGTGAGAGTGCGGTGGATTTTGACCTTTGAAAAGTGTCCAGTTCCAAAGAACTGAGTAATTATTGAGAACAGAATATTTTAATACTGAAAACCCTACTGATGTGGGTTGGAATTGATATTAATTCCCCATGAGAGCACCTGCTCAAAGCAATGAGCAATAGGGCTCAAAACTTAGAAATTAAAATTTAAAAAAAAACAGAGGGTATAGGAATATAAGAAAAAAAAAGCTAGAGATCAATAGTGAGAAAGTAAGGACAAAAATTTATTAGACAGCAGATATAGATGCCCTTTCTCTGGGATATAATTTACTAGCCTGAGTTACATACATCTATCTGCTCTAACAGTCAAGCATAGTTTGCAATGTGATTATGATAAAAGCTTAAACACTTAATCTTTTGTTTCAATAATGCCAGTTTTCAGGAGAACTTTATTTCAAACATTAATGAAGTATCACACTAAGGGTTTACCTCTTCAACAGCTTGGATCAAATCTTTTATAACCCTTATTAAAGAATATTGTTAAATGTTTGTGATTCTTAAATAGATAGACATTTGACACATAAAATGCATTGTGATTTTGAACACAGTTAACAGATGTATCTTTTCATGTATTGCCCCTAGCACGTTTTTTCCCCCATTATAACTTAAGAAAATAAGTATGTAGTTCTGATTCTTTTTTCCCCGTTTGATTTAAAGAAGAAATGGACTGGGGATTAGCTCAGTGGCATAGTGCTTGCCTAGCATATGCAAGACCTGGTTCTATCCTCTGGATGGCAAAAAATAAAAATAAAATAAAGAAAAGAAACACCAATTATGCCAACAGACATTGGAAAAACATGATTGCTTTATAAATGGTAGATACCTACCTACAAGTTGTATTCCAGCCCAAACTGGTAAGTATAGGAAAAGTAACAGTAATATCATGATTTCTTTATTTTTTCCAAATAGCCATTTCTCCCTTAATAACAATGCACATTTTGTTTTATACATAGCCAAGTAGAGACAATATAAATTAATAAATTGTATCTACTTATTTTAAGACAAAGTTATATTCACAATGGTACCTTTACTCCACAGGTGTGGTGAAAGTTTCATAATTTTGTGAGCATTTGCTATATTCTTGTTTCACTGCCATTATTTATTTAAAGATTGAATACTGATTCCAATTCCAGTGATTTTGTAACTATGGAATTAAAGATTATAGAGGGAGTTCATATTTTCTCCCAAAGGAATATAGATTCCTAGAACAATCCAAGAGATCATCTAGTTGTCAACTTAGGCATGAAGATGCCGAGGCTCAGAGACTGGAAGAGATTTGCAATCAAGCAGCTCAGTGGCACCAGAGTGGATATTGTTTGAACCTGAGTCTCCTGAACCTGTTTAGTGTCACACTGTGGTGTGAAGATCCTGACTGAGCTTTTAATCATTTATTGTAGGTGACAGACCACCCTGGAAAAGAAGAATTTTGTTCTCCTCCCTACACTCACTACGAAGTCCCTCCGACTTTCTATCGGTCAGCCATGCTTCTGAAGCCCCAGTTGGGACTGGGTGCCATGTCCCGCCTGCCCTCTGCAAAGAGCAGGATTCTGATAGCGAGTCAGAGGTCTTCAGCAAGTGCCATCCACCCACCGGGACCCATAACAACAGCTGCCAGTCTCTACAGTTCTGATCCTTCAGGTAACGGTCCAACAGTTCCTGCCTTTTCTTAAAAAATGTGGTTACCTTTGAAAATGGGAATGCCTCCCATCCCATAAGAAGAACCTTTTCCTGCTCATCCATTTGTCAGGAGATGCAGACATTTGTTAAAACTCATCTGTTGGCAGCTGCTGTCTTCTGTATCACCTTTACAATGCCAGCCCTTATCACCATCTCCTGGCTTCCTATAGTTTCTCCCTTCTCTAAAACACCCTGTCGACCAGGGTTCAGAGGCTGCTTCTGCCAAGGGACAGGTGGTAAATATTTTGCCTTTAGGGTCAAACCCCTGTGTCATAACTACTTAAAGCTACAATTGTAGCCTGAAGGCAGTCCCAGGCCATATGTGAGTGAGCAGGTGCAGTGTCACTTACAAACAAGGTATGGGATGGATTGCCCGTCCTCAGTTGGCTGTAGTTTGTTGGAGAGATCTTCCTAGGGTGCAGCACTAGCCACCTCACCCTTCCACCCATTCACCAGTCTTGAAAGCCCACATTTGCTTGCAGAGAAAGCCTTTCCCAGCCCTCAGCTCCTGTACTACAGCAGTGGCCAGTGGCCAGGTCTCTCCTATGCTTCTCTGTACTCCTTTGCTGTCCTCTGCTCCTGTGATTTCCTCTAGGATTTATATATTATTCTATTATAGAAATAATACATTACATTTGTCAAAAAGTTTGGGTATGGACAAATATGACAAACATAGACCAATATGACCAAATTCTAATATAGACAAATAGGAAGAAAAACATCCTGCTTACATTATTAGAACCTGGCTAGTGTTAACATCATGGAACATTTTCTTATATCTTATTGTATATTAGATATTATGTTATAGTATGTTGTATATTATACTATGTGGTATATAAGTTTGACAAGTGTTATAAAAATCATGGAAGAAAATGTTTTGAGAAATTGTAACCAGAAGACTCATGTGAGTCGCAGGTGCTTCATGGTAGCCTCTTGGAGGAAGGAAGAAGAGGGTTGGCTGGCGGGAAAATAAAATTTATTTAATCATTTTCCAACTACCAATGGGGTTCTGCTTATTTACACTAGTAGAAATAATGCTAACATTTCCATTTTTGTATATAATTATTTCTCTTCATTTATGTTGTTTTCTTGGTACAAATGATCTGAAGTTCCTTATTGAATAAAAGTAGATCTGAACATTCTTTTAAAACCAACAAATTTTCTAAAAAACTTGCAACAATTATTTTCATGCTGGTGCTTCTTCAGAGTGCTGTTTTCTTGTCATATCCTTGCCAGTATTGAGCATTATCATCATTATTATTGTTTCACTTCTTTTGTTTGAGAAGAAAGTTTTCTTCGTTTGCCATTGTAACACTTTATATATCATCCATCATTTACTGAGGAAATTACTGACTGTCTTAATGCTTTTTTTTAAAGTTCTGTATTATTTTTATTGATTCCTGTTTTTTATTAGTGGATTATAGCTATACATAATGGCAGGGTTCACGCTGACATTTCATAAGTGGATATAACAAAATTTTCTCCATTTCAGTCCTCAATGCTGTCCCCTTCCCTTACTTCCTCCTTCCTCTGAGCCCTGTCCTCTATTCTATTGGTCTTCCTTCTATTAATTAATTAATTAATTAATTAATTAATTTTTAAATTGATTTAAGGAAAATAAATGACAGCACAATGCATTACAATTCTTATTACACATATACAGCACAATTTTTCACATCTCTGGTTGTATATAAATATGTTGACACCATTTATTTTTTAATTGGTACATTATAGTTATACATAAAAATGAAATTCACTATGATATATTCCTATGTTTGCATAACTTAATTTGGTCAGTTGCATTTCACAGTTTCTCCCCCTTTCCACCCCTATTCCCTCTCTTTAATCCCTTTATTCTACAGTTCTCTCTTCTATTTTCATGAGATTTCCCTTTTTAAAATTTCTCATTTCTCTTTATTTTCTGTGTATGAGAGAAAACATTTGACCCTTGACTTTCTGAGTCTGGCTTATTTCACTTAGTTTGATGTTCTCCAGTTCCATCCCTTTACCAGCAAATGACATAATTTTATTCTTCTTTATGGCTGAGTATTCCAAGGAGGGGGAGAGCTGGGCCATATGGAGATTCCATCCTAGTCTTTTGAGGACTCTACACACTGCCTTCCAAAGTGGTTGTCCTTGTTTGCAGTCCCACCAACAGTGCATAGCATACCTTTTCCCCTACTTCTTCTCCCACATTTGTCATTATTTGTGTTTTTGATGGTTGCCATTCTACCTGGAGGGAGATGAAATCTCAGTATAGTTTTGATTTGCATTTCCCTAATTGCTAAGGATGTTGAAAATGTTTTCATATATTTGTTGGCCATTTGCATTTCTTCTTTTGAGAAATGTCTGTTTAGTTCATTTTCCAATTTATTGATATGGTTACTTGTGTGGATTTCTTTCTCTCTCTTTTTTTTTGGTGTTAATAAGTTCTGTATGTTTTCTGGATATTAATCTCCTGTTGAAAGAGTAGCTGGCAAAGATTTTGTCCTATGCTGTAAGCTCTTTCTTCACTTTTAATTGTTTCTTTTTCTATGCAGAAGCTTTTTAATTTGATGCCATCCCATTTAATGATTTTTGGCTTTTATTTCTTGAGCTTTAGGAATCTTATTAAGGAAGGTGGTGCCTATTCCAGTATGTTGAAATATTGACTCTCTATTTTCTTCTAGCAGTTGCAGTGTTTCTGGTCTATTTCCTAGGTCTTTCATCCACTTTGAGTTGAATTTTGTGCAGGGTAAGAGATTGAGATCCAGTTACATTCTTCTGTATATGGATAGCCAGTTTTCCCAGCACCATTTATTAAAAATGCTATCTTTTCTCCAGTGTATATTTTTGGCACATTGGTCGAGAATCAGATGACTATATCTGTATCTACATCCATCTCTAGTCTTCTAGTCTATTCCATTGGTCTTCATGTCCATTTTTACATCAACATCATGCTGTGTTTGTTACTGTATAGCCTTGTAGTATAATTTAATATCAGGTGTTGTTACCAGCATTATTCTTATTGATCTGGACTGCTTTGGTTGTGCTGGGTCTTTTATTCTTTCATATGAGTTTTAGGAGTGTGTTTCTAGTCTGTGAAGCATGTCCTTTGGTGGGGATCATGTTGAATCTGTATATTGCTTTTGGTAATATGCTATTTTGACAATATTAATTCTACCTGTCCAAGAGCATGGTAGCCCTTTCCATTTTCTAAGTTCTTCTTCAATTTTTTTCTTTAGTGTTTTATAATTTTCACTGTAGAGGTCTTTTACCTCCTTAGTTAGATTTAATAAGTCTTTTTTTTAGGCAATTGTGAATAGAATTGTTTTCCTTATTTCTTTCTCAGAAGATTCATTATTGTAGTATAGGAAAGACTGATTTTTGTGTGTTGGTCTTGAATTTGCTACTTGGCTGAATTTGCTTATCAGTTCTAGAAGTCTTCTGGTGGAAATTTTTGGGTCTTCTAAGTATAGGATCATGTCATCAGCAAATAAAGGTAACTTGACATATTTTCCTATTTACATCCCTTTAATTTCCTTCTCTTGCCTGATCGCTCTGTCTAGAGTTTCAACAACTATATTTTTAATATTTATTTATTTATTATTATTTTTATTTTAATATTTTTGGGAGTATCAGAGATTGAACCTGGGTTGTTTAAGCCTCATCCTGAGTCCACTTATTATTTTTTATTTTGAGACAGGGTCTTGCTAAATTGCTTAGGGCCTTGCAAAGTTGCTGAGTCTGGCTTTGACTTGTGATCTTCCTGCCTCAGCTTCCCAAGCCACCAGGATTACAGGTGTGCACCACTGTTCCTGGCAAGAACTATCTTGAATGGGGTGGTGACAGTGGGCATTCTTCTCTTGTTCCTATTTTAGAGGAAATTATTTAAGTTTTTCCTCCATTCAGTATGATGTTCGATTTAGGTTTATAGTTTATATATACTGCTTGATATTAAGGTTAAGTTCCTTCTATCCTTAGTTTTTCTAATGTATTTAACATGAATGGGTACTGGATTTTGTTGAAGACTTTTTCTGCATCTTTTGAGATGACCATGTGATTTTGGTCCTTATTTCTATTTATGTGATGAATTACACTGATTTACGTATGTTGAACCAACTTTGTATCCTTGAAATGAGACCAACTTGATCATGGTATCCAATCTTTTTAATGTGTTTTTAAGTACAGATTGCTAACATTTTATTGAGAATTTTTGTGTTTATGTTCATCAGGGTTAATATTCTGTAGTTTTCTTTCATTGATGTGTCTTTTTCTGGTTTTGGTATTAGGGTTCTGGCTTCAAAGAATGAATTTAGCAATGTTCCCTCCCCTCCTATCTCACGGAATAATTGGAGGAGGGTTGGCATTAGTTCTTTAAAAGGCTGTTAGAAGTAGGCTGAGAATCCATTTGGGTCTGGACTTTTCTTTGTTAGGAGGCTTTTTATTCCTTCTTCAATCTCATTGCCTGATACTGGTATGTTTATGTTTTTTATAACCTCCTGGTTCAATTTGAGTTGGGTAGATTATATACAGAGAGAAATTTGTAAATATCTTCTAGATTTTCTAGTTTAATGGAGTATAAATTTTCAGAATAGTTTCTAATGTTCCTCTGGATTTCAGAATTGTCTGTCATAATATCTTCTTTTTCACCTCTGATTTTGTTAATTTGGATCTTCTCTCTCTCTCTCTTTTGGTTAGTTTGGATAAAAGTTTATAAATCTTATTCATCTTTTCAAAAAACCAACTCTTCGTGAATTGACCCTTTATATTTTTTTATTCTCAATTTCGTTTATTTTATATCTAATCTTATTTTTTCCCTGTTTTCTACTGGCTTGGGAATGGGTTTTTTTCTTGTTTTTCCAGGGTCTTAAGAAATAACATTAGATTATTTATTTGGATCTTTCTTCTTCTTCTTTTTTTTAATGTAGGTACTCAATGCTAAAAGCTTTTGATTTACACCTGGCTTAATAATGTTCAGAGTTTTTTGATATTTTGTATCTATTCTCCTTGTGTCTAAAAATTTTTATTTCTTCCCTGATTCCTTCTGAGACTCATTCCTTGTTCAAAGTGTATTTATTATTCAATATCCATGTGCTAGAATTAGTTTTGTTTTTATCTTGTCATTGATATCTAAATTTCAAGAGTCTAGATGTTACCTTGTTTTTTTTTGTATTTGCTAAACTTGCTTTGTGTCCTAAAATATGGTGTATTTTGAAGAAGATTCCCTGTGTAACTGAAGAAAGTTAATTTAGTTTTTGATGAAATGTCTAGTAAGTCTATTTGATTGATTATATCACTTTACACATTATCATTTACTCAAGTAATCATTGAGAGTCTTAATTTTTTTACAAGAATTTCTATTAAAATCACACGGACTAGCCATGGTTCCATGATATGTGGACATTGTATGGGCTTTCCTGTTGCAGGGTGGTATGACTCAATTATGTGATTCAGTTACTCACGTGGCAGTGGTTCCTGAGGAACTGTCAGCACCTAGTCCAGGTGTGAAGACAGAATGAAAATAGACAAAAATCTTGCCCAAGTAGAGATTAAATTTTAGAATGGGGAGGGGGCAGGCTTTTAAAAATTTAATAAATTAGATGGCTGATTGGGAGATAGAAATAGTATCACATAAAGTGAAACATTAAAGACAGGGAATAGAAGGTTTGGGACGAGAAGAGATATTGCAATTTTGAATAGAGTGGTTGGAAAAGACCTTCCTGAGAAGGTGAACTTTAAATCAATCTCCAAAGTAAGAGAGACCCCCATGGATGTCAGGGGTATTGCATTCCAGGCAGAGGGAGGAGCCAGAGCAAAAGCCCTAGGGGGCAAGAATGGCAGGAAAGTGGAGCAGAGTGAGTAATAGGTGAGTGGCAGGAGATGAGAATAGAGGGGATTGGTTTGGGGAATGTGGGGTGTACAGGGCCCAGTGCTATTGTAGGGATTTGAGCTGGGCTGGCATGACCAGACTTTAGTTAAGCAGGATCTCTCTTGTTGAAGGCCGACTATAAAGGCACAAAGGCTGAAGCAAGGAGAATGGTCAGGAGGCAATGTGGTGATCCAGGTGAGAGAGGGCAGGACCTTGAACCATCCTGCCATGAGAGAGTCAAAAAAAAAAATGGAGTTTCTCGCCGACTAGATATGGGCCATGAGAGAAAAGGAGCAATGTAGGGTGACAACAGGGTTTTACACCTGAGCCACTAGAAGAATGCCATGCCACATAGAGAGATGGAAGTTTAGAAGGACAGGCAACAGCCAAGTTAGGACATGTGAAAGTGGAAATGCCTCTGGTCATCGTATACGAGAAAGTACTGCATCTCTGGGACTAGAGCTGAGAAGTCAGGATCTGGCTAGAGATTTAATAGTGCTAGTGGTCAGCAGGTAGTTGGCATTTACAACCATGATGGTCCTCTTCACTGGCTGGCCGCTGCACCTCCATCATTAACCTATAGATATGATGTGAACTTGAATTATGTGCCTCTGAAATAGTATGACATAACACACGTTAATAGTTCTATTTTCTACACAAAATGTGGAAAAACTTCAGATCCCTAAAAATAAACTTAGTTGGGATTCATTTTGCAATAGTCAAGGATTTAAGAATAGACCACTTGCATAAAAATACCACTAGCCAGCAGAAGCAGACAGATGGAGTTCTTCTGAGGCTGGCTTATTTGTATTCACACATTTATGGTCAGGGTGACACTTCAAAGTTCAGTTCGGTTCTGGAGATACACATGTGAGGGGCTCTCTTCTCCCTGCTCCTTCAGGCTCCCAACTCTTTTTAGGGCTTCTGTGTGTCTTAATTCAGAGAACAGAGTGTGCCCCCGTGAGTAATCATTGGAGGTTAAGAAAATCTAACATGAGGACATGGAAAATGTCAGATCCCTTCTTAGTGCTATGGGGAGGACTACCTGGCAGAGGCTCTGGAATAGACTATGAGAGGTTCCTACGCCAGGGATTAAGGGGCTGCAGAGGGCAGTGGTGCCGCTCCCATTGTTCCCGTCCAGTGGAGCCGTCCTTGGCTTTTGCTTGGTTGGCTCACTTGCCTGACCCCAGACAGCAGGACCTCCCCTTTCCTGGGAAACTTTGCTGGAATCCCCCAAGCATTTATCACTTGCTTTGGCAGTAGCTTGACTCCTTCCTTCCTTCCTTCCTTCCTTCCTTCCTTCCTTCCTTCCTTCCCCTAGAGAAATCCTTTCATTTTCTTAGTGTTGTCTTTAGCAATATTCGTCAAACTTTTGGTTTTTTTTTTCTTTTTAATTTCACAGTAGACTTAGATGTTCCATGCAATGCAGAACCAAAGTCATTATCCAGCCAAAAACTGTTAATAGTTCTCCTTAACTTGAAAGCTAAGAGCACTTAACTTTCCAACTATTTTTACTTACCCTACTTATTGCAAATATTTATGCATTTTGCTATAGAATAATGAATATAGTTCAGGGGCACTGTTGAAGGATTGTGCCACCCAGGTAGTACCTACCATAAGTTAGGTACTATTGTTATTTTTGCATTATGGATGAAGAAAATAAAATTTAGGCTAATTACCTTGTTCTTCATCTTGCAACTTGACAGTCATACTGTCAAGATTAGAAATCAAAATTCTATCTCAGCATTTTTGTTCTTAACCCCAACACTAGACAATATCCATCAATACTAGACAATATCCAATAGGCTGTGGTAGAATCTTATTGTCCTGCAACATCTTTATTTTATTTTTTTATTTAATTTTTTTTAAGTTGTTGATAGACCTTTATTTTATTTATTTACCTGTGGTGCTGAGATTTTGAACCCAGTGCTTCACACATGCTAGCCACAACCTCAGCCGTGTGTGTGTGTATTTATTTATTTATTTATTTAGTGGTGCTGAGGACTGAACCCAGGGCCTTGTGCATGCAAGTCAGGCACTCTACCAATTGAGCTATATCCCTAGCCCCTGTATCTTTATTTTATAAGGCCAACTTTTATAGATTTTCTATGCTGCAGAATTATGGCTCATGGGCTGCAAACCTGATTTTAAAAATAAATTTTATTATATACCTGCATTTATTTTTTTACTGGCTGCTGCCACAGTTGAGTTATTCTTATGGAAACAGGATTTTGCCTAGGAGCCTGAAATATTTACTGTCTGGACCTCTAAGAAAAGTAGGTTGATCTTGCCTTTGGATATTGTCAGTTCGCCATTTAGAGTGGCATCATTTAGGTGAAAAGGTAATGGCAAACTTTGAAACTCTTTGATCAATGAAAGTCTAGGTATGGAAGACAAGAGGAATTTAGATGTCATCCATACTTGGAGCATGATTAATCTGTTTCAAAGAACTTTCCCTCCATCCCTTTCTCCCTTCCCTCTCTCTCCTTCCCTCTCTCTTTCTTTTGAATTTAGCTGTTCCAACACAGGATACAGGACTGTACTGGTGTCAGGGAGGCCTCAAGGGCATTGTGCACATGGTAGGTCTTTAGAAAGTCTGACGTTACACACCTCTAGAAAATTGGCAGGACATCTGCTGGGTGACTCTCAGTCGTCACACGAAATATCAGGTAGACAAACTGAGTCCTGTGGTTGAGATGCTGTTTTGGTCATCTTTTAAGTGCTGTGACTAAAACACTCAACCAGCATAACTGTAGAGGAGGAATCGTTTATTTGTGGGCTCATAGTTTTAGGGGTCTCAGTCCATAGAAGGCTGGCTCCATTCCTCAGGGCTTGAAGTAAAGTAGAACACCGTGGTGTAACAATGTGGCAGAAGGAATCAGAAAGAGAGATCTCCACTTACCAAATACAAATAGATACCACAAAGCCATGCCCCAATGCCCCACCTCTTCCAGCCATACCCCACCTGCCTTTAATTACCATTCAATTTATCCAATCAGAGGATTAATTCACTGATTAAGTTAAGACTCTCATAACCCAATCATTTCTCCTCTAAACCTTTTTGCATTGTTACATATGAGCTTTTGGGGGACTCTTTATATTCAAACCACAACAGATTCTCAGCAAAAAAATCTAATGGAAAAGCATTGGGGTAGTCTCTAGGACTCTTCTCCTACCTCTTTTCAAGACCCCTAGTTTTCTTAGTAAGATAATTTTAGGATGGTAGAATGAAGAAGTTTTAGCCATTTTCTTTTCTAAGGAATCCCCTCCAAAACAACAACAACAACAAGAACAGAAAACAATGTAAATGTCATCTTCAATAAACCTAGAATTGTCTGTGTTTTAGTCAAATTTCTCCATAGGAACAGAAACAAAGGACTATTATACGAGAAGATTTATTAGGAGATTGATTAGTCAGAGGCTTGACAGTCTCACAGTGGCCACCTGCACGCTGTAGAGCCAGGGAAACTAGTTGCTGCTCAGTCCAAGAAGCTGGAAACTCAGAATAAGAGGGACCAATGATGGAGCCCCAGACTGACACTGAAGGCCCTGGAATTCCCCTTAGAGCTACTGGTGCAAGTTCATATTCAAAGGCTGAAAAATCTGGAGTCTGATGTCAATGAACAACAATATAATAATAATAATAATAATAATAATAATAATAATAATAATAATAATAAAAAACAGTACCTGCTTAGGAGTCAAGTGTGCACAGGCACGAAATTCCCTCTTCTGCCTTCACATTGCATCCCAGTCTCCAGCCTTCTGGATGGTGCCACCAGGTTCAGGACTGGTCTTCCCCAGTCAGTTTGCTGACCCATGTGCCAATTTTCCATGGAAGTACACACCTAGAATGCTTATTCAATTTTTATAGGTCTCCCTTGATCTAGTCAACAACCAAAATTAACTTTATAATCTGTGTGTCCAAACTACTAGAATCCATGAAGGGCTGTCAAACGCAGAGGAGGCGTTCAGCTTTGGGTCTCAGGACAGGTTACAGAGGAGCCCACAGAGCAGGGCACTTACCTGAGGAATAGGACCCAGGTGTCCTGTGTTGGAATGATGGGCAGGATGGATGGGCAGGAGGTAAGAGTGGCCATGGCCCACAGGACAGCAGGAGGACAGGGTTGCATGAGAGCACATACATCTTTATAATAAGGTCAGGTGTCAAGAGACCCTAAAATACACAGCCCTACAGCTGCCAATTTCATATATCTGCCGAGAAACACAGCTTGAAGAAAGAGCCTGTGCCTCACACACACAACCTCAGGGAGTTGAAGCCTCTTGTGGAGCAGTGAGTGTTCCTGCTAGCTTAGGACCCAGCCTGGTCCTCTTCTCAATTAATGGCTTGCAAATAGCTAAACAGGAAGATGAGTGAGAATCAAGTCCTCACCTTCTTGCATCCCATCCTCTGCTCACCTACATACTCCATCAGGCCCCACCTTCAGGGACCTGGTCTTCTAGGAAACACCAAAAATATTTTTATTTTTATTTTTACTCCCTCTATTACATTCTCTCATGATCTTAACATTTTAAGCCCTGAGTTTTACTTGTTATGATTCAAATGAGGTACAGAGACTGGATCTCTCTCTTAATCATCCCTTGGGACCTAGATGGGATAGTCTCAATACAGACATTGGGAGCTCATTCCCAGCTACCATGAGAATAAGACATTCCAATCTAAATCTGCTTCTTACAATGCACCTTAAAAATGTCATTTCCCTTTTCTCTTTTCCTCTCTCATACCCTTCTTTTTTTGAGTCCCTCTCTTAATCATGACTCAAAAATACCTCCCAGGAATGCTTCCAATTTTCCCTGACACCCACACTGGCTGTGGCCATTGGGATTTTCTCAGCCTTACCAGAGTAAGCATGAGACAGAAAGTCACCACCAGACCTCCCACTGTGGTTCCACCATGTCCTGTGTTCCCACAGGGGAAGGATGGTGAGTCAGTACACTCTCTGCCTTAAGTCTAGGAAATCTTTAAGGATGTGCCATGTTTTTTCCTTTTGAATTCTCAGTTATCTTCTTATAAGGTGATGTCTTCTTCTCTAGGTATTTGCACGAGAAGTTTGTTTCAGGCAGAGGGAACAACACACCCAAAACCTTGGGGGTGACAATGCGCTTGGCTTGATCAGAGAAGAGGAATAAAGCCAGCTACAGCTAGAGTAAGTGAGAGGAACATGGTAGGGGAGAAAGTAGGGAGATGGATGATGGACAGATTAAGGACCAGGTATGGAGTTTAAGTGTGAAAGTTTTAAACATGATCTGATTTATGTATGTATGTATGCATCTATTACCAAGATCAACCTGTGTAGAAGAGGTAAGAGTAGAAGCAGGGAGATCAGGTAGGAGCTGTCAAAATTGTGCAGATGAAGGATACTGACAGCTTGTAGGATAGAAAGAGAAAGGAATGGAATTATTGGGATATATTTTGGAGGTAGCAATCCATAGTATTGGCATTGAGAGTGGGTGATGAGTAAGGAGAGGATTCAGTTAAAACTTCTGGAATTTTGGCTTGAGCAATGAGGTGGATGGTGATTGACTAATGAGGGCACAGGGATAGAGTAGACCTGGGAGGACATTTTTAAAAATTCTGCTTTGAGAATTCTAATGGTTTTCGTAGAGGTAATTAGATATATGAGCCTGTAGTTTTTGGAGTGGTCAGGGCTGGAGATTAAAATTTGGGATTCATCAAACACTAACTGAAGTTTGGAGAAGTGCAGCTAAGAGGGGAAGGTATCCCAGAATGGGGCCCTACAACATCACAACATTTAGAGATCTAACAGAGAAGACTGGGAAGCAGCAATCAGTGTAAAAGGGGAAAAGCTAGAGAATGTGGTGACCTAAAAACTGTAAGAAGAAAATGCCAACATAATCAAGGAGAGGTCAACAATTTTGAATGCCACTAATGCACTGGGTAATTTAAGGACAAAGAAAGGATCTATGAATTAGGCAAAATGGAAGCCATTGATTATCTTTATAGGAACAATACAAATGGAGTAATGGGACAAAGCCTCATAATCCAGATAGAAGGAAATTGACACCCATGTGTAGTCAACTCAAGCTTGTGGATATAAGAGGAAATGGCAAATATGGCTAGAAGAGACTTGGTCAGGGTTTCTGGAAAACACCTTTGGTAATTTGGGATGATTGAATCAATGTGCAGAATTTCCTTGAAAGCTGCCTCTGTATTGACTGTGACTCGAACATAAGCAGCACTGTCAGCTGTACCCAAGTGTGTTATGGATCAGAACAAATCTATTAAATTTCCAGGTAATTGACACATCAAGCTAATTGCTGTCAATGTGAAATATATTTTCTACAGTTATTTTCCTGGTCTGTTTGCTCAGCTTTTAGAAAATTAAAAGAGCCAGAAAAGGAGAGCTTAGATAAGCAAAGAAAATGAAAATGTCCCAAGCAAAGGAACAATGCATCTGAATGGCTTACCATCACAGCATTTCAGAAGATAAATAGAAGTTAAGCAAACTGTGGTCCTGAGCAGGGAAAGATGCTTACTCTAAGGCCAAGAGCTGGGGGAGAAGAATCAATGTGAATCACCTTAATAAAAGTAATGGTTTGTTTTAAGGATAAATTTGTATACAGAATTATTTTTGACAAATTAAGTATAATGATGATGAAGATGAACATGATAATTAACTGTTATTATGCAGAATGATTGCCATATAAAACCATATTTTTATGTCATTTGCAAACAACTCTAGGAGATATGTTTTTGTTGTTTGCTTTCTGTTCAATTAATAAGGAACTTGTTTTAGGAGTAAGGCTCAGATCACAAATCTTGTGATTCAGGGAAGTAGTACTCTAACTGAGATCTGTGTGATTGTTAATTTATGTTAATAATCATCAGGATGACAGCACTGTCACTCGTCTGCTACTAGAGGGCTCAATTTGCTTTCCTTGGAGCAGATAGGTACAATACGTTATTGGCAAGTTGCAAGTCAAAGCTAAACCTAGACAAATGTGTACCTTTGTATCCACAATCAAAACACAGAACATTTTCCAAATCCACCAAATTTCTCTGCTACAGGCAAATACCAATCTGCTTTCTGTAGTGATGTATTATATTTATTTTTTCTTGACCATCATATACATGCAATCACACAGGATATACTATTCTTGTGTCTGGTGTCTATCACTCAGCATGTTTTTGAGATCCACTCATTTTGTTATGTGTATCTATAGTTTGTTCCTTTTTTTGCTGAGTATTGTATCTTAGAGTTGTTTTCAGTGTCTGGCTATAACAAATGAAAGTACTACAAATATTCATGTACAGGTCTTTTCATTAACATGTAGTTTCATTTCTTTTGAGCAAATACATGGGAGTGCAATTGCTGGGCTATACAGCAAGTGTATGTTGATTTTATATGAAATTTCCAAGCTATTTTCCAAAATGTTTTTTTTTTAATCTTGTATTCCCATTAGCAATTTATGAGAGTTCTAGTTGCTTTATATCTTCACCAGTATCTGATATTGTTAGTTTTTTCAAAATTAGTCATTCTAGCAGGCACAAAATCTCATTGTAGTTTAAATTTGCATTTATCTATTTTTTTTTCTTTTTTCTTTTTTTGGTACTAGAAAGTGAACCCACAGGCACTTTAACCACTGAGTCACATCCTCAGCCCTTTTTAAATTTTTTTTATTTTGAGACAGGATTTTGTTAAGTTGCCGAGGCCGGATTTGAACTTTCTGACCTCCTGTCTTAGCCTCCCAAGCTGCTGGGATTACAGACGTTTGCCACTGCACTCAGCTGTAATTAATAATTTTGAACATCTTTTTATGTGTTTACTTGCATTTATATAACAACTGTGGTGAAACATGTGTTCAAATACTTGGGCCATTTAAAACATCTGATGGTTTTTCTTATTGTTATTTAGTGTTGTTATAGATCATTTCTGTTTCTGACTCCAGTGCTTTCTGACTCTACATCATGCTTTAACCTATAATGCTTTCCAGCCATTGGGCCTGGTTGAGAAACTAAAGATGTTGTCTTGAGTGCTCAGACTACAGCTGGTCTTTAATTCCTTTTAGGTGGATATAAAATCTGGTTAGTAGAACCCAAGATGGGTGTAGAAACAACTTGCTGTTAGAAATCTTACTTTTAAGGAATGAAGACACTACTTTTCTGGACTGCCTTTTAGTAGAGTCTATATGTTTTATGTTTTTTCTTCAGAAAAACATCTCTAATGGCCTGATACATGTAAAAGATGTTAACCTATACCATGTACAGCATGGCAGGGTGTAATTTGGGGGTGTAATATATGCACTTAAAATACACCTAATATTGCTAAAAGGTTTTGTATGAACCAATACAAGAAAAGGACTATAATATTTTTTGATCAGAATAGTTGAAAGGTCAAAAGTCTTTTTTCTTTTTTAGGAATAGAGGATAATACTTCATTCTATAGATAACCAGAGAAATTCAGTCAGATGAGAAAATCTCAGATAGTTTTTCTCAATTATACAATTTTGCTATGGATTCTGCTTATTAAAATAGATTTTATTTTGGGGCTTTACATGCTGTGTAAACTTTCCTTTTTTGGTGATTTAAATAGAACGAAGACTAGTAAAGGAAGGGGAATGGGGGAGAGAGAAGAGGAAAAAAGTACTGGGACTGAGATGGAGCAAATTATATTCTCTGCATGCATGATTATGTCAAAATGAACCTCAGTATTATAAATAACTATAGTGCAATAATAAAAGCATTTGAAAATAAAATAAATGGGGTGAATCCTACGAAGTTTTGAAATGTAGATGAAGAAATTACTAACATATTTTGAAGAGCAAATAAACTTGATGGAATAATTTAAGCTAGCACACCTTGGATGGTTTTGATAGTATTAGAAATTTAGTAAAATGTAAGTATATGACCAGTATTTCTGGTATAATAATTCTGAAATGGCAGTGTTATTTTCTCCCCTATGACACTTGCTTTTTTTTTAGTACCAAAGTATGTAATAATTCTGAATCTTTTGATTTGTATAAGCAGACCATTTTCAAGTTCTTTATTTTATTTATTTATTTTTAATACTTTTATTTTATTTATTTATTTTTAATACTTTTATTTTATTTATTTATTTTTATGTGGTACTGAGGATCTAACCCAAGGCCTCTCACATGCTAGGCAAGCGATCTACTGCTGAGCCACAACCCCAGCCCTATTTTCAAGTTTTAATGCAGTTAATAGCTGTGAAGGATATTAATATGAAATGCTTAGGATACCCATACCCCTGAGAGCTGCAGGACTTTCTCTGCCTCTTCATAGTCTAGCAGAGCTCAGTGGTAGGAGGAATGAGGCTGGGATGCGTTGATTCATTCATACATTTTGCTAAATTTCTGATACTATCAAAACCAATCAAGGTGTGCTAGCTTAAATCATTCCATCAAGTTTATTTGCTCTTCAAATATGTTAGTAATTTCATTATCTACATTTCAAAACTTGGTAGGACTCACCCCACTTATTTTATTTTTAAATGCTTTTATTATTGCGTTATAGGAAGCCTGTTCTTAGCACTGGCTCTGTGCAGAGCACTGGTGTGTGCTGTAGAAAAGTGTCTTAGGGAAGGAAGAATGTGAGGGGGCAGCTTTTCCTGGTTTGACAAGAGCAGGAGAGCTCCGAGAGGAATGAGAGTGGGTCTGGATGAGTTCATGGGATGGACACAGCGAAACAGTGACGTCCATGTAGGAAGGAAATGACCGACTGTGGAGTTTGTGCCTCTTCAGGAAGCAGGGGCCAGTCTCATGGGTGGATGTGGAGTGTGCGGGTTGGTGTCACTGGAAACAAAACCAGATGGTGAAGAGATTTCTGTTCCAAGCTAAGTTTGGAGGGATTTGTTTTTTATTTAGAATATTTTTTGGGGGGGTGGGAGGTAGGGAATGGGAAACCTTTAGGTGTTTAAATAGAGAATTGGCATAATTATATATTTTGAAGAGATAGGGAGGTAGATCATTGTAGGGAGGCAACAAGAAAACTACTTTCATTATATAAGCATGACAAAATGTTTTTTTATACTTTTTCCGTATTTGAATAATGCCATAAATTACTTTTGTGGTCCTCATGATTAAAAGCTGACACTTCAGAAGTCAGATGGAGACGGTGCCTAGTCTCTTGGTGCTGAGTCTCATCCCAATTCCCTATATATTAGTTACTTCATCTGTACCTCTGAGCCTCAGTGTCTTCATCTCTAAGATAATAGTAATAATAGATCCTAAAGCTTTCAATTGTTGGGAAGACTGAATGGAAGCTCTCCGTCTAGTGTCTGGCACTCAGCATATAATCAATAAATCAAAACATCTCACCTGACCTCTAAGGCCTCCAAGGTCAGGTCTGCTGTTCTTTCTCCCTGGATCCTATTTTCACCCCTTTTCCTCTTCTCACTGAACGTACCCCACCGTGAACTCCATTTGGTTTCCAGGCATGCACTTAGTGACTTAAGATCACTAAGAGTGTTTGCCACTCTTCTAGAACACACTTCCTCAACAAATTTCCAAGGGTAACTCCTTCTCCTCCTTTAGGATTCAACATGAATGCCTCTGCTTCAGAGACACAGGCTACCTGATCACCCTCTCTCCATTGACCTCTCCTTAACCGAATACTTGACACCACATTATCCTATGTGTTTCCTTCAATGCATAGTCTGTAATTATCTTATTTTGCTTTTACATATTGATTATCTCTTACCCCACTGCACTCTATAGTCTATGAGAAGAGAGGTACTTAAAACCTCTCTATCTGTTGAAACAATCTTAATATTAATAACAGCAGCCCAATAATGGTAGATCTTATTGCTTTTTTCATCATTATCAAGAAGTGAGGGCTGAGGATATAGCTCAGTTGGTAGAGTGCTTGCCTCACAGGCACAAGGTTCAATCCCCAGCACCATAAAGAAGAAGAAGAAGAAGAAGAAGTGATAAGATCCTGAGATACTTTGGAGCTGGGGTGGGCAAACTGAAGGCTAGATGTTAAATATTTCAGGCTTTACTCTCTCTGTTGCGACTCTTCAACTCTTATTGTAGTCCAAGGGCAGCCACAGACAATATGTAAAACACTGAGCATTGGTGCACTTCCGTAATACTCTTTTTACAAGAACAGGTGGTGAGACCAGGGAGAGTAGTTTGCCAAATGACTGCTGTTTTGAGGAATCACCAGCCTTTGAGATAAGTAGATTTATTCCTTTTTGTTCAATGCAATATTCCTTCAGAGATCTTTTGAGGTCCTGTTCTTGGCCAGGTTCTGGTCCGTGTGTTTGGGATGCTTAAATTAAATATGTAGCCCATGACTTTGTGGGGATCTAATGAATAATAAATAAATAGTTGCCAAACAAAGAGAAGCACGTGATAGGGACACATGACCGGGCACACAGGGAGGGGTGCCCCATGCAACTTGGGCAGAGGGGGGCTCTGGAAAGATTTTTAAAATTTGAAATTTTGTAAAATATTCATGCTGAATATTGTAGGATAAATAGGAGTTTGCCAGACTGGGAAAGGATAAAGATGTAATGTATATGTATACCTGTCAAAGAGAGAGGCCATCACCTGAGGCAATTAGGATCCCTCATAGAGACCAGTTACTCCTAGGGACGGCTGTGGAATGTTTTGTAGGATTGGAAGTGGGAGTGAACAATTAGTTATATGACCACATGCAGAATTTGAGATTCCTAAGGGACTTTTAGATAGAAATTTCCAAAAGGCAGTAATTGGGGCTAAAGAGAAGTCTGAGGCAAAGAATAAATGCAGGGTCTTTTGTATCTGAGAGATGTGAGTTGACATCATAAGGAGAGATGAGCAGATTCAGGGAAAGAAAGGGAGAATAGCCAGGTGGTGGCGCAGGCCTGTAATCCCTGGGGCTCAGGAGGCTAAGGCAGGAGGATCACGAGTTCAAGGCCAGCCTCAGCAACTTAGCGAGGTCCTAAGCAATTTAGTGAGACTCTGTCTCTAAATAAAATATAAAAAAGGGCTGGGGATGTGGCTCAGTGGTTAAGACCCCTGTGTTTAATTCCCCATGGCAGTGGGGAAGAAAGGAAGAATAAAAAGAGGAGGTCACAAAAGGAGCTTTATGTGCACTCTTAGGGGGCAACTGAAGAGAACAGCCAGCGAGAGGGAGAACACTGTTTGGTGGGAGTGAAGAAACATCTGGAAAATGTGTGTGAGTCTAAGTAAGAGGGAATTTCCAAAGTAGAAAATGGACAGACTGTCTCACAGGAGAGAGGGCAAGTGAAAAAATGCCAAGGGGCTGTTGGGATTGGAAATTAGGCAGCAGTTGGTGACCTAGTTTTGAAGAAGCCATTTTAGTAAAACATGGGGGTGGAAGTCACGTATGAGTAGGTTGAGAACTGAATGAAAAGTGAGGAAGTGGAAGCAATGAGAATAGACTGCTGTTTCTAAAAATGTGTGGACGGAGAAAAGAGCCATGGGCGCTATCTGGAGGGTGGAGCAGGGTTGCTTTTTAGAGTGTGGTGGGAGAGATTGGAACGAATTCCAAATATAGGGAGATGGGGAGGAGGGAGGGAGGGGGAGAGAGAGACAGACCCACACACCTGCCCATGGAGAGAAGTTGGTGACAAGTGTGCTGGTGGTGATAACCATTAGATAAGGTCCCCCTGGAAGGTGGTGAATAATGGATCAAGATCATGTTCAATAGGGTGAACCTTATGAAATAAGTGTAACATTGATTCTACTAAAGGAAAGGTTGGGGCAAGGACAGATGAAAAATAGAGTGTTGACTCCTCAGTTAAGAATGAAAACCATTTATCTACATCACCTGAATGCCACTTCACTGAAGACCAAGTCAGATAACAAACTGGTGTGTTACTGAGACAGTTAAAGAGAACATGGCCCAGTTACAGTTCCTTTGGCATCTTAGTGACAGTAGATGACCTTGGGACTTATCTTGGAAGCTGCAATAGAATCCTTTAATTTGTTCTAGTGTTTGTCTTAGAAAATATCAGTGTTATCCATTTCTCTATACTGTTGAAATGGACATAGACCATAGCTAATTTTTTTATTGTGAATTGAGAAAATAAAGCTGCCCTATCTTTCTTATTTTTAATTGCAACCGAGAATGTCTAGTAATGTCTTGGAGAAACATGTTAAAAAAAATAAGTTTCCTTTACCAGACCCAGAGAACCAGCTTCAATGGTTCTGGAGTAGATCCCAGACATTATAAGTATTTCTCTATTAACTGAGACAATATTATCTTTGTGTTTAGTAAGTATCTACTGAGCACCTGCAATATGTCAGGGAATCTTAGGGAATGAAGATACACTCATGAACAAAGCATAAGAGGTCCTACAAGCAGTTACAATACAGCATGATTGAATGCTGTGATGGTAGTCTTCTGAGATCAGGAGGACCTAGGAGGTAAGTCTGATGCCAAGTTTGGGTCTAGAAAGTGTAGTTTAGTATGAAGGGTGAAGGAGTCAAGGTGAGGGAGTGAGGGACAAGGTCATGCCAAGAATGAAAGAAAGGGTGTTGGAGGCAAGAGAGAATGTATATGCAGAGAGGGACCATACAGTGTTGGGGGAAGGATGAGAACAAAAACTGGAGAAGATTGTGAGGACACTGTGCCCAGGATTTTGCCATTTATCCCCAAAGCAAGAAGATACCATTGAAGGATTTGAACAATGCATTGATAAGATCATATTCCTGTTTTAGAAATATCAATCAGACTGAAGTTTGGAGGACAAGAATGGGATGGGTGGAGGTAAAAAGAGTTGAGGACAGAGACCCTGTAGGAGTCTTTTGCAGAATTCCAGAAAGTATAGCCCAACCAGTATGATGGTTAAAGTGGATGGAGAGAAGCAGATCTGTGTTTTAGAGGTGGATTTGATTAATCTATGTTCATCAGTTTTCCAGTGAAACAGGATCAATAGGAGATTTAAAAATATCTTCAGGTATTGATTCTTGTGATTATGGAGGCTGCGGCGTCCTGTGACCTGCTCTCTGCAAACAAAAAATTCCAGAAAAGTTGATGGTATACTTTGAAAGCCCAACAACTAGAAGCCAAGAGGACAGGAAAGGACCAATGTCCCAGCTCCCAAGTGGTCACACAGAGAATGAATGCAATCTTCCTCCACCTTTTTGATTTATTTGGACCCTCAACTAATTGGGTAGTGCCCACTCACATGGAGGAAGGCCATCTGCTCGACTCAGTCCATCAATTCAAATGCTGACCTATTCTGGAGACACCCTCAGATACACTCAAAATAATGTTTAACCAGACACCCGAGTAGCCCATGCCCCCATCAAGTTGACATATACAATTAAACAAGTATACCTCCTGAACCTGTGGCCAGGTGCATATCAGAATGGATCAGAAGGAAAAGAATTACAGAAGAAAAATCAAGAAAGAATAACAACAGCCCTAGCTCAACTCTATGGCAAAGATCCATTACTAATTCTGAGGAACCCTGCTGAAGTATGATCCTTGCAGTTAACTGATCCATCTGTAATTTTTTTCAACATGATAGTAATTTAGTGAGACCCTGTCTTAAAAAGAAAAAAATAAAAAGAACTGGAGATGTAGTTCAGGGCAAAACACCCCTCGGTTCAATCCCCAATACTGCTAAATGAATAAATATTGTAAGATGAAAAAAGGTGAACAATTTGGATATTTTTATTCTGTTATCTTTGACCTTTGTTAATATGGAATCTCAAGATGTCTATCTTGTTCCTTGGTGCATACAAGCATCTACACAAAGCTCATCTTATTGGTTTTATGTAATAGAGAGCAGCTTGCTATAGTCTGGATCTAGAATGTTCTTGTAAGTTTCATGTGTTGAAGGCTTGGTCTCCGAGTGGCGCTATTGTGAGGTGCTAGAACCTTTGAGAGTAGGGTTTAGTAGTAGATCCTTAGGTCATTATGGTGTGCCCTTGAAAGGGATTTTGGCATCCCAGTTACTACTTCTTTCTTTTCTTTTGCTTCCTAGCCATGAAGCATTTTGCTCTTTCACATGCTACCTATCATTGCCACTCAGCACCACATCAGAGATCTAAATAAGCAGCAGATCTACCTAAACATGATAGATCTCTAAAACCTCTAAAGATTTGAGCCAAAATAAATATTTTCTCTTTGTTAGTTGACTATGTCGGGTATTTTGTTATAGTAATGGAAAGCTGACCAACACAGGGCTGTATCCTTATCTTTATGTACTCTTCTCTTCCTTCCTTATTCCAAAACCATGACTTCTAAGCACAGGTTCAGAAGTTGGAGAATACTGAGAGGTTTCGGTAGGTTGAGTCTCCTACTGGAGTGAGGGAATAGAATCATGTAATAAATATTTAGTGGGTACAGACTGTGCCCTGGCCTTTCTATTCTCAGGATGCCCTTTCCTGTTTCTCTTTTGCTCTTGGTGCCTCCCCCTAGACTTTTGTTGTTGTTGTTCTGGGGATTGAACCCAGGGCCTTGTGCATTCAAGGCAAGCACTCTATCAACTGAGCTATATCCCCAGCCCTCCCCCTAGACTTTTGATCCTGAAGTTCCTGTTTGCCTTCTCAACCAGAAGTAGTCCTGAAACTTCTCCTTATCTTTCTCCTGAGATGGATCCATGTTTTCCACCTCTTCAGTTTACTCGTTTGTTTTGCTGGAGTTCGTCGTTGGTAATTTCCTAACAGAGAGTTCAAAGAAAGCAAAGCTGCTGAGTTTTTGCATTTTTGAACTGCTCTTAGTTTGTGTTCACTAAATTAAAAGCAATTTTCTAGATTTTCTTTCAAAATGTAAAGACTTCCAGTGTTGTTCAAGAGACACAATGGTGCCAATCTGGTAATCCTTTTGTAGGTGATCCAATTTTTTTTTCTTTTTCTGAAAGTTCTAGAATCTTCTCCTATCCTTGGTATTTTGACAATTTCTAGTTGTATGTACACATGTGCACACACATACACACAGGTGTGCCCATTTGTGTGCCCATGTATGTCAGAGTGAAAAAGAGGGAGAGAGGTTTGTCTTGCTAAGTACTTGTTGAACTATTTGAAGGCTTGTGTCTTTCTTCAGGTCAGTGCAGTCATCCTGTGTTATTTCTGCTTCTCTGTTTCTTCTGTTTTTCTTTCTGGAATTTCTATTATTTGGTTTTGGACCTCTTCAAATGATTACCTGTGTTGTTACTCTTTTCTTACATAATTTTCCCTACCTCGTATTTTTCTTCTACATTTTTAGACAATCTTACTTGACTTTTTTCCTAACCCTTCTGTTGAATTTTTATTTTTGTATTTTTGATTTCAAAGAATTCTTTCTTGGTTTCTCACTGCTTCTTTCCATAGCATATTGCTCTTTTCTTATTGTTATAACATTTCCCCAGATTCTTTGAGGATACTGATGCTATATACATTTTAAACATACCTTTAGTTGCTTGAATTCTCTTTATATTCTCTAGGGCAATTTTTTTTCTCTTTGCTTTTTGTTTATTTGTTTGATGCTGGAAGATTTTCCCAAATTCTATGTGGTCTTTGACTCTAGATGAGTTGGATGAACTTAGAGTTCATTTGCTCAAAGTTTTGAGCAGTGTGTTTCTTCCTACTTTGGGGTTGGTCTGGGGGCCAAGGGAGGAGGTAAATACCGGGTCCTGGGCACACACTCCATGCCTAGAGGAGGAGGTGGTGGGACGCAGCTGTACCCTCACTTATCACTACGGTTCTTGCTCCACCTCCCAGATCTGCATCTCTGAGCCCCTGGTTGTCCAGGCTGGGAGGTCAGCAGGTAGCTTCCTCTACTGCAGCATTGCTGTCTCATCTGCTGCAGGCGGCGCTTCTGCTCAGCTCATCAGTCACGGGCCTCCATCTATGTTCTATGTTCCAGAAATTGTTGGGATTTCTAGCTCAGTAAGTACCCATCTCTTTCCTTTCTCTTATTCAGGCTTAAATATATAAAGTTCTTCATCAAAAGCCATTCATAAATGCTAACTATGATTCTAAATTTTACCTCTTAAAATTGAATTGTTCTCATTTTTAAGCATCTTTGGTTAAAGAGGATGAAACGACCTGTGTTCTGTCTACCATCTTGAGCTGACAGTGGTCTCCGGTTCTACTTAAGTCAACACTGGTGTCCAGCCGCCCTCGGGGTGCTACTCAGTATTGTAGTACAACTGCATTATTGTAAAAGTATTAATGAGAATGGTGTTTTTAAATGTACTTTATGGAAATGACCTCTTATGTCATCATATTATGATTTTCTGATTTTTTTTTTCCCTTGGTGAATAGAGTATGTGCTTTGATTCTCCTTCCATTTTGAAATGCTAAAGTCATGCATAATCAGAAAACAGATTAGGATGATTTCCCTGAGAGTCACTAGTATAAATAGGACCAGGGCTTTATCTGTCTGCATTTCTAATGCAGCAGTTTAGTGGCATGAATAAATTCAGAATTTGTTAATAGTTGGCTAATTCTTCTAATTCTGGGAGATGGGAAAGTGCAAGGTCACCCTAGATTTAACATATCTTTTGAAGTAGCTTCTATTTATAAGCAGCCCTGTCCAGCCACAAAGCCTGACATTTGCGGGACTGATATTGCTTGTACCTTCTGCTCTTGTCCTTTCGTTGGAAGGACTCTTTGATGCTCATTTCCTGACCTTCCCACTTTTCAATTCCCTTCTCCGACACAGAGGTTTCCATTCACTTATATACTGGCTGTTGTTTTATTCAAATCCAGTGGAAAATATGTCAGTGAATACTTGTTAACCTCTGGATTAAACCCAAGTCACTTTAGGTGATATTAATAAGACCTAATTAGAAATGAAAATGCAGATATGTGGATCCTATTTATTCTAATAACTCCAAAATGGTCATCTTTATTTTTTAGGTTGTCACAAGTCAGTAAACTCAAAATTTTGACCTCAATTAAAAACTGCATAAATAGCTTTGTTTGGTCTTGAAGATTATTATTCCCTTTAGCTCAGTTTTCTGTTTTTACTTACACCAATCTGTTTACAATTCCAAAAGCATTAACAAAATAAAACACAACAAACTTTCATTAGGTTCTCTTTCTGGGCTGGATATCAAATAATGCCAGTGAGCTTCCATTATCTGATAAGGTTTTCTTTTTGCTCCTTATTCTCATGTTATGTACACTTGCATAAAGAGGTTAAAGAAAGTGTGTGTGTGTGTGTGTGTGTGTGTGTGTGTATTTTCACACATGTTTGTCCTTTACCTTTGGCCAGACAGAATTTTTAAATTAGCAGCATAGGGGCTAAGCCCATTCCATCTGTTCACAAACAGGCCTACTGGGGCATCATGCATACATTCTGCCCTTCTTCACTGGGCACCTTTCTGGGTTTGTTCTGCTGGGCAGAAGGAGTGATCTTGCAAGTCGACTGACCGTACTGTAGGAGAGCCTTCCAGAAGACTTTTATGACCAGTTTCCTAAAGTCCCTGCAAACTGCTGTATTTTCAGGTGTGCATGCTCTCAGTGGGGGCCTGGTTTAATTACAGTAGTTCCCATGGAGATCTTCTGGGTATGCAGACTTTTTCTTGTTCCAACAACAAAGAGGACTACCCTTTCCTCATCCCACCACTCAAAACTAAGCACTTGGCAAGACCTGCTGATTCTGTAACTTCACCTTCAATCCATCAGTCCACCTCCTCCCTGCTCTCAGCAGGACAGGACTTCTCTCTGCCTGCCGCCCTCACAGGATCTCCCTGCCTTCTATCCTGCCCTGTCCAAACTATCCCCCCACATAGCAAATCAAACCCTGTTCCTCTTTCTTTAAAATTCCTTATTGGCTCTATTTTGCCCTGAGGAGAAAGACCAGGTGCCCTAATATCAGTCAAGTCTCATGCAGCTACCTTTGCAGGACCCTTCCCTGAAATACCCTCTTCCCCTCTGTACTCCTAGCTGGCTTGCTTTGGTTGATCCTGTAGGACTCAGCTCAAGTCCACCCGCTCCATGAACATGGTCCCTGAGCAGCCCAGGCCAGGCTAGGGGTCCACTCCTCTTTGTGCTTCCCCAGGTCTGGGATCATGCCTCCTTCCTGTTGTGCCTGTCCTTTTCTGCTGAAGAGTCTGACAGTGGTGTTAGGAGGGATGGTGGCCCATTTCTTCTCTGTATTTGTGCAAGAACTGGCATGTCCCATGATCCGTGTTCTGAGCTTCTGGAACTCAGATGAATTGAATGAAGCCAGAAGAGATGCGGTTCTGCTCCTTTCTCTTGCCTCCTCCATGTCTTCTTTTCAGTCTGTTTGAGGTAATATCCGTTCTCTGACCTTGGGTTGTGGTCAAGTGGCTGCTGGACTTGCGGGCACCACAGATGCCTCTACTTTAGTGTCTGTCTCCTGGGTGGACAAGGGCGAACCTGGTCATCTGTCTTTATCTTCTTTCTGTCTCTGTATTCCTTTCCTGGAGCTGTTTAACTAGCCAGCTAGCTCCAGTGCTCCCAGCCCTTCTGTCTCACTCCTTTGCTCACTCTAGCTCTTTCTCAGACAGAAGTTTTATTGAGATATGTTTCACATGCCACATATTTTGCCCATTTAAAGTGTAAACCCAATGGTTTTACCTCTATGTGCAGAGCTGTGCCACCGTTACGGAGGAGATTTTAGAACACTTCATTGCTCCAAAAAGAAACATCGATTTGCTGTCGCTCTTGATTTTCCTCAGGCACCTGGCAACGACTAATCTACTTTCCGTCTCTAAAGCTTTGCCCTTTCCAGACGTCTCGGGGAGTGGAGGCATCTAATATGTGGCATTTTACAGGTGACTCTTTCGCTTGCCTTAAATGCTTTCAAAGATTCATCCAATTCACAGCGTCTATCAATATTTCATTCCTGTGTTAGTGGTCTCTAGACTGCTGTGTAGACTTCCACAAATGAAGTGACTTAGAAATTTACTTTCTCATAGTTCTGGAGACTTGGAGTTCAAAGATCAAGATGCCAGCCTGGTTGGTTTCTGGTGAGACCTCTCTCCTTGCTTTACAGATGACCATCCTCTCACTTTGTCCCCGCCTTTTCTCTATGCATATACAAAGAGAGAGGTGACACTGATGTCTCCTCCCCTTCTTATGAGGACAGCAGTCAAAATGAATTAGAGTCCCATCTTTATATCCTCATTTAACTTTAATCACCTCATTAAAGTCTCTGAATCCAGGTCACATTAGGGATGAGGGCTGCAACATCTGAATTTTGTAGTGATATAAGGCAGTCCATAATAATTCCTTTTGTATTGCTGTATAACATTCCGTTGTATAGATTTGCCACAATTTATAGCTTCAACAGTTATTGGGCATTTGGAGTTTTTCATGATTAATAATGTCATTGTGAATATTTGTGTATAAATTTTTGTGTAGACATTAATTTTTATTTCTCCTGGGTATATACCTAGAAATAGGATTGCTGGGTACAGTGATATATACATAGTGCATGTGTTAGGGTATGTTTAGATATGTAGTGTCCCCAAAAAACTCATGTGTGAGACAATGCAAGAAAGTTTAGAGGTGAAATTGATCAGGTTAGGAGACTCTTAACCTAATTAGTGCATCAGTCCTCTGACAGGAATTAATTGGGTGGTAACTGTAGGCAGGTAGGGTGTGGCTGGAGAAGCTGTGTCCGTGGGGGGGTGCCCTTGGGGTTTTATCAGTGGTGATGGAAGCTCCCTCTCTTTGCTTCTTTGTGCAGTGTCCTGAATTGCTTTCCTCTGCCATGATGTTCTGCCTCATTCTGGGTGCATAGCAATGGAACCAGCTGTCCAAGGACCAAGACCTCTGGATCCCTGAGCCCTGAAATAAACTTTTCCTCCTCTAATGGTTCTTGTTGGGTCTTTTGGTCACAGCAGTGAAAAAGCTGACTAAAACAGCTTGTGTAGTGGTATTAAGAAGTGTGTGAGTTTCCTGTATATGTTATTGGATTCAGTCTATTAGACAAAAGCCATATCCCCAAATTACCTCAAGATGAGCCTTTCTCTGTCTTGGACTCTTGCTAAGGCTAGTGAGGGATAACAACCTTGAGCTTTTAGAAGTCTTATCATTTGACAGTCATTTAAGACACTGCCTTAGGTCTTTTCTGAAGTTTTACCAAAGTATTTTACAGATATATCTTTAACTTCATCATTAGGCCATGCTTTTCTGAATATGATCGTTGGCCAACATTTCTTACGTTGGGTATCATTTACTATGTGGAAAGGCTGAGCATTTTCAAACCCAGCAAATCCTAGCTCCTTTATGTTCAATGGCTCCCTTATATTGAAGTCTTCAACTTAGCCCTACTCTCATTACCAGAAAAGTAAGAAGAAGCCGGGTAACACCTTCAGCACTCTACCTTGAAATCTTCTTAGCTAGATTCTAAACTCGTTCCCTAGAATCTCTACATTTCATATATCATCAGGTAACATCATTTCTAAATTTTCTGCCAGAGATTAATGAGATTAACTTCCCATTAGTTTCTTCACCTTTCCTTTTTTTGACCTTTGTAATTTGTTTTAATTAGTCATATATTTCTTTAAACCTTATTGATGGCTTCCTCAAGGGCCATAAGCCTTCTTCTAAAAGTTTCTTTAAGCTCATTAGAGTTACACTAATGTTATCTGAAAATACCATCCAGTTTCTTCTTCTGTCTGGTTCCAAAGCCATTTTTACGTAATTAAAGTTCTTATTTTGGTAGCCACCCTTTTACAAAATCTGCATCATATATATTTCTGAATAACAGATCACCCCAAATCTTAATAGCTTGAAACTACAGCAAACATTTATCATCCACCGGTTTCTGTGGGTCAATATTTGGGAAGAGCTTGGATGGGTGATTCTGACCTGGAGCCTGTCAAGAGATCGAAGTCAGATCTGGTTAAGTCAACCATCTTATGAAGGCTTGACCAAGTGTGCTGGACCACCTCCAAGATGAAGTGATTACTCATATGGCTGTCAAACTGATGCTGTCTGTTGGCAAGAGGACTCGGTTCCTCACCATGTGAACCTCTGCAAAGGGATATTTAAATATCCTTATGGCATGGCTGGCTTCTCCCTCAGTGAGCATCTGAGAGCACAAGGATGAATCTGCAGTATCTACTGTGACCTAGACTCAGAGAGCAGCACACTGTCACTTCTACAGTACAGTCTTGGTCACATAGGTCAGTCCTGACTCACTGGTAAGAATCATTGCAGAACCATCTTGGAAGTTAGATACTTTGCACCTTGACCTGCGTTTTATTTATTTCTTTGGTGGGGGGATGTACCTCTACCTAAATTGATTTGCGATTATAATGGCAACAGTGTCATTAGTGATAGCAAAAATAGCAATGCAATAGCCTTGTATGTATCAGGTGTTTTTTAAATATCAGACAATATGATAGGCACTTTGGATGCAGTTTTTCTTCTATCATGGTAAGGGTAGAGGGTCTTATCCTCATTTTTCACAGGAGGAAACTGGGTACAGAGAGTCTGAATCTAGTCTGGGTCTATCTACTTAGTAATAATCACATCAAATCCAGACCTGTAGTACAATTCTCAAATGTGCTACTTCCCTTGCTTTGCTTAATTGTGTCCTTCTTTTCTCCTTTTGGGAAGCTGCAGTCTTAATATCAAAGGGTTTTGTTTGCAGAGTTTTGTCCCAGTGTGACAGGAGCTTGCTGAAAACTGCTGTTTGTTCATATTCCCAAGCAAGGTGAAGGGAGGCAGAACTGCTTCTCAGCCACGTGCCTTTAGCAAAGCAAACCACCTCTCAACAAAATATCTGTGAAAGAATCAACTGCTTATAAAAGCAATGAGGAAGAACTATTGTACAATTAAAGAAAATAATTTGGCCCAATAATGTATGTGTAAATATGCTAGAACACACACAACACACACACACACACACACACACGCACACGCACACGCACACACATACACACTACTCTTCAATCCAAAATTGTAAGGGAAAAATATGGCCCTTGAAGAAAAAACCCGAGTCATCCTGCCTGATGGTCTTGCTTTCATTGAATTTTTCCTCGCCATAGCCTTAGTCTTACCTCTGTTCGGGCCCTGCCCACCCCTTTATCCTGGGCTGTGGCTATCTATGAATATACACCTCCCATCCAGTGGGTCGTCAGCCGCACGTGCGGACCATGCCTTCTTTGAATTTCACACAGCACCGTGAAGTGACTGCTGATGGTAGGTGTCTGTGAATACATATTGAATTGAATTAAAATGCATTTACTTTCTTCTGAAGTTTTCTCCTTGGGATATCAAGAATGTTGGGCCATGATGGTTGGATCGTTATTAATATAATATTGAACCTTCAGTACTACAATCAGATTCTAATTGATTGAGATTTTTTTCTAACCTTACAGAGTCATAATTTAAAAAAGAGAATCAATACAAAAAGGAAAAAGCCAAAACAAATAGAATTCAAATTTCATCAAAATGGGAAGTTTTGCTTTCTTCAAAGGATTTATCTTTCAAGAGAAAAATAATATTACTCTGAAATAGCAACACGGCTTTTACAACTTCAGTAGGCAGCAAAATCTCTTTTGTTGTTGAAACAGGAATTTTCATCTTTTTTATTTTTTTGGAAAAATCTTGTCAAAGTATAAAGCCTTGGTAAAATAAAAGAAATTAGTTCATTATAGCTTTTTTGAATGAGACTTTAATATTTGATCCTGGAGTTTCTAAAAGTGTTTATTAACGTTTGAATTTATTTTAATTAGTTTTCCCATTATAGCTATGTTTATTTGAAAAGGATTTTGATCTGCTGAACAAAACATTCATTTTACCTGTCTAACAGAAGTGTTGCTATAGAGGACACACAATGACAGATTAGATTCTCTGACACAGGCTCTTAAAAGTAAAGATACTGATAGAGATTGGGGAACTCATCCTGGATCTATCTTAAGTCTGTTATTTACCTGAAGAAAAAAATTATATTTTCTATTTTTAATCTTTTGTTTTAATATATCAGCTTTATTGAGATATAATTCACAGACTATATATAATTCACCTTTGAAAAGTCACAATTCAGTGGTTTTTAGGACAGTCACAGGATTTTGCAATCATCACCACAATTAATTTTAGAACATCTTCATCATCCCTGAAAGAAAGAAAATCTGAATCCATTAGTAGGCTCTACTCATTTCCCCAAACCCTGGACCTGGGGAACTATGAATCTACTTTCTGTCTCTGGATTTGTCTCTTCTGGACATTTCATATAAGAAATTACATCATATACAGTCTTTTGTGTTTGGCTTCAGTATTTTCAAGTTTCATCCATACTGTTGAATGTATGTATCATTTTTATGGATGAAGAACATTCCACTATGTAGTTAGTCCACATTTTGTTTACCCATTTACCAGTGAACATACGTTTGTGATATTTCTACCTTTTATCAAATGCCACTATAAAAATTGACATGTAAGTCGGACATGGATATGGGTTTTCACTAGAGTGTACTTGGGAGTCGAATTGTCCAGACACGTGATACTTCTGTATTTAACCTGTTGAGGAACTTCCAGACTGTTTTCCAAACTTGCTACACCAATCCCTCTGTCTCCTGACCCCACTCTTTATCATCTATCTTTCTATCCTCGTGGATGTGAAGTAGAATCTCACTGTGCTGTTGATTTGCATTTTCCTGATGGCTAGAGATGTTTTCATCTTGTCATGTGCTTATTGACTATTTGTATGTCTTCTTGGGAGGTATCTATTGAAATCCTTCACTAATTATAAAATCTGGTTCTTTTTCTTTTCATTGTTAGTTGAAATAGTCCATTATACATTCTGTATACTAGACATTTATTGGATATTTGATTTGCAAATATTCTCTCCTATTCTTATGGGGTTTTTTTTGTTGTTGTTGTTATCATTGTTCTTCAAAAGTTGGAATCTGACTTCATATTACAGTTCACCCATGATGTTTGACTGATGACTCAAATGTACATTTCATTTAGTTGAAGTTGAACTTGTTTAGTATGCCATTATGGTTCTGAAGGAAGGCAAAAGTTCCATAGAATGTCTAATTTAAAAGTTCAGTGTTGTATGTTCTGAGAAGTGAAATGAAAATCTGTTTTACTGTCAGTAATGTCTGGACACCGGAAGTAGATAAGGAGTGCCTTGGTGAGGCCTTGGTAGATGTGGAGATGAGTGACCTGACTTATATTTTGGGCATCTGTGAGGCAAGACATTCCCAGGTAGAGTTTCCACCTATCATTGGCAAGGCATTTCACAAGTTGTGGGAAATTTGAAGAAGGTGTGGTCCTCACAGGAGGGTGACAATCCCCTGGAACACAGGAACATAGTCATAGGGTAACCATGGCCTAAGATAAGGGGGAGGGCGAGGCTAGAACAGAAGCAAGAATAAGGTTATGGAGGGAAAATTCAAGGAAAGTAAGATCATCAAGCAGAATGACTCTGAGTTTTTATTCAAGGGCCATTTTCCCCTTATAATTCATATTTAAAATGTATAGTATGTGGACCAAAGAATGTTTTATGGATTTTTGTATTTTTTCTTTGCTTTGTTTTGTGTTTCATCCCACTGGGAGCAACCTTGAACAAGAAATTGTTGCTGCTATTGTTTTAGAACAACATTCAGAGTATGGCAATGGCTAAGGAATATAAAAACACACAGATGTAACTGTCTTGTGACCAGAGCGGCCTGAAATTTGTCCAGTCATGCTAACCCTTGGGTCCTTTCATGTACTGAATGTTTGTGTCCTTCTAAAGATCGTATACTGAGGCACTACTCTCCAATGTGATGTATTAGGTCTTGGGCTTTTGGGTTAGGTTTAGGTGAGGTCGTGAGGGTGGAGCCCATGCTGGATGTATGAAAAGACAAGGAGACATTAGAGTTTCTTCTCTCTGTCATTCAGTGACACAGCAAGAAGGCTGCTGTCTGAAAGCTAAGAAGAGAGACCCAACCAGAACCCAACCACTCTGGTAAACTGATCTTGGACTTCTAACCTCCAGAAAGATAAGGCATAAAGATAAGGCTGTGGTTTAAATCACGCAGTCTGGTTCTTTGTTATGGCAACCTGAGTTGGCTGAGATTGGTCCCATTTCTTATCAGAGAAATCCTGGTTAACAAATGAACGCACCAGCTGTCCAGTGAGATCTATCATGTGGGATGGTGATGGCTTCATATGTAAAGTGTACAAACTCCCAATGCTGTTCATCAGTTATTTCAAGTGACTCTATAGGTAGCCAAGGAATCGAGAGAGGAGTGACCTCCTGCTGCACTGTGGCATAAGGCAAAGTGCTGGGGAGAGGGGAGACCATTCCCTCCTGGAGGTGAAATATGCAGGAAGGCCCAGGTTTGGCTCCATCCTACCGCAAGGAGGCCTTGGTAGCTGTGCTGAGCTTGAAGGATGTACTTCTTTAAGCCAAGGTGTAATGGAACCTGGGTGTGGAGGGTCACATGTTCAGGGCACATAGGTGCTTGCCTTTTTAGGAGAGATTAGCATGTTGCCAGTATTTGCCAGTCTCATGTTGTATATGGCAGAGCCAAGGGGGACAGTTTCTTTTATCAGAAGCACATGGACAACTTATAGCCATGATTGTTCTAGAGATGCCAGGAAGCATGAGAAGGGGTTGATAAAGCTCTACAAAGAGGGTTTCTGTTGGACAGTAAAGGAATGCATGTTGATTGCAATTTGGACAGATTCTAGAACCTTTGGGCAGAGGGGACCCTATTAAAGATGAGCTTGATTAAAATTAGTAAATGAGGAATATTTTTGCTTCTTGAATCTTAGGACTCTAAAAGATCCTGGGCTTCATGTGATATTTTGGGTGCTCATAGGATCATTAATTGTTTCTTATTTATTTATTTATTTGTTCAAACATTAGTTGTTTCTTGATAGTTTTAGGGATAAAGTACCCAGTGGTTTACCAAGCAATATTCAGAAATTTAAGGTGACAGGACCATGCATCATGCATAGGGCAATGGCCTATCCATTTTTGTTTTTATTTGTATGTTCCTAATGACTATGTCAAATGAATGTCCTCAAAGAGGATGTTATTAATTTAATGACATACCTGTGGGACTGGAGAAAGTTGGATGCAATTAAGATTTTCCCTGCATAGGTTGTGTGCCGTGGCAGATGCTGTGGTATCTTGTGGGCAGCCACCAGGTAAAGATGCACTGCATTCCTTTGAAGGTAAAGGAAAACTGTGACTGAGAAGCTATTATAAATAGAAATTGAGTAGAACATATTAACCAAATCTATAATAGCAAAATGTTTTCCAATACCTTATTAGTTGAAGTCAGTAATTTCAATAATATCATGTCTAGAGATTTTTTTTATGAGTAGTATCATAGCATTAGGGTTGTATAATCCTCTGTGAGGTATTACTAATTCCACATTAAGGCCAAATTGGACTATTAAATTGGGAAGCAGTGGAGGCATGTAATGGGTTTCAACCCTGGAAGACCTTGTTTAAATTTACATTGAGCCATGTTCACATGTTACAGGGGGATTGGCCGGGGTGGAGGGTGGGCATTTTGCCACGTCAACTTGTATGTGTCACGAACTCTTTTCAGGTTTTTCTCCACCTCTGGATCCAGCTCTCTTTCTTTCACTTCTCTTTCCCTCCACCCATCTCTTTCTTTTCTTTGTTGTGCTTCCTGAGAATTTTCTCTGTTTTGCTCCTATTTATGAATTCCTTTCTCCATGGAGCTTCAAGTCTATGGTATTGCCAAGGTTAGGGGCTTCCCCCATACAATGGTTGCTTCATAGGAGGTTTAAGTAAGGACACTGGGTTTAAGTAAGGTCTGAATTAACCCCCTTGCTGTGCCAGAGGGAGTCGTGGGTGCTTTTTCCATAAGTCTAAGGACTGGGATTTTTGTAGCAACAGAGGCATAGGCAGCAACAGCCACCAAGTTACTTAATGATCCCGCAGAATCAACTGCTTGTAGGAATGCAAACATTTCCTTTATGTTTTTCTTATCTTCCTTAATGACTGCTCTTTCATGAGCTTCTACCCAATCATCCTGTATCTTGTACAGGATCTAGTTGGTCTACAGAGAGCTCTATAAATCTAGAGCCAAGACCTGGCTGAGAAATGCAACCAATTGGTCACGGGATAGCCTTTGCCCTAAGTCTAGCATCAGACAACTTTATTCTCAGATATACAGATAGGTCCAGCACGAGATGTACCTGAGAAAAACTTTAAAGAGGCCCCTCCTCCATCTCATTTTCTTATTCCTAAAAAACAATTAAATATTCAAACTTCAAACTTAGATGAGCAGAAACTGTAACAGAAGGTCTGTAGGACTCAGTGCAGCACAGTCGCAAAGCTCAAGCACAAGCTGGCCAGCAAGCCACAGCTGAAGGTGCCTGCGTACGCTGAGGCAGCAGAGCCAGTTAACAAGCCAAGCAAGAAGGGAGACCCCCAGAGATGCTGGCCGTGTTCGCAGCATCCTGCTTGCCGCACCTCTTGTTGTAGCCACCCCAAAGAGGCAGAGTGGACCCTCAGCCAAAATTTGGTTTGAATGTCAAGAGTGATGATGAAGCCACAAACAAAGCAAGAGGGTATGGAAAAGCTTATACTTATGTAATTGGGGTTTGTGGGGAGAGCAGAACAGGCCTCTCAAACAAGTCTGAAAATGGCTTGAGGGAGAAGGAAAGCACGCTGGATTATGGTTTTATTTGTCATATGGGGGTAGGGGAGCGGTGAACATTCCCATGCAAATGGGTAGTGGCTTAAGTGGCTTGAATATAAATATCCTCACACCTCCCAGCATCAAAGGAGGGACCCCTGGACTTTCTTTTCAGCTTTTCCAGATGAGGGGTAGAAGAGGTAGGTGAGAGTAGAGCAAGGTTGCGGGGTGTTGAGGCTAGTAGCTAGTAGCAGTCAAATATTAAAAAAAAAAATATGGAGTCTGACCTTTTATTATAATTCTTAAGCATTTTCTTCTCTTTTGGCCCACGATAAATAAAATTGCTTTCCAAATTTCATTTTTGGATTATTTATTGTGAGAGTATAGAAGTCCACTTAATTTTTGCATGTGAATATTTTTATTCTGTGACTTTGCTGAGCTAGTTTATTCATTAATTAAATAGTTTGTTAAATGAAATTTCCTAGGATTTTCTCTATACAAGACCACATAAATTGCAAAGAGAAAGTTTTGCTTCTGATTTCCAATACACACATCTTTTCTTTTCTTGCTTAATTCCTCTGGCCAGGACCTTCCCTGCAATGTGAATAGAAAGGGTGAGAGAAGATATCCTTGTTCCTGATGTTGAGGGGAAGCTTTCAGTCTTTCACCATTAAGTATAAACTTACCTGCTTTTATCAGACCAAAGGCACTGTCTTCTATTCCTAGTTCACTAACCACTAATAGGTTTTTTTTTTTTAAATCATGCACTGATATTGAAATTTGTAAAGTATTTTTTTCTACACATTGAGATGATCATGGGTTTTGTTTTTCTTTATTAATATGGTATAGTATATTGATTTATATATATTAAAGCAATTTATATTTCTAGGAGAAATATTGCTTGGTCTTGTTATACAATTCTTTATATATGCTTCTGGTTTTAATGTGTTAGTTTTTTGCTGTTAATTTTTATGTAAATGATTGATAGAATTCACTAAAGAAAACATCTGGATCTTGCAGAAAGTTTTTAAATTACTAATTCAATCTTTTTAGTAAACATATATTCAGATTGGAGTCAGTTCTCATAGTCTTTCTAAAATTTGTCCATTTCACTAGATTATCTAATTTATTGAGATATTGTTGTTTATAGTCTTCTGTTATAATCCTTTTTATTTCTGTTGGATCAGTAGTGATGTCTCTCTTAGCTTTTTCACTAGTTGTCTCTGGTAAACTAGCTTTTCTACAGTTTATCATCTTGCTTTAATGGAGCTATCAGCCTCCTCCTAGTTGCTTACCATCAAAATCTCCATTGCTTCTAAGAATTCCCCTAGGTTGGAACTTCATACAAATATTATTTCAAATAAACTCTGTTCTTTTGAAGAGCATTTCAGAGATCCCTGATCTTCTGGTGTGCCTGTGTCCTTGGGCAAAATCTCTTACTTATGACTTTGGTGCTAGGGGTTGTAAGAGCAGACAAAAACTCTTACATTACCAGTAAAATGCTAGATAGGGATAGTGCTCTCTAGTTTTCTCTCTTTATCTTTCCTGGGGGTGAATTTCTAGCCTATAAGTGAACAAGGCAGTGTGATTTAGGCCCCCGTATTTTGGGCCTGTTCTACCTGCGTGGTCCTTTACACTATAAGTTGTGGCTGGGTGAAGAAAGGGTCCCCCTGACCTGTTGACAACATTTTCATAGAATTTAGCCTCTGCAACATGGAACTAAAGATGGGGTGGGATGCGGATGAGAAGTGGTGTTATCCCAATGATCCTAGGAAGATACAGTACCCCTTAACTCCAGAGAGAGAAAAGAAAACCTATCTTTCTGGCCACATGTACCAGAGTAGAGCTTCCATCATTCTGTGGTGGGAGGTTGGTGATGGGGAACAAGGGAGTGGGTCATGGTTCAAGTGCAACTCTCACTGTTTTCATTGAGTTTTTGTTAATTTTCTTATGTGTGATATACTCTTAGAATATTTCCCAAAGACTTTAAAACTTTTAAAAATAGTTTTCACCAGTTATGATTGTTTCACTGGAGAGAGTGGCATAGAGATCCTCATGCTATCATTCTATGAAGTATCTTTCTTATGTATTACCTTAGCTTTATTGTGATACTAATTGATTATATAATTTATTTATTGAGAGCTTCCTATGCACTTGATACACTATTATTTCTGTCAAAATATATGTCCTAGATTAGAGCAAGGATACTAAATACTTGGAAAATATATTTCTCTGACATGCTAGATGTCTTTATTGGGGTTACTGTATATATTGGTTGGCATATAAACAACAGAAATGTATTTCTCACTGTTCTGGGGACTGGAAATCTGAGATCAGGGTTACTATGATCTTCTTATTGTTTACCCATATGGTGGAAAGAGAGTGAGTTAGACCTCAGACACCTTTCTATATGTGCACAAATCTCATTATTGAGAGTTCTACTCTTACAACCTATCTACCTCTCCAAGGACCTGACTTCAAACACCATCACATTGGGGTTAGTTTGTAAATACTAAATTCAGTCTAAAATGCTGGACTTGTTTGAAAAATAGCCAGGAATATAGGTCTTTTTTTGTGTGTGTATATATGCAAATAGTTATTTTTATAAGAAGCTAAGATTAAGTTAGTGCAATTTGATCAGAGTTGTCAAATGCAATTATTTCACAAGTGAGTTGACATTTTCTGTTGAAGTTTTTAAAGTATGTTCCAACAGCCACCTGAATCAAAATATTTAACCATTTGTTTGAAAGGCAGAATTTTTTTTAGTCCTCTCCAGACTACTCTTTTATGCAGAGAAATTTGTGGAGATATTTGACTCATACTTTGGGTTAAATTAATATAGTACAACCTTGGTGATAGATTTCAATGCATTTATAATAAGAAATTGTATAATCACTGTGCTAGGTGCTGGTAATATAAAAAGAATAAGATTTGCTCCTCCAAACCTGTAAGCATCTGTACTATTCATGATATTTATCTGGTAGAAGGAAAGACAATTATACAGTAACTTGATGTATAGTATAAGTCATATTAAATTTACAAAAGTTGTACACACAGATTTGGGGCAAGGAATACTCCTACAAGTAGCCTAAACATGAGCACACGAACACAGGCACACATACACACACACAACACAGAGCAATACAATCATTGCTCAGTATCCATAGCAGATTGAATATACTGCCCGGATATCCCCATTCCTCCCCAAACCATGGATGTTCAAGTTTCTTATATAAAATGGTAAGAGTATTTGCGTGTAACCAATGCAAATCCAGTACTCCAAGCTGTCTCCAGACTACATATAATACTTAATATAAAGTAAATGCTAGGTAAGTAGTTGATATTCTGTATTATTTTGAGAACAGCAACAAGAAAAAAGTTCCTACATGCTCAGAGAAGATGCAGTGTTTTTCCAAATAGTTTTAATCTGCTCATTTGAATCTGTCTATATGGAACCCATGGATATGAAAAGCCAACTGTTTACCTTTACCAAAAGGAATAGGGAGGAAAAAATCTAGAAAATAATTTGGAGACGCTTCCTATACCCAGAATCCTGTGTTGTCCACCCTTCCCTTCTCTCTGTGTATCCCAAAGCTACCTTTCCACCGATGGAATGAACAACTGGATGTAGGTAAGGGTAGAATAAGACACATTTTTGTTTTACACACTCAGAGACTTTATTGTCTTACATAATGATGTAACAAACTAATTTTTTAAAAAAATATTAAGTGAATGCTTTACACATGCCAAGGTCTTGGTTAGGAATACTGACTCTTTTCCCCCAAATATATGAAGGCATTGAATATGGCATTGATAGCTGATACAAAAGGGCCATTACTACTTGTTAAATGGTGCAGTATTTCTTTCTTTTCTTTTTTAATTAGTGGAGCATTAGAATAGAACTGAACTGGGGATACCTGCAACCCCAGCTCCTTGTTCTCTTTCTCTTCTGTGCTGACCTGATTCCTTCTCTTCCCAGTCCTGACCCAGGAGTCAGGAGACCACAGCTGTGTGGATCCCACCTTCATCTGGACACACAGATGGCTGTGGCCTCACTTCTAGGAGGACTTGCTGGTAGAAGAAGAGGCCTTTTGGGGGGCCACCATAGACCTAGCATGACATCTACTGGTTCTCTGTTTCTACATTTAGATGCTTTCTAATATGTAGTTTCTTCATTGATCTTTTTAGACATGGCCTTTTGGGGTTTTTATGAATCGACCATTATTTAAATTAAGCTTAGTGTGAAATGCCATTAATCTTTTATAATAAAGAATAGACTAAAGGCAGAATAAGAATGCTATGGATTGTTTTGTGTACCCTCAGGGTAAATATGTTTGCAGGTCAAAGTTGCTTAATACCTCCTAAAGGTCAATAACACAAAATATTAGGAAACTTGGGCCTTTTAAATTTCATATCCTAGTATTTTTTGGTTTGGGGTTTCTCTGTGCTGAGAGCCTTCTCGTAGGGTTGTGGTGATCATCCTGGCAGCTGCTGATGGAGCCCAGCTCAGACTTAGAGCATGGTGTTTCTGAGATTTTGGATTGACAGCATATTTTATCATCCTAAAACAGACTGGTTTGGCACATATCTAGGAGCTGATTTTGAAGTTTGGACTAAAATAAAAACAGAAAAAGGAGAAAAACTGACATTCATCTGAGCACCTATCAAGTTCTGTGTTACAAAGAGTAATGCTAAACCTTGGAGGCCAGCTTTATCATCATTCTTTATAGAGGAAGCTGGTTCTCAGTGTTAGGGCTAGGGCTCAGGGTTACATAGCTAGTAACTGAGAGAGGTCAGATTTCACTCTGGCTAGCCCCTCCCCCATCCCTACAACCTGCAGAAGGTTAGTAGGATGATTCTGTGAACATGTTTCTGTAAGACTTATCACATAATAGTTAAAATCACCAATGAGTATTTTCTACAAGAGTTCTTTGCCTATCATATGTCAAATATTAAGGTGTATCTGAATTTCAGAGACCTACAGGTAGCTTTAACAGTCAATATTCTCTTTCCATTCAACATCTGAAGCACTTTCCATTCAACATCTGAAGCACATCTATGGCCTTATAGTAGGGTCAACCCATCTGCCTAACTGGACTGTGATCATTTGGGGGCAGGAGCTACTTGTCCTCTTCCTGAGTTTCTCTGAAGCACCTGGCTCACGAAAGAGACCTTTCTCTTAAAGATTTGTTTGTTGCAAATGCATAGAATTGAATTTCAAGATTAATTTTAGCTACACATATATACACATACACACATATATATATTCTCAGTTTTTTTTTTTCCCTTTGGTTCTTTTAAGCAGATTTAAAGAAAGCTTCCAGTTCAAATGCTGCAAAATCCAGTCTACCGAAATCCGGACTTCGACCTCCTGGATACTCGCGTCTCCCAGCGGCCAAGCTGGCGGCCTTTGGCTTTGTCCGGAGCTCCAGCGTGTCCTCAGTTTCCAGCACCCAGTCAGCGGACAGCGTGCCACCCGAGCAGAGCCGGCCAGCCACCCGTAAGTGGGGCGGGGGGAGGGGTTGGGCACCTGTGCCCAGCTCCTGCAGGCCAGTCCAGGCCCTAAAGGTAAATTGACCTGCCTGGGTCCCTATGTGTCATTTTCTTTGTGTGACTAATAATTTTGATCAGTTTCCTTACTCTACCATCCACTTAAGGAAAATAGCCTATTTGTCACTATCTTTTTTTTCAGTTACGGTAAGTTAACTTGCCAGGAAAAGATTTTGCACCTCTTACCATCTAGAAAATGACTTACCCAGAGATAGGTTTCAGAAGCCCTTTGCTTCATGGATTCTTAGGTAAGAGGTCAAAGAAAGATCCAAGAAAGGTGTCCCTGCAGAGTGTTATCATGAAACCTACTGAGTTTTCAATATTTGCTGAAAGAATTAGTCACCTGTGATTACCTATAGTGCCTTGGAATTGGTGAAGCATTTAACTATGTTTCCGAAAGTTAACTAAATGAGGTTAAAAATAGGAAGGAGGGTTGAACAACTTCAGGTTCTGTGGTTGGGAACACTTGTAGCTGATATGAGGCCACTTCAAGGTTCTTTCCTGGGACTGAGATTATAGAGTGTATCTTATGTTTGCACTGCTAGCCCTCTGAGCCAGACACAGCAGCCACTGTCAGTAGAGGTCAGGAGGGTAACCCTTTGGCTGAACCTTTGATGACCAGACCTCACCTCAGCCTCACCAACCTCAAAGTCATTGTTATCCGGTCTGAAGTCGTGACATCACAGATGTTGGTTGTCAAGAACTGCCCAGAGGACCAGGAAAGTCTTAGAGGTTTCCAAGTGGAGAGCTGTTTTGATGGGATTATAGAAATCAAATCAAGTGGGAGTAGTATGCAAGAGACAGAGATTATTTTTTTTCAATCTTAGTCCTTCACACTTCTTCATTCTCCTTCCTTTTTTGGGTTCACAGAGATGATATGTGGAACATTTGTACCTTTACAGTTCTAATTTTTAATCCACCCAGTTATTCCTGTTCATAATACTGTTTAATTTATCTTCATATTTAGGTAAGTGGTATCGAAGGTTGTTTCCTATGTTTTCTTGGTTTCCTGAAGAGGCTGTGGTTCAGACTTGCTTTCACTTGGATTCATTCTAGGAATGTCACTGTAATTAGGTATTACAACATTATACAGTAGCTGCCTCAAAATATGAAACATGAATATGATAAATAACTATTTTCAAATGTATGATCCATTTTTTATATGTACATGTGTATTAACAGTCTAAAGACTTTGAAATACAGGAGGAACTGTTTGTCGTCAGTTTTAGTGACAAAATTTCCAATAATATGCTTCTATTTTAGAGAAAGCATGAAAGAAAAAAAAATCTCAAGGTATGCATCTTTCTAAGGAAGGAGTTTAGATTTTTGATTTCTTAAAAAAATAGATAATCTTGAAGCAAACTGATCCATGATAGCAGCTTTTGCTGAAGAAAAGCTGACAGGCGTGGGTAGAGTAATTCTAGGTATGCTTAGGGCACTTCTGACCACTACTTCAAAGAAGAGTAGACAGGGATCCCCTGAGGACCTGAGGGGACAAGAGTTGTTATGTGCCAGAGAAAATAACTTCCAATTTTAAAGGCTTCATAGTAAAAATGATATTTACTGTATTCAGAATTGTTTTCTGTTCTTTTAAAATAGAATTGATTTATAATTATCTGCCACCTATTATAAATAAAATTTGTACTTCACCAATGAGCTACAGAAAAAACCTCACATGTATCTGAATTACTGTTTTAGCACCACCTACTATTATACCTATACTTGTTATTAGATTTAATGCAAAGAAAAGCAGTTTCAATTCTTTAGTGGATGATGCTTTAATGACAGGGTTTATGTAAAACAAGAAGTTCTTCAGAGAGCTGGAAGTTCTTAGATTACATCCTAGGAGCAAAGCTTTGCTGGTTCAGCTTGTGATAATGCCAATTTGATATCAGAATGGGCTCATTTTTACTTCTTGGAAAGTTGGTCTTTTGCAAACACTGTGTCACATAGGATTCATTTTAGGAATACACTGTATTTAGGCATTACATCATAGCACAGTAGACAACTCAAAATCAGAAACATGACTATAATAGGGAACTCTTTGCAAGTGTGTAATTCATACTTTTAAATACTTATGCTCATATGCATTTCTGAACAATTTCCCCACTGACTGTGGCATGCTATATTTGGGACACTTTTAGGTGATTCATTATGAATTTATTAGTGTTTCCTAGGTAACCTTGCCTCAACTGTGTCGTGTCTATGTTGTCTTCCTAGGTTCTGAGGGACAAATGATGATAAGTATGGAGAGGGGACCCTGAATGGACCCCTGGATCTGAGGGGCAGGAGCCATTTGGGTCTCAGTGGTTCCATGTGAACTCTTTTCTCTATTCTTGGCTCAGGCTTATGCTTCTAGTTCAACCCTGCTGGGAAGAGCCTTTCAGAGTCATGTGCCTGTCTATTTTTTTTTTCAAAAATGGAGCAGACACAAAGAAATGAATTATGTTCACAGATTGTTAGAATTTTAAGGTATCTTACTGTCTGGGTCACCCTTCATTTCATAACTGGGCAAACTGAGGTCAGTGTGCCTTGCTCTGGGCTCTTGTTTCCTTTATAAAGCCGGGAGGACATATTCATAAACATCTTTCCTTTCTCTTAGTTAAGCAAATCCTGAGGTCAGAGCTGTCTTGAGAAGTCTTGTAGGCCAAACCTACCACTTCCCCACTTTCCCAGATTGTCAGCCAGCCCTGGGGTGAGCTCCCTAAATTGCTGCAAGCATCCTGTGGGCAAAGAAGCAACCCCTGAGGCTGGGCAGCTCTCATTGTTAGGAAGTGCTCCTAATGGGTTCAAGCTGCCTCCTTGTGATTTCTGCCCCCAGCTGCAATTCCTGAGGTTCCCACAGCACCTCTGGGAGCCCAGACTTCTCCTTCCTTTTCAGGTTCATCACTTGAAGATGATGAGGTTGGCCTGTTTAGAACATCAAATAAAATTTTAAATTATGCTAGTTAGTGTCCCACAGCTTTTTTAAAAAAAAAAATTTAAATTGAAGAGGAAAAAGCATTCTTGTAACTTAGAACTTTTAACTTTAAACTCAGACACAGGTCTGACCCAGTATATGGCTCCTAATTCTTTGATGGTTTTCAAAGAAGAAAGAAAAAAAATCCCAGATATACTTTAAATGACAAAAACTTAAAAAGGAAAACAATTGCCCTAGAGTTTAGGGTTGGTGACATACTATAAATTGAATTATACTTGGTTGCCAAATTAATCAATGATTAAGGATAGACTTGATTTGTCCAGTGAATAGGTAGGTATAATTTAAAGTCAAATCTTCCAGGTGGAGGAAAACTTGGAAGACAGAGTTTCATGAAGCAATCATTAATGGAAATAGATTCTATCACCCAAGGATAAAATAATTTATATAAAGGATCTATTTTGTTGTATATTCTGAATTGTGCCTGAATTATTGGGTGTTTAAGAAATGAAAATTCCTACCAGAAGAGTACATGCAGCATAGGATACTTGCAGCTGTCTTTTTCAATTTCTCTTCCTCTTTCTTTTCCCAAACACTGTTATATTTTCTCTTTGGGATTGTCTAAGACTAGCATCAATAAGACAAAGAATTTAAAAGGTATAAATGGAAAATTATTTTTTCTCTCCTATTCCTTTTCCTGGTCAGAAAATTAGTAGAATGATGGGGAGGCAGGGGACAGCTGGAGAAGAAGGAGGGGAGTAGTTTGCATAAATACTCAGGATGCAAGGATATGTGTTCTCAGATCTTGAAAAATGGTGTAGAGTTGAGGGTTGGAGGTGGAGGGCTAATTCCTGATGAGGACCATGAGGGAATTTCTTGAAGAAAGCTGAAAGTTGGGCAGTATTTGGGAGATAGAGATGGGTGATCTTCTAGAGGAGAGGCTATTGGTGCATCCGAAACCCACTGGAATTTAAGGAGTTGCCACCCCTGGTACAGCCTGGTGTTCAACATGATGCTATCTCACAACTACTAGGTACCTCTTTTTGAGCTCCCCACAGTTTGTTCTCAGAATGTGTCTATTCTGGTTCTCCAGTCTTCCCCTCGGTCATCTTATCTACAGTGGCAGCTCTTAGTACTTTGGAAGGGAATCTCATATCCATCTCTTCAGTGCTTCTTTGTAGAACCACTTACCTCCATTTCAAAGGATCAATCACACATTTCCAATCAGCTGACCCATGTATACCTTAGACTGATTTTTTTTCCACAAAATGAATTCTTTACTTAGTTTTACAAAAAAGCAAAAACAAAAAAAACCCCTCCTTTCAAAGTTTCTCCATGTTTTAAAGATACCTATGATCTTCTGACAACTGGGGCTGGACATTTCAGAGTGTACATTATCTTTTACCTGCTTTTGACTTTGTTTATTCAATAATCAATTCTTGTCAATTCTTTCTCTCGGGGATCTTTCTTTGCTTATCATCTTAGTTGAAATTTATGGTAGCTCTTGCCTCAGCAATTCCTGGCTCATCATACCCCAACGGACAGCCACAGCTAGCCAACTGGAGTTGTTCACATTTTTCTATGAGGGATTTTGGGTTTTTCTGTCTGTGGGCTTAGGTTTCAACCATGCTCTGTGAATGTGCTCCCCTCCCACCTCTGCCAGGTTCGTTCTCTCTCTCTCTTTAGAGTTCATCATCTTCAGGTGCATTTTAGATTCCTCAAAAAAGCCAGCCCAATGTGATCTCTTTTCTCCTGGGAACTCCTTGAACTCCTTGCTGGCATCACTTATCACATCAGCTATTGTAGTTAGTTTCTATATCCTCCATTCCCCTATAGACTGTAAACACTTTGAGCATAGGAGCTACACTTCATAATACTTTTAGTATCTGTCACCCCTAAAAGACAGTGCTCTTCACACTAGTAGAATTTTAAAAGAAGTCTTCTACCCATAGCAATATGTTCTCTCATGTAAGAATACGGGGTGGGGGAACTTTGGAAGAAATTTAAATAGTTTTCAGAATGGTTTGTGTTAGGAATACATTTTTACTTTATCCATGTATTTTGATAGTTGGCAAAGTTCATAATTACAGTTTTCACAATTTCTAGGATGTCTAAAATATTATTTTCATTAACTGTGGTATACCTATACATAATTTATACAAGTCAAAGAGTGAAAAAGACAATAGGTCATTTAAGAATAATTATATTTAGAAATACATTATAATATAGGCTGATCTGAGTCTCACAAATATCTAATAACCTGTCTCTTGCAGATAATCAGTCATTTGAAAAGAATTGGGCTAAAATTCTTACTGTTAAGGCTATTAAGGAGAGAATTTCAAAGTTTCCAGAATTAGAGGTCTAGATTCAGAAAGGTTCAATATCCTTATTAAATTCTAGAGTTTTATTTCTTGTTTTAATATTTAAATAAGTAGGTCTTCTTTTAATTATTGAATAGGATTTGGGTTCTGGAGATAATAATCTGAGGTGGAAAATTACTTGCTTCTTTGGAAGGTTAATCAATGAAAATGAGGGTTAATACGAAAGCTTTCTGCAATGTTGTCTCAGCATTTATACTCATTAATATTATAAAATGCATTTACATACATAGCTTGCTTGATTTTCTGTGTCTGATATGCATTTTAAGTAAGATCAGAGTTGACAAGAAGTGTTATTAATAACTCCTACAGAAACAGCCATTAACCTATCTCATGTTCCATTGGCAAAGAGGGAGTCATTATTTATTCATGGGAAAAGGAGCTGAAAGTGGCTTGGGAGGTCAGATTTCAGGGTAGCTATTGCCTGTTTGAGATTGCCCTTACTGGTGGCTTTGTTCATTCTTTTTCAAAACATTTAAACAATGATCAAGTCTACTCAGAGACAGGATGAAAGTGTGAAGTTGTTTTGTTTTGCCTTTAAGAAAGTTGACCATTTATGGTTGTAACATAAACTAAAAATTGGAGAAGCTTTTAAAAAAAATAGAAAAAATAACGTCTAGTTCAATGGCTGCTTTTTTTCTTGACTGTCCTGTTTTATGAAGATTAGCTTGTTCACTTTCTCTTCTGTGATTCTGCACACTTTAAGCATCTAAATACAAATGCTAAATACAAGCTCAGTGCTGAGACTACTCGACCCTGACACCAGGGTCCTTGCCCTTGTGTGGACCGGGGAGGTAAGATTGTGCACATAAACCTGTGCATGGAAATGTTAGCATATCTGTGTTAAAGACCACCCAGCGTCTGGAGTGCAGGGTGGGATGGGGAAGGACCTCACATCCTAAAAGGCCTTTCCAGGCTGACTCAGTGCTACTACATTATGTCTTTAGATTTGATTATTCTGTATTAGTTTCAGGGAATAACAACATTCTGAGTTTGCTATAAAGACAGATTTTTTGTCTTGCTGTACAGAAAAAAAATTCTAAGCATGGGACAGGATAGATAAAAAATGATTAGCAAATTTTTGAAAATCTTTGAAGCTGGATGACAGAACTCTGAGGGCTCATTCACACTTCACTTTAAAATTCCCGTAAGAAAGGTTAAAGTCTTACTTTCTCCCTGTTTGGGCTTTTATTTCTTTTGTTTCATTTATTGGATTTCATATTTTTGCATTTAAAAGATCTTAGATGACTACCTTCTTTTCTTCCCCACTTTTATTGTGATATAATGGACAAAAAATACTGTCTGTATTCTCAATGTACAATGTGTTATTTTGATATATGCATACACTGTGAAATGATTACTACAATCAAGCCCATTAACATATCCATCAGCACCCAGTTACCTTTTATGTACACGGAGGGAGAAGAATATAAGATGTACTCCGTTAGAAAATTTCAAGCACCCAATACAGTATTATTGACTATTAACCCCATGCTTCACCTTAGAATTACAGAACTTATTTCATTCTGCATAATTGAAATTTTGTACCCTCTGACCAGTATCTCTCCATTTTGGGGCCACAGGGTACTGGGGATTGAACTCAGGGGCAGTCAACCACTGAGCCACATCCTCAGCCTTATTTTGTATTTTATTTAGAGACAGGGTCTCACTTAATTGCTTAGCAACTCACTTTGCAGAGGCTGGCTTTGAACTCTCAGTCCTCTTGCCTCCGCCTTCCAAGCCTCTGGGATTAAAGGTATCCGCCACTGGGCTCACCAATATCTCTCCATTTTTAAGAGATGATACAGAATAATGGTGAAGGACATATACTCTGGAGACAGGCTGTCTGGGTTTACATCTTACCCCTGCAATTTACTAACTCTGTGGTTTTGTTCAAGTTACTTAACTTCTCTGTTCCTCTGTTTCCTAGTAAAATAACTTTATATACAAAGATATGAAAATAATGTACTCTATATGTGTCATAAGAATTGTAATGCAGTCCACTGTTGTGTATTTAAAAAATAAAATCAATTAAATAAAAAAATAGTAATATCAATAATAATGAAAGTGAAGTTTAAAACCATCAATGGGTTTGATGTGAACATTAAATGGAATTAATATGTGCAAAGTGCTTAGAAAAGGACTTTACACAATAACAATAATCTTTCTGAGGCCATTTCTATCCTTGGCCATGTGCATAAAGTCCAATGTTGAAGATTTAAAAGCTTATTTGAAAACGTGGTCGAGTTGCATGAGAAGTATCTGTGGAGGGTAAGGAAAATAGTTGTGATAACATTTAATTCAGGGAGATGACATCCATTCCAGTTCTAAAGTTTTATGATCACCTCTCACATGTTTTCTGAGTATTGAAAACATGTATCACTTATGAGACATAAAGATAGACGTTGATAAGTTGATTTTCATGGGAACCTCCGACTTCTGGACAATGAACTTGTGCTTGTTTGGACAGTTATAAGATAAAGGCAAGGAGAGTTGTGTTTCTGTTTTATTGAGGGCTGTGCCAGGTCTGTAGCACATTATCATTTAAGGAAATACATTCAACTGGGCTTCCCTTTAAATGAAACATATTCATTTGGGGTGACTAATACATCGCACATTAATCTCAGCTGATGGCATTTAAAACTTGTGCTCAAAATAGAACTGAGACTTTGGATCTGACTCTGTTTCTGTGCCTTCCCAGTGCCTGCTGGAAAAATGAGAACATTTGATTTCACAGTATGAGAAGGGCTTCACACGGCTCCACCTTGTGCTAGAGTCTAATTTCCATTGTACTAGGGTTGGCTTTGTTGAATATCTCAATCCAATTAGGGTGGGTGGGGAAAAATGAAGGATGTGAACAAAAACCAAAATAAGGATCTGATTTTCTCTGGAAATGAGGAAGTCAAACAAATGTCACTGATGGATTTAAGTATCTAGTTCCTGAATCTGTAATTATGCAACTTAAAGTATTCTTTATAAAGCAAAAAATAGAATCATTTTCACTGAATCTTGCTGATAACTTTCCCAATGATTCCCAACATTCAGTTCTCTTCTTCCTCTTTGCTTCCTTCACATACATTTACAAAGGAGAACATGGTTCTGCCCCCCCCCCATATTATTTATCATTTTGTACAAGTGAAAATAATTTCTTTATTGTATAAGTATCACTTATCCTTCTCCCACTCAGACATCTGGGTGAAATTATTAGAAATCACATTGTCCCTGTAGAGATTTGTATGGCATATAAATGTTATATTTTGTCTTGTTGTAGCTCACTTAAGATGTTTAATGAAGAAAGGATACATCCCCTGAGCTATGGATATTTCTCTAGCTAAGATGAGAAAATAATAGTTAAGATGAGCTATGGGATAATAGTTAAGATGAGGCCATACTTGCATACATGGCATGTATCAAAACCAGAAATAGTAGGAGAGTTTATAAAAAGTCAGTTTAACCTCACTGGACTCAGATATTGCTATAATTGGATAAGTGTCCTCCAAAGGTCATGTGTTAAAGGCTTGGTCACCAGCTGGTAAGATATTGGGAAGTGGTGGAACCTTTCAGAACTAAGGCCTAGTGGAAAGCAGTTAGGTCACTGGGGACATGCTCTTGAGGGGATGTTGGGATCCTGGATCTTTCCTGAATCTGTTTGCCTCCAACTACTATGAGGTGAACAGGCTCTTCACCGTGTGCTCCCACCATGATGTGTTGCCTCACCAAAGGCCCAAAGCAACAGGGTCAAGAGATCATGGATGGAAACCTCTGCAACCATGGCCCCAAATAAACCTTTCCTCCATTTTCATGTTTTTTATCAGCTGTTTGTCCATGCAATGGAAAGCTGACCAAGAGAAATATTAACTATAAAGTTGGGAAGGATTAGGTTAAATGTATTGACTACTTTGGCCTTTAGAGACTTTATACCGTAAAACTTAGGAAATCATTATGGTCTTAAGTAAGGAATAATCATAATTCTATTCAGAGGAAAATCAACATGATAATGGTGAGTAAAGTTTGGAGACAGGAAACTGGGTACCAGAAGACATGGTTCTGCCAACATTATGGATGTTTCCCGTTTGAGCCAGACATGACTTTTGTTCTTTTTGTTCATGTCACACTGAGATGGAAATTTTAGAACACTAACAGACAGACAAAAAAAAAATACAGTCCAAAGATTTTACTGTCCCAAATGTTTTCTATAAAATGCAGGGCCAGAGCCATGAGATATTTGGAAATTACTTACTTGCCCTACCCTCTACCTGATGCTGGGCATCTTGGATTACTGGCTCAAAGTCAGAGCTGAGAAAAGGAGGTATGAGGAAGGGACAGGGAGTAAAATGGGTCTCCAGACTTAACAATTAAGTCACTGGTAGCTTTGAAGTGAATTTTAACAAAATGTAGAAGGACAGAACTCGGGTAGTAGGGGGGCAAAGGAAGATAAAGGTGAGAATATAGACGACAGATGAGAAGTTTGGTGGAGGGAAAGAGAAGGATCTTGGAGGACTCAGTAGAGTTGTAGGAAAAGTTGTTTTATGTTCAATTTTTGCAACGTTTCTAAAGCACATATAAGAATGTTTATGCTTAGAAGTAGGATCTGGTAGCAAGAAATCAAAGACATTAAAGATGAAAATAAGTGAGGACAGTAGGTAGAGCAATGAAATGACAATAGGTGAGACATAAAGAAAGGGATAAAAGATGAGTATAGAGAAATTTTGGATAGAAGACCATATTAGGTGACCTTATTTATCCCAAGTAACTCAAAAGTAGGGTTGTTACAAAGAACAAACATGATGGAGTTGGGGTATGGGGTTGCATTAAGTAAAAAGCTGTAATGGTTGCTTTGAGCAGTATACTCCAAGTCAGTGAGGTGAATGGGAGAATTGCAGAGTTGATGAAAGACCCGCTTGAGGTCAGAGATCATGATTTTTTTAAATTAGGAATAATATAACAGATTCTAGGACTTTGTCTCATGATGTGGGAGACCATACTTCTTTTTAGTTATTACATCGATTATACTATAAATTATAACAATTAAAAATCCAGAGTGAAAATATAACATTTCTCAGGATCTTCCATAAAGTAGTAATTAAATACAACATCATGGAAGCCAAGGTGCTGGTGGAGGGAGCCTTGAGCCCTCTCTGGTTTCTCCCCTTCCCTGTTCAATCTCACCAAACAAATCCCTAGGGGACCCCATGGAGCATAATTCAAAATCGTTGGTTTTATGGCAAGCATGCCCAATTGATTCAAGAATTGGAGAAAGAACTTATTTCTTTTGTCAGAAGAGTAAATTCTCTTCTAAAATTTAAACTCCTAATGTTATTATCAATTAAGACATTTTCATTAGTACTTGTTGGCAGGAAGGATGTTGTGTGTTTCTAGATCAGCTGAACTTGGTGGAATTTCCTGCAGTTATAAAATGTTCTGTATCTTGTTCTTGGTACTGTAACTACTAATCACGTGGGCTATTGAGCCATTGAAATGTGGCTAGTGGAACCAAAGAACTGAATCCTCAATTTCCTTTACTTTGAATGACTTACATCTAAATAGCCACATGTGGCTAGTTGTTCCCCTGTTAGACAGTTCTGGATTATATTATCAGTTAGGATTTCCTAAAAGACAAATAATACTTCTAATCATAATATCTGTTAAGATTAATAACAGGTATTTCCTCCTTTGTTTGGAGAAGTTTCACATGAATCTTTCATGATTTCAGGATCCTAGATTGATGACACAGAATTCATTAAGACCTCAATTTGTTCCCTTTAAATCTTTCCATATGGGTTAGGGCTGAGGAGACTCTTCTAAAACCATAGATATTGTCTCTATTCCTTTTTGGTTGTTTAGTAAGTTCATAAAATTTATTATAAGACTAGGTCACAGAAAATGGAGTAAATCATCCATAGCAGCAGGGAAGAGGGCCAACATCTTCATATATAAGAAGAGCAGAATAAATATAATTTAACATTTTGTTCAATATACCTTCATGGAGTATAAACATCATAACTTAGTTCTAACTCTATCGAGGTACAGTTGGAAAATACCAAACTAGAAGGAAAAAGGTGGGAGAAAAAGAGAAATATTGGAAGTCAGAGGAAAGATGGAAGGGGAGGTTCAGGTGGTGGGAAACAACTGAGAAGGAGGTCCACAGCCTCTTTCTGGATTTCTTGATGACCCCTCCCCAGCTGCTCTCCTGTCCTACCCTCCCCAAGGCAGAGACCCAAGAAGAAAGAGACAAAACTGAAGTATGAGCTAAAGGTGGCCCTTTGGTTCTCTCGAGAGGCAGACATTTGTGTTTTCAGTTAATAGAGATGCCAGACTGCTGCTGGGGTACTCTTCAAACAAACAGAAAATCTGAAATGGGTGCTTATAAAGTAAAAGAAAACTTTGGTCCTGTGAAATGCACATCTTACCCCTTGAATGTGCCTTCCAGATGAGGGAACCATTCAATCACTCAAAGTACCTTTTTTTGTACTTCTTGAGGGAGAGCAGCCCGAGTGGAAAAGAGGAGACACAGAGTAGGAAAGAAGTGAACCTAGAGTTCTCTCTGCTAGAGGCTACTGCTGCTGAAATGAAATATTATAGCCTTTGCAACCAAGAATGTCTAGATCTCATTACTCTTGTAAAGCAATTAATACATCTGTTCAACCAATGGGCACCAAAAATTGTACCTGGTGAGTGTGACAACTTCTCAGTGCTAAACAGACACATTTTAAGGAATGTTCTTGTACAGTTGAGGGTGCGCAGGTTTCATGTGTGTGAGTTTTTTGTTGTTGATTTCAGTAAAAGAGCTTCAGTAATTGGCATTTGAATATCAAGGAGCGCTGCGTGCATGTGTGAATTTGGCATTGAAAGTTGGCATCTGAAAGTTTCTTTCCAGCCACGTTGTCAGGATGATTTTGACCAGGCGGCTTGTCAACCAGTCGCAGGGTAACCATAACCAGCATTGTTAAACACTAGGCATTGCTCTTTATTTTCCTTTAGATTTAGTTCATCGTATTTATTTTCTATGTGGAATTAAACTGAAAACTTCTAAAAAGAAAAATAACTAATATAAATATTGGAAAAAATGGTTTGCATGAACTGAAGATAATGTGTCTTTTATATCTTTGTATATAAAATGTATAGAATGCATTTCTTGCAATTGTATATGAGAATTTCTTGTACTGGTTTCCTCTTCCTGCTTTAAGTTAGCAAGGTGGTGAAGTATAAAGAAGGAGAGTTGGACTATAGCCAGGACTACTGGACCCTGGTACTAATAAGCTCTGTGGTGTTGGACAGGTTAACTGATTTGTTTGGACCTCAGGTTCTTCATTGGTGAAAAGAGGTGTTTGGACTCAGTAATATTGAACACTCTTTCCAAGTGGTTCTAACACACACACACAAGTCCCATAAAGGTTAAGCTGAATGTCAGGATGTGTGTGTTTATTCTACTTACTGCTTATGGTGCCAGATCAGAGCATGATATCAACCAGAACAACCAGGCATTAGGGGGTTATTACTAAATCTTTTCTGTGTTGATGGGTAGATATGTGTGAATACTGTGCTGTTTTAACTTGGAGCACACGGAGACATAAATAAAATGTAATCCAGCCTTCCATAAATCTGCCTCCATGCCTGACCCACCAGGCCCCACCATTTCAGCTGTGTGAGGGCTGCGTGGTATTCACCTCAGATAGATGCTCGTCAAGCAATTCAGGACTCTGTGAAGATAACAGGGATACATGGGAAAAAAGCTCAACCTACAAGATAGAATTATATGCATTTACTATACATTATATTTATCCTAAATATGTTCAACAAACTTGGATCTATGGTAGGTCTGGATGTAAATGTCTAGTTCTTTCTAGGAACTGGTGTGAAACCTCTCACAGTATATCTGAGACACCGAGATCTTGCTTTCTTACATTAAGACCCTTAGTCCATGTTGTGTTTGTGTACTAATTCAAAGCTGCATTCCAGTCCAGCATTTCTTCACCGTATTGCTGAGTTGGGTTACTTCTTCCAAAAAGTTCTTAGAAATTCTTTTGCTTCCTTTCCTTTTCTACATGAGAGCACTTTTCTAGTGTCATGGAGCTTTCTCTAGCTTGAGTATTATGTTTCCTTTCTATGTAGTGTGGTCCTGTGAACAAAAATGAGATATTTTATAATCCTCTTCTTATATAGGTTCTTAATATGGGTGTAAAGTTAAGATGAAGTTTTCTAGAAGCAGTGCTGTGGCCTCAGTGTTTGGTGTCTCCCTGCCTGCTGCCAGGATTGGGACCTCTGCTTAAGTACATCTGCCCTAGCCTAACTAGCCTCAGGGCCCAACCTTAACACCAGTGTGTGGTCATGGAGAACCACTTGCAGCTCAGAGCTGTGAGAGAGTATGAGCCTGCTCTCCCTCATCCTTTTATAACTTCCGTGGCCATGTTATGTCAGCACTCTCCCCACCCACTCTTTAGTTTTAATTGTTGGCTACTAAACATATGTCTGTGGTTACTTGGGCTTCCTCAATCACATTCCTGTGTGTGTGTGTGTGTGTGTGTGTGTGTGTGTGTATGAGTGTGTGGACATGAAGTTTGCCCCAGTGGAGATGAAGTCTTCCCACCTCCACCTCTCACTCTTGCCAGATACAGGCTGCCTTCTGTATTCATGGGTTCTGCATCTGCAGAGGCAACCAAACTTAGATCAGAAATATTTTTTAAAAATTGTATCTGTACTAAACATGCCCTGACTTTTCTTTCTTGCTATTTTTCCCTAAACAATGTAAAGCAAACAACTATTTACCTAACATTTCACAGTATCCTGTAGTAGAGTCATCTAGAGATATGATTTAAATTGCACATACGAATGTGCACAGACTCTATGCATGCTTTGGTATCTCCAGGGGTCCTGGAACCAGTACCCAGTGGATACTGAAGGATTTATGGTAGGAAGCAGCCACCCTAGGATCTCCCACATAGCCACTCTGACAGAAATCTGAGGCTTGAATCCTCTTCCTAGCACTATTTATTTGAAGCTGTGTGTGGCAGGGAGTTGACATGCCAGACAGCTGCAGCCGTCAGCTGCCAACACCCATTGATTCTGACCCCTTTGATTAGAAAATGAAAAATGCCAACACATCTTGGGTGCTGTCAGCCGCAAGGCATGCCTCTAAAGTTGGTGTCGATAGAGGAGACTTCTGTTGCCACCAGTAAGGTTTGTTAATGAAGGCAAATGAGCCTGGATAGACCCTGTCACAATGGTTTCCCTGAAGAAATTGGCTAATTAAGCTGGAGGTCAAGGAGCAGCTGTTGTTTCAAGCAGGTGCTATTAGTTTGTGTCTGATAGTGGCTCTAAAAGCGCATGAGAAATAGAAAAGATGTGCTCACTGACCGGAGACCGGTTACTTGTCCAGGAACTGTAAATTGTCTTTGAATAGTCCTTTACACCTCTCAGGCAACCTTTACCTTCTGCACCGGCTCCTTCTTCACATGTCTTTAGCTGTGTGGTTCTTCCAAGAGCCCCTGATCACCATCACAGGAGGCTAGAATGTAGATGTACCTTAGATATTATTCAAATGATCATGATCATTCCACAGAAGAGGAGATGGGTAGAGAAGAGGTAAGAAGACTTGTCACCATCTAGGGGGAGTCAGTAATGGATCCAGGCTGTAATGTCCTCTCACATCCCCATCCCATGACACACACCAGGGTGAGAGGCACAAAACACACCTCTGGGGTTCATTGAAGGGAGGTATACTTGTTCTGTGGGTAGGTTGAACCTCAGCGCGAGGGGATTCCATGTTGACATAAATTGATAACCACTAGATTCTCTCTTTCCCATAATATTCCTTTTTCAGCTGCTCTAAATATGGAAACCCATCCACTAATAGCATGTGGATATTGGCTCAAGATCCTGAAGAGCCATCCCTAGAGGACAGGGGGTGAGGGTGTGTGGTGAGCACAGAAATCAGCAGGAGCTATGATCCTTCACAAAGACTCCAGAGAGGCAGTGAGGTGGTTGAGCGGTGTTTGAGGGTTTAGGAGGGCAGATAGCCAGGTACTGTCCTGGGCTATCACCCTGGATTAATCATATAGTCCTTCTGGGTGCTTAGTGTCTTCCCTATAAAATTAGGGGTTAGGGTAGTGTTTTCCAAGATTCCTTCATGGATCCTAAGTCTCTGGTCCCATGACTTCAAAGCAGAGGGTTCTCTGAGGTCCCAGCACTCCTAGAACACAAGTTTTCTCCTTTTCATGTCTTATAAACTATCAGGAGAAACTGCTTATATTTTCTATATTTTTAAAAATCACAATTAGAGGACATAAAAGTTATTTTGTGAGTGTGTGTGTGTATATATATATATATACACACACACACACATATAATTTCAATAAAAACTGATCTCAGGACTGTATACCTTAAGCATACAAATATTACATTTTTCCATTTAAGAAAATTTAAGCCCTTTTGATAATGTAGTCATGTACCACATAGCTACATTACTGTCACGGATAAACTGCATATGTGACAGTAGTCCCATAAGATTGGAATGGAGCTGAAAATCCCTATCACCTAGTGAAATGCTTGTGGAGGTATTGGGGTAAACCAACCTATTGCACTCCCAGTCATATTGAAGCATATTATACATAATTTTATACAGTATATAATACTTGATAATATATGATTATGATAGTGGTTTATGTATTTTTTTTTTGTGTGAGAGTTTTATGTCACTGTAAACCAAAATACCCAAGAAGAAAATCTTAGTAGAGGGAAAGTTTATTTTTGCTTACAATTTTAGAGCTTCAGTCCATGGTTGGTCAACTCCATACCTGAAGTGAGGCAGAACATCATCGCAGATTAATGTGGTGGAGGAAAACAGCTCAGGACATAGCAACCAGGAAGCAGAGAGAGAGAGAGAGTGAGCACTCCAAGGATAACATCTAAAACCCAAAGGCATACCCCCAGTGAGCTGTTTCCTTTATCCACACTTTACCTACCTATAATTATCACTCAGTTAATTCATATTAGTGGATTAATCCACTGATAAGGTTATAGCTCTCATGATCGAATTGTTTTACCTCTGAATATTCTTGCATTGTCTCACAGATGAGATTTTGGGGGACACCTCATAACATGTATTCACTATACTATACTTTTCACCATTATTTTAGTGTGTTCTCCTTTAAAAAATACTTTAAATAAATATGCCTTGTGATGCTGGCAGCAGCCTCATTAATCTTGCATTTATAGCATTTCATGATTGCATTATTCTCACTTGTGTTTGACTTGATCTCTTGTTGTTTTGCTCATCATGGCTCTGAGAGCAACAGGTCATACAGCTGTGGTAGGTTTGTGTAAATACACACTGTGATATATTCCTGTGATGAAATGACACACAAGGACTGTGTTACTAAGAGGATCTAATCCTGAGTCTCATGAATGTACCTCGGGCCAGTTTAGCTGAGGAATAAATTCTCTAAAACTAACTTAAGAAATCTAAGTGGTGGTAAAGTTAGATTGATTCCATATAGTTTATTTGGTGCTCTACCTTGTGTGAACTTCATGCAAAGAAATGACCTAAATGACCTAGTACAGGACAGAAAGTAGTTAGATATTTAATGTTACAAATTATGAATTTAAGAAGTATGTATGACAAAATGTTTTTATACATTCTTTTATGAAATATTTAGCAAGATACGTCTTATAAGATTTAGTAATTTAAAAACTTTGGTTAAGTTTTATAACTTAAAAGTTTAATATGTACGAATTTTATGTTTACATTATTGAGGTAAAAATTTAATTAAAGTATATGGGAAAATTGGCAACAGAAGGAAATATCCTTATTTCTAATCTACCCCCATACCCCCACCTCTGAGCCCTGACTTGCCTATTATAACTGAAGACAGATTGTAGTCTAACACCAGCAAGTGCCCTCCAGCTTGCTACTGTAGTGGCTTGTCTAGTTTTCAAACACGTGACTGTAGAATTTCATCCCCCCAACATTCTGTCTGTAGTGAGAACTTTAGGAGATGAAGCAAATTCATAAAGACATGCAATTAGCAAGTGTCAGAAGATGCCTGAATCATGACTGTGGAGTTTGGGAATAGCCACATCAATCTTATGAAGGTTGGGAATGAGACAAGGAAATCTTCCTTCATCAGTATTAATTCTCTTGTTTTAAAAATGCTGGAGAATTCCAATTAAGTAGAAGAAAGCAATGCTATAAACATTGTAAAGGAAGAGGCTAACTGTTAAAATCATTTTGATATAAGACACTGCTTATGGAAAATCAAAGGAACTCAAAAATCTAAAATCAGTAACTAAGAAGCCCATTTGCAATATATAGAATAAAATAGTAGTAGTCTTTCTGTCTGCTAAAAGAGAAGGTTGGGTGGGGGAGCCCCAGATAACAGCAACAAAGAAAAAAAATCCAAAAATTAAACTAGATATGGTTCAGGACTGCTAAGGAAACTGCAGAAATGTGCTGAGGGATGGAATTGAAGATTCACATAAATGAAAATACACCAAGTGTCTGGATGGGAAGATTCAAAATGGTAAAAACATTGAATCCTTCTCCATGAACCCAAGAAGGTGTTTACTGTGATGTCAATCATAATCTCAGCAGGACTTGACAAAAAGATTCATCCAAATAAATAAATTTATAAAAATTATCAGAGAATATTCGAAAACATAAAGTAATTAAGAGATATTTTCCACTCCAATTTGAAGTATATTGTAATATTTGGAATTATTACAGTACACACGTGCATGTCAATGGAGTGAAATAGAAGATCAGAAATAAGCCAGTCAACCAATCAAGACAGCCAATCTCTGTGTATTATATATGCTGTAAATATATATATATGTGTGTGTGTGTGTGTATGTATATACATATTATATGCATATTTAATATGGAAAATGCAGATTTTTAAAATACGTATAATTTAGAAAAAAGTAGTTAGATCTCTATCTCCTATCATACAATAATAAATGACTTTAAGATGAATTATAAGTATAAACTAAAAACAAAAATAAAACCAGAAAACACTGAATACAGGTTTTCATATAATCTTAAGATAGAGTAAGGTCTTTCTAATCATGACACCAAAATAGAGGCCATAAGAAAAAAGATTAAAAAATATTTCAAAAACGTTAATTTACATTAAAAGATGAAAAAGTTCTTTTCAATTTTTTTCAACCCAAATAAAAATTAAAGCTTCCATAGGTGATAAAATATTACAAAGCACTGGGTGCTGTGGCACATGCCTGTAATCCCAGAGGCTCAGGAGGCGGAGGCCGGAGGATTTCGAGTTCAAAGCCAGTCTCAGCAAAAGTGAGGCACTAAGCGACTCAATAAGACCCTATCTCTAAATAAATAATATAATATATGGCTGGGGACGTGGCTCAGTGGTCAAGTGCCCCTGCGTTCAATTCCTGGCATCCCCCAAAAAACATATTATAAGGAAAATAATAAAGTGGGAAGCATTTATAATTTTTTGAACAATTATTACTATCCCTAGCATGTTAGTCAGGATTCTCCAGAAAAACAGAAACAGTAGGATATATATAAAATGAGATTTATTATAAGGTATTGGCTCACACAGTTATGGACTGAGAAGTCCTACCATCTGCTGTGTGCAAGCTGGAGATAAGCGGAAAAGCTGGTGATGTAGTTTGAAGACCTGAGACCTGAAGAGCCAGTTAGATGTCAGTCCAGGACTCAAGTCCTGTGAACCAGGAGCACTGAGGGCAGGTAAAGATGGGCGTTCTAGCTCAACTGGGGACGTGAGAGCAAATTCAGTCTTCCTCCATCTTTTTTGTTCTGTTTAGACCTTCAGAGGATTGAATGATGCCCACACACATTGAGGAAGGCAGACCATACTCCGTCCATTAATTCAAATCCTAATAACTTCTAGAAACTTCCATAGACACATCCAGAAAATGTTTAACCAGATATCTGAGTGTCCTATGGCCCAGTTGTTGACCAAATAAATCATCATGCCTCACATATAAAGAACTGTTACAAATCAGTAAAAGTACACGAAACCAACTGTGTTCAATAGGTAAGACGGGCAGAGGAGAGAAATGGACGTTCAATGAGAACAGTGAAGCCAATGTCTAACCAATTTATGGTAATTTTACCATCATTATTTGTATAATAAAGCCAATTAAATATGATATTTTCTCCTGTTAGATTGACAGAGATTAAAAAGGATTATGAAAGAGTATTGGTGACTACATGGGAAACTGGGCAGTCTCACATACAAAGGTCAAATTCACAAACTGGTGCGGTATTTAAGGAAGATTCTTTAGTAATATTTTCAAAGAAAACCTTAATATTATGAATACCTTGTTTTTAAGAAATTCTATGTGAGAGATTGTCTTGAAGGAGTAATCAAACTGTTGTATCTAAACAATGCTCCTTCATTCTTATTTTAATGGTAAAATATTACAATGGCTGAAGACTATGAGAGAATATTTGATTAAGCAAAATCTGATATATCCACATAATTGAATACTATGAACCCTTAAAAATGGCGATGGAGGTGTGTATTTATTCACAAAGGTCCATTATTTAAATGGAAAAATCAGAGCAGTGTGTATGTATGAGCCTATTTAAAAAACAAAACAAAGAGATAAATGCCTAGATTCTGTTCTCTGAGTTATGGGAGACTTAAAAAAAGTTCACATATCTGCTTCACTTTCCTAAACATGGGAACTGAAGTGAGAAGAAACACAGGAAGGTGGAAATATATCACATCTTGAAAAGAAGGAAATGATAAAAAGAAAGGAGGATGAAAAGGAGGCTAATTGCCCCACAGTTACCGGGGACCGAGGAGCAGCTTAAATCCCTATATGAAGCGGAGAGTCACTTTGGTGGCCATATTCCCCCAGGGGACTGGTGTGCCTTGCAGTTCCCTGTTATTGAATTCCGTTCATTCTGGCAGTGAAGATCAAAGTGAGGCAGGCGTAATCTCAACAACATCCTGACAAAAATTAAGAGATGTAAGAAGACTGTATAAAATAATTGGTAGCGCAAGAGAAAGCACAGCCTGCCTATACGTTCACAGAAGACTTTGATAAAAGCCATTCTTAAAAGTCATGTCATGTTATGAAATTGACAATACATGGAACAAAATGTCAGAGCACTTTCCTAACAAAGTGTAGGAGCACTGGGATTTTTTTTTTTTAACAAAGATCAAAAAAGTGTAATAACATGGTATGTTGGTGAGGGAGTGAGGAAACAAACATTTCTCCCTCATATTTGTAGGACGATACATAGACATAATTTCACAAAGGGGGATGTGGTAATAGTCATCCAAATTAAAAATGCACCCAAACTTTAACTGGGAAGTTTCCTCTCTGAGATATTTATTCTATGTATATAACTCTCATCTGTGCGACAACGACACTGGTACAAAGATGTTCACTGTGGACAAGCAGCAGCATGAAGGAAGGGATACCTTAAATGCTTACCAAAAGACTAAACTATGATCAAGCCAAAAGAAAAGAAAAAGAAATGAAGTAGGTTTTTGCATATTGATGCAAAATGGTCTTTAAGAAACCTTAAAGTGGAAAAAAGCAAATTGCAGTGTTTGTGTAAAAAATGGAGCTTACTACTATTTGTGCAAAAAATGGAAGTTAGGTTGCTGGCATCAGCATAGGTAATCGCTGGAAAAACTTATTAGCAATTGGTAGCAGGATTGCTCTAGGAGTGGGGATATGAGAATGGGAACATGAGGAATCAATTCCCCTTGTAATATTTATAATTTTTTAAACCAGCATTTGTATTACATTTTCCAAATAAATACAAAGCTAGTCCCTATCTCTTCCCCATTGAACAATGGTGTATGTTGAAACCAGTATGAAAATGAGTTGGTCAAACAACTGGATATTCTGGGGAGACCCCCCCATCCACCAAGCATCTCTTTCCCTTGGGTCTGTTCCAGTTTGCATCTTGAATCACAAAGTGGATCAGTTAACACTTCCGAAAACACTGCACATTTGAAATATTGCCATATTCCTGTATTTCTCAGGGGGATGTTTTTTCAGGAATCATAAAGCTCTGCATAATTCCTTATTACTATCTTAAGTGGTAACAGTATAAATGTTTTATGGGACATTTATAAGAAACAACTCTCACTCATCCGTCAGGAAACTCTCTTAGTATAGATTTGTCAAAAGTTGTCAGTTGTGGATCCCTAAAAATGTCTTTTTAAAATTTTTTTTCTGAAAATGTCTTTGATTGCTCTCATATTTAAAAACTCTACAAATATCAATTATGATCCTATTGGCTTTATTCTGTATTGGGTACTTGAGGTAAGGGTCTGGGTATTAATAAGCTTATAACTAAGTTGGTTAAAAAATATTTTTCGTACATAAAATTAATTTTATATGAAGAATTATATATACAATGTCCATGGGTTCAGAAATTATGATTGCAATCAACTGCAGATCAAAACTGTGGGAAAAACTGTATCTGTACTGAATATGCAAACACTTTCTTGTCACTGGTCCCTGAGCAATGACAAAAAAAAAAAAAAAACTAGTTAAATAGCAGTAACATTGTAGTAAGTATAATAAGTAATCTAGAAATGATTTGAAGTATATGCAAGGATGTGCATAGGTTTTACATAAAGGCTATGCTATTTTATAAAGGGGGCTTGAACATCCAGAGCATTGGTATCCAAGGAGGTGGGTGGTCCTGGAACCAGTCCCCTGTGGATACCAAGAAACAACTACAGGTTGATTTTGCACAGATAGTGTCAGGTAAATACTTATGGGGAATTTTAAAAAGAAATAAAATGAAGTTAGATTTTGTACAAGGTGAATTTCAGGCTATTATTGGGATATGGGAAGAATACAGGACTTACAGGGAGAAGACCCAGGTTGAAGTCCACACTCTTGTCATGCACTCTGTTGCTTTGTCACTCTGCAGTCTCGTTTCCTACTGTATGATGAGAATGAAAATAAGTAATTGATGCTTTTTGTAGATTAAAGGATATTATATGTCATAAAAATTGGAATACTCCCTAATTGCAGAAAGTCATTCTCTTTATTGATGCCCCAAACCCCCCCGTATTAAGTGGGTCTTCCCGAATAGGGGCTGGTGTACCAGGTGAGCATGTGAAGAGAGAAGGGGCTGGGATACACTCAACTCATAAAGGACAGAGGCTTTGGGGGGATGGAAATCATGGAAACTGTAAGCCATGAGTCGATAATGAGATCTGTCTGAACCAGCTCACAACCTACAGCTTCCTGCCTCTGCACTAGCCATCTGAGTTGTTTTTGTTGCCGGTGAAATAGACTGTTTCCATACTATTCAGAGAAAGATTCATTTTCCCCCTACCCATCTATGTAGCCAATCCGGGAAGACCTAGGTTGCTTTTATTTCCCTCCTCCATGGCTTCTGCTAATACGAATGAGACACACAGTGTCTCATGAGAAGCTTTTTGCCAGAGGTTGCCAAGAATAGGTATTATATTCATGGAAGCCTCTTTGTCTACCTAAGGAAGGAAGACAGACAGGTAAGAAACAGGCCCCCCAAACAGTTATTTGATTACTTCTTAGAGGTGCTTAAAGAAGCTGGAATTTTCACTTGCCCAATGATCAGAAACAGAAAAGAAACTAAATAGTACCACCTTATCTAAACAAATTCACATTCCTGCTCATATCACTAATTCTTCCTGTCAGAGGGCAAGAGAATGGGAAGAGAATTTTAAAATATAGCTCTTGTGGATGATACCTGATCATCAATCACTGGGTCGCCAGTGCCTAGTTCCACAGCTGCTCTATACTATGTGCTGAATACATGTTTTAAGTTTGGTAATAGTTATGGTGTGGATGTGAGGCATCAGCCAAAAGCTTCCAAAAGTTAATGGTTGGAGGAGAAATGATTAAATGATGAAAGCTGTGACATAATCAGTGAATTATCTACTTGATGTATTAATAATTTGGAAGGATCACTGTACTGGATGGTAACTATAGGCAGGTGGGAAATGGCTGGAGGAGGTGGGTCACTGGGGGCATGTCCTTGGGGATTATATATCGTCCCCCTGGCTTCTCTGTTTCTCTCTGTCTCTCTCTGTCTCTCTGTTTCTGTCTCTGTCTCTCTCACTTTTTCCTCAGCAGTTCTCCTCTGCCACACCATCTGCCATGATGTTCTGCCTCATCTTGGGTATAGAGGGATGGAGTCTGCTGACCATGGCCTGAACCTCTGAAACTATGAGCCCAAATAAACTTTTCCTCTTTTAAATTATTCTTGTCAGGTATTTTGGTCACCGTGACAAAATGCTAATGCAGAGATAATTTTAAAACTATGGTAAAAATCAAATTATAATTTCTAACTCCCGCCTGTCTTTCTCCTTGACCTTTGTGTGGTTCAGTTTATTTTGATGCCTCTTGTTTTGGATTACTGTTTGCCCATCAATGCTTAATACATTTTATTCAAGTTTGTACTCGGAACTCACTTAGTTTCATTACAGAAACTGTTTTGCTTCCTTTCTCTGTTCTTATATTTAAAGGTTACTGCTTCCCATTTATATCATCAATTGATTTCATTTTGTCACTTTTCATGACATTTTAAAATACTCTGATTCATTGTGTTCTTAATTTTCATTAACATTTGTTCTCATTTTGAGGTTTTATCACCATTTCTTAACTTACCACAATGATATTTCTATTTTAATATTCAAAATACAAATATTTGAAAAGTACATTTCCCTCAATCACGTGTGGAGACTGCTGCATTAATTACTCTGGCAGTTTCCTTGGAGAATAAAACCATAGTGTTTTGAGATTATGGCCACAGTCTTCCCCCGAGTCCTTCTCATTCTTATCCAGACACTCACTGTTCCTATCCCAGGTGTGACTGTCCAGCTAGGTAATTGGACTGGCTCCAGGTACTCTGGTCACCATGCCATTGCTGAATGTTGGGTTACATTATCCCTTCACAGAAACAACAGATAGCTACTCTCCCTGTTGGTAGACTAAACACCTTAGCCTGGTACCCAAAATCTTCCTCAGTCTACTCTGAACCTATTACCCAAAGCTTTCTCATCCATTGGTCATGAGGAATGGGACAGATTTTCATGAGACTTACATTTCAAGACTAGACATGGCCCTGGTTCTCTGTTTTGATTGGATGTTTTAAGGATGAAGAGGACGTGGCTGTTACCACTGAAGAGGTTGTAAATTAGTAGAGGAGGTCACAGTCATTCTATTAATGTAAATTATAACAATATGGTGCAATATTGAAGAATTCAGTATAAAAAATAAAGTATATAAAATCTAGCTACCATATATACCCATCAGAATGGCTACTGTTATTTAAAAAGAAAATAACAATGTTGGTGAGATTCTTATGCATTGTTGGTGAAACTAAAATGGTACAACTGCTATAGAAAACACTTTGGCAATTCCTCAAAATAAATAAATAAAATTACCACATGATCTCTCAATCCCATTTCTGGGTATATACCCCAAAGAATTGAAAGTGGGTCTTGGAGAGATATTTGTATGCCCATGTCTATAGCAGCATTATTCAAAATAGACAAAAGGTGGAAGCAACCTAAGTGGATAAGTGAATATCCATTAATGGATAAATGGATTAAAAAAATTGTACACCCATATAATGGAATTTTATTCAGTCTTAAAAAGAAAGGAAAATCTGGCACATGTTACAACATGGATGAACTTAGATGACATTATGCTAAATGAAATAAGCCAGACACGAAAGGACAAGTACTGTGTGATTCCACTTATATGAAGTACCTAGAGTAGTCAAATTTATAAAAACAGAAGTCAGAATGGTAGTTGCCAGGTGCTGTGAGAAAAGGGAATGGGGAATTATTTAGTGGATCCAGAATTTCAGTTTGGGAAGATGCAAAGATTCTGGAGATTAGTGATGGTAAAGTTTGTACAACAATGTAAATGTTGTACACTGAATACCCCTCAGCTGTCCACTTAAGATGGTCAAGTTATGTGCATTTTGAGATGGTAAATATTATGTTTTATGTATTTTATCAGAGTTAAAAATCAGTTTTTAAAAATCCAGTAAGAGCCAGTGATGTAGTAGTTAATAAATATACAGAAAATGAAACTGAGTGGGCTAAGAGGTCACTTTCATGACTTCAAGACAGTGTATAGGGCAATGGGCATAGGTGTTGTATCCAATAGTGGTAGCCTCTTACCAATAAATACCCTGTATAAATGCGAGACCTCCACATGTAACAGGCATCAGATTCAGCTTCTTGAGTAGCTTCATTGGTTTAAAATCAGGCTCTGCTTGAGTAGTTTGCAACTCAACCCAAGAAACACTTAGAGTTGCCAAGCAACATATGACTGCTGTCAACAGAAACAAATCTAACATTAATTTTATATCTCCTGCAATGATAGAAGAAATATTGAATCTAAATGTTTTCATTTCTCTATATTCTACTGAATAATATAAACACTTTGTCAAGAACATACTGTGCTATTTCTACAAGAACAATGTTTCGTGAGCAACCTCATGTTTTGTTTTCTTTGCCAAAGCACATTGAGTTTTCACGAGACCAGAGGTGATACGTAGATACCTGCTACTGGATTTACCCCATGGGGACTAATAGCTTATACAAGAATTTCTGAAGTTACTCAGTGAAATAAAGACACTAACTAAATGGCAAACTCTTTCCTAAATGACGAGTTGTTCTTTTCTTTCTTTCTTTTTTCTTTTCTTTTTTTTTATGTGTGTATGTATTTGCTTTTAATCCAGGGGACTTCTTTTGTTTAAGCTTAGAAACAAAAACAATAAGCCATTCATTGTACTTCCTACACAAAGTAACAAAGATTTAAGTGAGAGAGCTTTTTGTTTGAAGCATCTCCTCACTAAAGTCTAGGGTCCACAGAAATAGTCAGTAATAAAGTTCAAAACTGAAAGAATTTCAACAGTGTCTTAGTTTGTTTTCTGTTGCTGATATACAATACCATAGATTGGACAAATTATAAAGAAAAGGAGCTAATTTTTGTTCATGGTCTGGTCCAAAGTTAAGGACCTTGATCTTCTTGCAGGCAGTCCTGAGGCAGTATAGAGTGTCATATGGCCAGAGTCAGGGAACATATGCAAGACCTAACCAAACTGGCTTTTATAGCAGACCTACGCTCAAGATAACCATTAACCCATGAAACCATTAATCCAGCCATTCATTACATTACTAATTAATCCATTAATTCATTAATTAATCCATCCATTGATCCATTAATCCACTCATAATTCATTCAATTAGATTAATTCATTAATGGAGGGGAGGCTTTAATCACGTTTAAAGGTCCTACCTGGTCTCACTGTTAATATCACATAATGGGGAATAAACTTCAATATGAGTTTCAAAGGGACAAACCCTATTCAACCCAAAGCAAATTGGATTGGCTACAGTACCCCGTAGAAGACAGTGGATTCTTTTAAAGCAACTACTGTCATCATTGTATTTAACTGACTCCATCCAGAATATAGTTCAGCAGATGAGCTATTATTTTTTATTTTTAAAATTTATTTTTATTTTTAATTGACACATATTAATTGTGCATATTTTTGGAGTATGTTGTGATATCTTGGAAATCCTCACATGTGAAATTTCCTTTTTGCCTTGATTCCTGCCCTCTTCTGGCAGCCCATAGAATGACCCATCACATACCTGGTCTTCTCCGTTCTCTAACTCTGTGATTCCATGAACTTTGGTTCCAAGCTAACCTTTAACACTCCGTGCCTTGTCTGCCTGCTCTGTGGCCCCACGTCCCAGCCTCTTCTCTCTCCCCATTTTCCACAGGCTACTCCAAAACTCCACCTAGAATTCCTTCTTGACTTCTTCCCACCTCATGTCCATCTTTGGCTCTTTCTTCCCTGTTTCTTTCCAAAGCTAATGTACTTTCTCCATTTAGACCTTGATTCTACTCCCTCCCTCAACCTGAAGATCCTTCTTCCCAGTAAAAGGCCTAGGTTGGAGCTCTGCTTCCTAATTAAGAGCCATGTGACCTTGGGAAGTCAGTTGAACTATTTGTGTACCAGCTTTCCATCAGCAGACACAGTTAATGGTCCCTAGATCACAGGGTAATTGTTAGGATTAAAATAGATTGTGCATGGGAAGCACTTTGCAAGGAGTCTGCATGAGGTCAGAGTTCAGCCAGGTTCAATTCCATGCTCACCAGCAGCAGCATCTTCTCCCCTCTGCCATGAATACACTTCTGTGTGGCTCTTGGGCTCCCCTTTGCATACCCTCTGGTTTCCTCTGGCTTCACCTGACCCCAGCCATCAGGCTGCTCCCACACCACCCTTCTACTGTCTCTTCAGCCTTGAAGTCTTGGCTTTAGTAGAAGTTCTAAGGGAACCTTATCTGACTTCGAATTTCAACCCTATTTCCCGGACCTTTGAACTTCCCCTCTGGGATGGCCAGTTTCATCTGTCAATGCAGTTAGGCTAGAGTACCCAGTTATTCAATGAAATGCTAATACAAACTATAGTACCTAGTTATCAAATACTAAGCTAAGTTTTGCTGTGGAGGTATTTTGTCAAGGTAGATCCCATCTGAACATTCTGAAGAACTTTAAGAGCAAAAAAGGCCTTCCTTGAAGAAGAAATTTGGCCTCAAGACTTCAGTGTCAGCTCTTGACCCAGAGTTTCCACCCTCAGGCATGGACTAGGCATTTTTAAAAGACTCTGGAAGTAAGACCTTCCCCGAAATCAGTGTGTGTGTGTGTGTGTGTTTCATATTCTCGGGTACTCTGCTTGGGATAAACAGCAGCTCTGCGTGCCTGTCCCACAGCTTAATTTATTTGAATGAATGAATTAAAAGCCAGGACAGAATGTTTAACAGCACATCCTTGATCATAATAAGAATGGTCTCTTATCAAAAATAACTCTGAAAACTGGCACTGTTGCCCTCACCCTTACAGAGGGAATCCTTACAGATCAGTGTCCTTGTCTTGTCTGTGAAGGGCCATGACTATTCGCCTACATTTTGCCCACTGACCTCAGAGAGAATCATTCATTTACAGGACAGCCACTCTTAATATAAAAATCCCAAATCCAGAACATTTGGAACAACCAACATGTCTTAAGTGGAAATTTCTATACCTGACCTCATGGGATAGACCACAGACAAAATGTACTGCACTAAAAATATTGTATAAAATTACCTCCAGCCTATGTATATAAAGTGTACATTACATAAAACATCTGAATTTTATATTTAGACTTGGGTCCGGTGCCTGAGATATCTCATTATGTACACATAAATAGACTAAAATCTTAAAAACTTTGAAATCTGAAATGGTTTTGGTCTCAGATATTTTGGATAAGGGATACTCAACCTGTGTTTGAGATCATGATTTATCCTTTTCACTTCTGAACAACCCATTTTTGGGACTTTGCTCTTTGGTTTTCCTACACATAAATCATTTGGATGAGAACAGTTTATAAACAGCTGTTCAGAGCTGGGTGACGTTTTGTTTCCTACTTCATCCTTCACTAGGATTTTTCTCTTTCTATAATAGGATTCTTTGAGAGTTGTGGCAAAAGACCTGTTGAAACCCAGGCTGAGGCCAGCTATGGTCCTGGAGATGCTGGGGTAGGTTTATAATGTGCATTTATTTTGAAGTCCAGATTTCTCTTTAATGCTATTGTATGACATTTTTATTTTTCATTTGGAAGTTTCTTTACTCTGGTAATTGTTTCTACTATTTCTTAGTTGATCAAGCTGTCTAACGTAAGTCCAGTTTGACCTCTGCATTTTTTTCTTTTCTTTTTCACTGACGTTATTACCAAGAGGCCACCAGTGCGCAGGAACCATCTCTAGACACTGGCAGCACTGATAAGATCCTATTTCTGAGCTGACATTGTAGGTCCTTGAGACCATTAGGACTGGCTGGGTCTCTTTCCACATGACATAATGTATTTTGTCAAAGTTGGAACACGTTGAAGCTATGAACTCAGGCAGTTCCTTGAATTGTTTGGATCCAGAGACACTTGTAGGAACTAAAAATAACTTTACAGGGAAAGAAATGTATCAGGACATTTCTCTTTTTGGGAAGAGCTCTGCTCATTTTGTCTCCTGCTTCTTGGAAAACAGTCTCTCTGGTTCCAGGCCCAGGGAGCCACACTGTGTTTAGACAGTAGAGGTCAATGCCCTGTGTCCTCCAAGGATCTCTTCAGTCCACATTCTTCTCTGGGTAAAAAAGAAATCAGTGCCGAGAAAGAGTGTAGGGAGGCTGAATCTCAAGAGGTCACTAGAGTTTGAGGGCCTATTCCCAGTGTTGGACTTGGTGAGCAGGAGGTGGGCTGTAGTTAGGGGAGATGAAGGCAAAGGGGGTTGTAGAGGAGGAGGATGAACTGGGTTTTGAACTTAATCATTAGAATGTTTGACAGTGTCCTCACCACTAACTGATGTGAGCATTGCTGCATGAATCACCCATGCAAGTTGATAAGAGATAGGTAGCATGGTTCTCATCCTCAAAGACTTAAAAGTTTTTAATTGTTAGTAGAATGACTTCTTCACATGCTGTGTGAGTAGCCTGAAATCGAACCAGGATATTAAGCTAAATTTACCCATCCTGGCCACAGCTTAGGCTGTCTCTATCATGTAAAAAGGATGCTAACATAGTGTGGACATGAATCCCAAATGAGCCACTCCAGAGTTCTGATGATCTTGTGCTTTAGTTTCTCCATGTGTAAAATCCCATCCTTCCTGCTACACACTGTGGTTCTGAAGATTAACACATTCAGGTGATGTTGATGGAATACGTTCTGTGTGTCACATACCCTGTGAAGTGTTATACACACAAGCATGGAAAGAGCCCACCCTACTTATGAAGAGCTGCAGGGGAGATTAGTGTTGGTGAATATCTGTAGGATGCTGCGGTAGAGTTGTGTCCAGAGTGGTTGTGTTGGAAAGGCGTGGGATACCGGAGAAGGCAGTGGAAGAGGAGGCAAACTTGAAGGAAGAGTAGAGATTGTGGGATGGGATGGGCAGAGAGTAGAGTGGTGTGAATTCATGGAGGCCTGGCATGCTGAGCAGCAAGATGGGGACAAGATCCAGGGACCCATTGTCATATGAAGCAGACAGGCTCAGGTTATGAATGGATGAGAGGGAAACCATGAAATAAAATTCACAGGCACCAAGTCATATTTGTGAGTTAGATTGATGGGCACTATGGACATGGACTAGAGGGAAGGAAAACTATGAAAGAGAAGACTGGGCAGGTGACATGCCAGTAATCAGACAGTGGTAGGATGGAAAAGGAAGGATGGGTATAAGAGGACTTTAGGATTGTCTCACTTTATACAATATATAGTAGCAGAAGATGTAGGGATGTAAAGAGATATCATAGGATCCAAATTAAATCTCAATGTGGTCTTAATAAAGAACCATATTATGGAATGGGAATCATACATTAATGAAAAGGAAAAATAAAGAATTGTCAGTATTTACATGGGCAAAGATGAATAAAAATAGAATTTCCCAACAATAGTTTGAATTTGAAATAGCCACCAAAAGCCCACAGAGTTAAGGCTTGGTCCCCAGCAGGGCACTATTGGGAGGTAATGGAACCTTTGAGAGGTGGGGCCTAGCGGGAGGTTTTAGGTCATTAGGGGCGTGTCCTCAAAGAGGACTGTGGGACATTGGCCTTTTTTCCTTTCACTGTCTGCTGAGTATGAGGTAAGTGGCTTGCTCTGTCACACGTTCCTGCCATGATGTACAGTGCTTCCACAGACCCAAGTCAATGGGGCTAACTAAAACTTCTAAACTAGTGAACCAAAGTAAACCTTTTCTCTAGAAGTTAATTATCTCAAGTATTTTGTTATAGTAATAGAAAGCTAACACATTCCCCAAATCAGTAGTGAACATGCTGAATCTCTGGGGTGAATTTTTTTTTCTTCCTTCCCTTCTTAACTCTACTTAAGATATTCGATGACAGCCACATAATACTTGTGTAGTTAGTCTGAATATAAAAGAATGCCAGGTTGCCTTCAACATATTCGTTAAATTGGGCTCTCTTCCAACTTTTATTTTTCCCATGTGTTGGTATTTTGCTCATATCTAAAACTGAGCCAATACTAAATGTATTCAGTGATTAAATAGGAAATGAGAAAAAGAAAAAACCCTTTGTCTCTGGTGCCTTTTTATTCTGTGTCAAAAGATGACCCTAGTTTGAAAGAAAATTACAAATAAAAAAAGTCCCTCAACATGGAGTCTGGTAGAGCATTTCTTTAGATTTTTCTAAATGTTGTGGCAAGCACAATTTCACAGTGATGGACACTGTGTGCACTTTCCCTGGTTTATAAATATTTAGTACCGCGATTACTCATGAATCCAGGGATTGCTGCAGAACTATTTTTCCCTGGCAGTCTGTTTTTTCATCTGGAATGACATTAAGATTCAGAAAGGACTGGCTGTCATTTAGTTGTGTTATTTGGGAGAACTGAAATTCTGTGTTTCTATCATTGGGCCAGGGCTCAGATTTTGGAGAATGATATTCCGATCTTCTTTTCACAATTGGAGTTATAAGACAGAAAATTTGGGTTCACGATGGTAGTCTTTTCTGAAATCTACTTCCCTATGCAACAGACTGGAGAGTAATCTTCCACTTAAAAAGAATATACTGCCCAACCAAATCTACCTTCCTTATATCATTATTGTGGAGATAAAGAGGTCCAGCCTATTCAGTGAGTGATGGTTTTTTTATTAGCTGGTAGAATAAGATTGTGAGTGGAAGGAGGACAAAATCACTCCTGGCTAGTTAACAAAAGTGTCCTGGGCCTAGAATTGGATGCTCGGGGACCTTGGTTTCACTGGGATGTGCCTTTTATTCTTTGCTGACTTAGTGAAGCAGAAAATAGACTCTTTTCAGAAAATAATGGTGGTGGGAAAGTAGGGGAGTCATGGTCCATTAGGGTCAACAATGAAGCTGGTTTTCTAGTTACACTTAGATGAAACCCTCGGGCCCCTCTGAATCCTGGGATGACCCTATCTGCTGTTTTCTCTTTCTGCTATCAGGGAATCTCCTTTGTGTTTTCAGAGAGCTTTGTGACCCTGAGCTTTGCTTAGCCATGAGTTGAAGAACCAGGCTAGGACTGTCTTGGTCTTGTCAGATTGATGACAGAATGAGTAAGTCTGAGTTGGGGGGCAGGGGTGGACTTGGCCATTCCCTGGATGCCCTTATTGAAGGGAACAGAAACATTGTAATTTTGAGCAAATCTTTAATTTCTTTGTCATCTCTCCTCATAGAACAGTTATGGTCGACAGGCAGGTGACAGGGCACTGCTGGTGAGAAAGTTGTAGTTTTGTTTTTCAATGAAAGGCAGGTAGAGCCTCTGGGATAATGGTCCTGTTTAACACATTTAACTCCAATCAGTTCTCTCCCACTCCCAAATCTCCCACTTCTCCTTTCATTCAGAGACCAGCCTACATCTTTATTATCCCAGTCCATAAAGCTCCAGGTATCCTGGCCTTCCCGGCCTCCTTGCTCCTCCCTAAGGCCTGGAGTGCTTGTCCTCAGACTTCGAGTCCCTCTCTGCAGCCTCTGCTCACATGTCACCTGCACAATGTAGCCTGCTCTGACCACCCACACCAATGACAGCACCTACCCTGCCCCTGCATTTAACATTCTCTTCTTTTATCTCCTCTGGCAATTTTCACCTCTGGCACACTTATTCATTATGTGTATCCAATTTATACATGAAATTTGCTTATTTTAATATGTATTATTTTTTATCTCCCCCTATACAAGAGGGATTATCCTTGACTCTCACCTCTAGAACTCTGGAATGAGTATTTATAGGTATGTGTGTGTGTGTGTGTGTGTGTATGAATGTGTGCTGTATACGCATGGACATATACTTTTGTATGGGGAAAATATAAACTTTATTGAAGGAATAAAAGCAAACTTGGAGAGAAATAGCCTGATCCTAGATGGTCAAATTCAGTATCATAACAATGTCAACTATCATCAAATTCTATAAATTCACTGTGATTACATTCACAATCCTAACTGGGCTCTCTATAGATGAGGGTTTTTTTTTTCCAATTTTTTTTTATTATAGTGAAATACATATAACAGAACTTATCGTCTGAACCATTCTAGGTAGACATTCAGTGTTGTTAATTCAAACTGTTATTAAGTACATTTGCATTGTTATGCAACAATCAACGTTTTCCATCTCCAGGAATTTTTTGTCTTCATAGACTGAAATTTGGTGCCCATTAAACAATAACTCCCATTCCCCAACCCATCCAGTTCTTGTCAACCTTCATTATGCTTCTCATTTCGATGAATTTGATTACATGGGTACTTTATGTAACTGGGACCATATAGTGTTTTGTCACTCTGTGTTTGGCATAGTTCATTCAAAATAATGTCCTCAAGACTCACCCATGTGTGTCAGAATTTTCTTTAAAACTAAATGATACTCCATTGCATGAATGTACCACATTTTGTTTGTTCATTCATCTGTCAATATTACTTCCATCTTACTGGAATGATGCTGCTATGAATATGTGTGTACAAATGTCTTTTCAAGATTCTGCCTTTATTCCTTTTGAGCACGTACCTGAAATTGAGTTTTTAGATCATGTAGTAATTCTATTCTTAATTTTTTAAAGAAACAATCATGCTGTTTTTCACAGCAGTTGTATCATTTTATATCCCATTAACAGTGCAAAATGGTTGTAATTTCTCTACATTCTGGACAACATTTGCTATTTTCTGAGGTTTATTTCTTTGGATAGTAGCTATACTAATTAGGATCTTATATAGTTTTTTAAAATTTCTATAAGATAGATGATGTTGAGCATCGTTTCCTTTGCATATTTTCTTTGGAGAAATGCCTATTCAAGTCCTCTGCCCATATTTGAATAATATTGTTTGTTTTTTGGTTCCAGTTGAGTTTTAGGAATTTGCTATATATTCTGGACATTTATCAGATATGTAATTTGCAAATATTGTCTCCCATCCTATTGCCATTTTTACTGTGTTGAGTAGCAGTTTTTATTGCACAATTTTTAAAATTCCACGAATTCCATTTTATTCATTTCCCTTTTGTTGTACATGCTTTTGGTATCAAATCCAATGAGTCATTGCCAAATGCAATATTGTGAAAAAAATTTTCCTATTTTATTTGATGAATTTTATAGTTTACGTTTTACATTTAGGTCTTTGATCCATTTTGAATTAATTGAATTCATTTTTCCAGATGGTGTTAGGTAAAGTCCAACTTTATTCTTTTGCATGTGAATATTCCATTTTCCAAGGAACTTTTATTGAAGTGGCTTTCTTTTCCCCATTTACTGGACTTGTCACCCCCTTTTAAATTATTGGACCATAAATGTGAAGGTTTATTCTGGACTCTTTTTTATTGGTCTCTGTTCTATCTTTTTGCTAGTACCACAATTTTTTTTTTTTTTTTCAATTTCAATAGCTTTGGAGTAAGTCATGAAATTGGGAAGTGTGAGACCTCCAGCTGTGTTGTTTTCGAGCTTGTTTTTGGTAATTTGGAGATTCCTTATGAATTTGTGGCTGTTTTCTATTTCTTCAACAAACACCATTGGGTTTTGATAGAGATTGCATTCAATCTGTAGATTTTCTTTGAAGGGAGGTTTTTGATTTCTGATTCAGTCTCCTTTCTAGTTCTATCCAGTTGCTTGGAGAACTCCCTTTCAATCTTTTTTATTTCTGCAGAATCACTAGCAATATCCCCACTTGTATTGTCAATTTTCTCTTTTTGTCCCCCTCAGTCTAACTGAAGATTTTATCCATTTGTTGATCTCTTTGAAGAAACAGCTTTTGGTTTTTTTAATTTTTTCTACTAATTTTTATCTTTTATTTCATTTACCTTGGCTCTATTCTTTATCATTTCCTTCTTCTTCTAGTTTTAATTTGTTCTTATTATGTCTTCTTAAGTTGTAAGGTTAGGTTGTTGATTAGAAATTCGTCCCTTAGCACTGCTTTTGCTAGTCCCATAAGTTTGATATGTATGTTTTTATTTTCATGTGTATCTATTATTATCATGATTTCTTCTTTGATCCTTTGGTTGTTAAGAGTGTATTGTGTAGGGGGCTGGGGATATAGCTCAGTTGATAGAGTGCTTGCCTTGCTTGCACAAGGTCCTGGGTTCAATCCCCAGCACCAAAAAAGAGAGTATATTGTTTATTATCCACAAATTTGCAAATTTTCCAGGTATTTTTTTCTATGATTGATTTCTAGTGCTTATCCTGTTGTGGTAAGAGAAATTGCTTTTTTGATCTGTCTTCATAAATCTAATGAAGGTTATTTTGTAGCCTACAGTATAGTCTATTCTGGAAAACTTCCTGAGTGCACTTGAGAAAAATGTGAATTTTTGTTGTTGGGTAGAGTTCTGTATGTCCTTTAGAACTACTAGGCTTGTAATATTTGTTCAAGTCTTCTATTTCTTTACTTTTTATCTTCTGTCTTTCCTATCCACCATCAACAGTAGGGTATTATGGTCACCAACTATTAGTACTGAATTATTCCCCCACTTCAATTCTGTCAGTTTTTGCATCATGTATTTTGATCATCTGTTATTAGGCGTCTAAATGCTTATAATTGTTATATTTTTCTGCTGTATTGAAATTTTTGTCATTATATAATATCCTTTTTTGGATATTGATTTTTGGTTTTTATAGATTTTAAATTTAAAGTCTGTTTAACCCGATGATGGTATCATCACTCCTGCTTTCTTTTGGTTAATATGGAGTATCTTTTTGCACTCATTCACTTTCAACTTATGTGTGTTTTTAGATCTAAATTGAGTATTTATCATTCAACATATGGTTGGATTGTCTTTTTTTTTTTTTATCCATTCTGTCATTCTCTGTTTTGTTTTTGTTTTTGGATTGGAGAGTTCACTTCATTTACATTTAAAGTAATTACTGATGAGAAAGGACTGCTGTCTTTTTGTTATTTGTTTTCTGTATGGCTTGCAGCTTTTTTAGTCTCATATTCACTGCATGACTGGTCTTTACTATGTTTAGATTATTTTGTTTGTTTTGTAGTTTTAACTCCCATCTTATTTCTTTTGGTGTATATCCTATAGCTGTTTTCACTGTGATTATCATGGGGATAAAGTTATAACACTCTAATTTGAATTTCATAGCAGCTTAATTTCAATAACATACAAAAGTTCTGCTCCTTTATGACTTCATCCTACCCTTTCTGTTATTGATATAATAAAATTTCATTGTTGTACATTATATACTCAAACATAAAATAATAGTTTTTTCTTCAGTGATTAATTCAATTATGTAGAACAAAATTGAATTGCAAACTAACATTACAATCATATTAGCTTTTAGACTAATTGTTTTTATAAACATGTATTAGTCTCTTAAGCCACGTAGAAAACAACTTGAATTACACACCATTGTTACAATAACACTGACTTTTATAATTGCTCAAGTACTTATTTTTATTGAGATCTTTATTTCTTCACATGGCTTCAAGTTATACTCTAGTGTCCTCTCATTCCAGTCTGAAATACTTCCTTCAGCATTTCTTGGGCCAAGTCTAGTGGTAATGAAATTTCTTAATTTTTGTTTATCTAGGAGTGTCTTAATTTCTCACTCATTTTTTTTGGTGGGGGGGAAGGTATTAGGGGTTGAACTCAGGGGCACTGAACCACTGAGCCACATTCTCAGCCTTCTTTTGTGTTTTATTTAGAGACAGGGTCTCACTGAGTTGCTTAGCACCTCACTTTTGCTGAGGTTGGCTTTGAACTCATGATCATCCTGCATAGGCTCTGGAGCTGCTGGGATTTCTCCCTCACTTTTGAAAGACAGTTTTGCCAGATATAGGATGGTGATAGTGTGAAATAAATATATATAATTTTTGTCTCTGTTTCCTAACATATGACTTCTAAAATCCTCGTATCTCTGGAGTGATGAGTGACATTGGTATGCTAATGAGATGACTGGTGGCTGGTGGCCCCTGGATAGCATCAGGATGGGGGCTGCTCACCTAAAAGATCAACTCATGACTGGAGTGGTGGGATTTCAGATCCACCCTTAAGCCACAGGGAGGGCAGGGTGGGGGCTGCTGAAGATCCAGTCCATCACCAAGGGCCAATGATTTAATAAATAATGCCTGCATAATAAAGTCTTCATAAAAGGACCAGGTTGGGGAGTTTCTGGATAGCTGAATACATGGGGGTGGTGTGCTCAGAGAGGGCATTGGAGGCTCCATACCCCTTTTCCCATATTTTCCCCTATGCATCTCTTTCATCTGGCTAATTCATCTTTATCCTTTTTTAAATTCTTTAGAATAAACGGGCAAATATAAGTAAAAGATAAGTGTTCTCTGAGTTCTTTGAACTACTCTAGTGAAATCATGAACAGGGTTATGGGAGCCCTTGATTTATAACAGTCAAAGTATAGGTGCTCCTGCAGTCCGTGTGTGGGTTGCTCCAGCAACATGTGCAGCACCTCTGCCTGCCGTGAGGCTAAGGGTTAGAGGATGGGGAACTGCTACCATGGTAAGAGGTGGAGGTGACCAAAAATAACCACAATTTACCATCCTAACCTTCTCCTGGAAGCTGAAAGTCTTCAATAGACTCCAGAGTTCCAAAATATTTATATCAGATGGGTTCTGATATAAGTGAATATTTTCTAGGTGAAGAAACAGATCCCTGGTGCTTCCTACTCCACCCTCTTCCTGGAATCCTCCATATACTTTTACGATACATGCCTAGAAATATGAATTTTATAATTCAAGCACTGGATTATACTAAAATTAATATGTGGATGAATGGGATGGAGGATGACTAATGAGCGCAGATGAAGAGTGGAGATGGTGAAAATGTTGTTAAATTAGAGTATATGATGGCTGTATAACTCTGTAAATACACTAAAACCCATTGAATTGTATTCTTTCAACAGATGAAGTTTATGGTATATAAAACATGTCTTGGTAAAGCTGTTTTCAAAAATCTCAGCTAAAGTCAATGAAAAACCCATTAAAAAATGCCACTGTATAAGCAATTTTGCTGAAAATGAGCCAAAACTGTAAGTTGAGCATCCTTATCTCAAATGCTTAGGATCATAAGTGTTTCCAATTTGGGATTTTCTCAGATCTTGAAATACTTGTATGTACATACTGATGTATCTTAGGGGTGGGCTCTAAGTCCAAACACAGACTTCATTTTTGTTTTATATACACCTTATACACAGAACCTCAATGTTATTTTACACAGTATTTAATAATTTTGTGTGCAACACAAAGCAGAATTTTCTTTTTGTGGTGACATTTTGGATTGGGGAGCATTTTGGATTTTTGGATTTTTGGATTAAGGATGCTCAGCCTGCATATGGATATTTTGGAATAAGTAAAATGAAAAGCTGTCAAAATTATTTAAAAATGAAAAAATCAGTGTTGTAGTAAGTTTCGGAGTCATTGTAAAAATTTTAAAACAACAACAAACTTTCCTGATGAAAAAGGATTTCTGGCTTTGGAAACTGGTTTTCTCCTTTCTTCCCCAAGATATGGAGTAAAGACCTATCTATGTTAATAAACATGTAAGTCCAGTATCTTCCTGTATGCCTCATTTTGCTGACATTTATTGACATTATTTATTGATGTTCCCAGTCTTTTACTAGATTCTTTATGTGTGCTATTTCAGATAAGCTGTACTACATTTGAGCTCATGCACATACAACCCTAACATGAGAGGTTCTTTTGTTGGACCCCATCCCATAGACAAGAAATCTCTGGCCAAAAGATTAATTAAAGCCCTTGGTTATAGGTTAATAATTTTTCTATCTTGGATGTTTGCATTGGGTTGATGCTCAAAAGGTTCTATACATCACACACTCCTGTTTTCTTCTAGTACTTTACAGATTTTATATTTAAATCTTTAAACCTATTCAGAATTAATTTGGGGATGCAATTAGGAAAGACTGAATATGTAATAAATTATTAGCTAGCAGTCCTAAAACAGTATATATCTATTCTCCCCCCCCCATGTGATATGTTTATTATGTTACTAAACTTATTATCTATTTATGGACTCTCTACTTTTTATGGAATCAATGCAGTTCAAAACAAAGAATTTTCTACACTTTGTTTTGGTCATTGTTCTTCTCTTTACTTCTTGGACTTTGTGGCTTCAGATCTAGGTAATGATTATATTTTCTCAGAGCATATAAGCAAAATGGCCCCATGTTACAGACATATAGGAGGAATACTTAAATTCTTATTTGTTTTGACAGGTTTTGACACATTTTTTGCCCTGACATCCTAATTCTTTTGCTCTTAAATTTCTAGTCAGTACAGGTCCTGGGTCTCTGAGTTAGCAGCCATGTGGGAGGCAGGGAAAAATCACTGTCCTCCCTTTCCTGGGGTCCTCTCAACCACACCTGCATTTCCATTGAGCATCACCTGCCCTGTAATAGTTTCTATTTCCCCAAACATTTGGTTGAAACATGAGTTTTCTTGTTCCTGTGTATTTTGTTGTTCCTCTGTATTTTCATAGACATGAAAGTGCACATCCGTGAAAATACAGAGGAATGAAGTCTGCTACCCAGAAGTCATTTTTAAATACTCATTTTAGCTTCCCTCCATCAACATAGAGATTCAATTTATTTGTGAATATATGCATAAGATCTCTTCTGATTTCATCAAAATAAGCAGTTTCTTAAATGAGGAGAATATCTTCATTTAGGATAAACGAGGAAGCGGTTAAATTTAGAAGCTTCAGGCTTTTAGGAATAAGTTACGAAGGGGTTGGTACCCCAGGATGGGAAGGCAGGCTTCTCCCGGGATGGCCAGCTGCTAAAGGAATCTCGGGTTACTCCAAGCACCACAGTATTTCCTGGCACTGCTCACAGACCTTTGAGGCCAACGCAAACATGACTTTGCCATGAGGTTGCTCCTCTGCAGTCCCACGTCCTGTCAGACAGGCATGCCAGAGTCCTGAAGGAGAACAGACACGAGTCCTAAATGCTGCAGCTATTTTGGGAATGTCTTCCTTTTGTAGGAAACCAAGTTGCTAGTGTTTGGTGGTGTTCTGAACAGGTTGTTCCTGGTCCTCAGCAGTGGTATGAGGGCTTGCTGGCCTTCAGGTGATATGTTTATTATGATATTAAACTTATTATAATCCTTTAAATGTATTGGTTCATTCGTTTATTTTTTCACCTCTGCCTGCTCCAGTGCCTGGGAGTTCAGTAGACAGCATCAGGCTCTAGAAATTGACTTTTTCTCTGTGGAGCACAATGACTGGTTAACTGCCCACTTTTTTTTATCTTCATGTACAGTTTTTAAATATTCCTTTATTGTTATTTTTAATTGACATATATATTTGTGGGATACATATATTCTAATATATGTGTATAATGTGTAATGATAAAATCAGAGGTATTAGCATTTTTGTGTTGGGAATCATTGAACTCTTCTCTTCCAGTATGTGATCTGTGTCTGTGTGTGTATATATGTATACCTATTTCTCTCCCTCCCTCCCTCTCTCTCTCTCTCTCTCTCTCTCTCTATATATATATATATATATATATATATATATACTCTCTCTCTCTCTATATATATATATATATATATACACACACACACACACACATATTTATATATAGATATGTAATTAAATTATAGTCACTCTCCTCTGCTATAGAACAGCACTGTTTCATAATAGTCAAGATACAGAATCAACTGAGTGTAGAATAGCAGTCACTGAATGCTAGAAAAGTAGGGGGAATAGAGAGAGGTTGGGTAACAGGAACCAAAGTTAGGTAGGAGGAATAAGCTCTAGTGTGCCTCATCTTAAAGGGAGCCACATGGTGAACTCTCAAGGATGCTTCCATCATGAGAATCACTTATCTGTAAACTAGTCCATGGTTTTCAGATTGTATTAAAAATATAACAGTATCTGTGTTTGTGCCCATACCAAGTCTGAAATCATGTTTCTGGATTACTGGTACACCTGCTCATCAAAATTGATGTTGGTAGCCCTAAAGATGAGGAGGGATACAGAGACGGGAACTCTAAGCCCTTCAATCAGCAGAGGTGAATTATATTCTATTCTAAATTATGTTCATATTTGGTTGAAAAAATTGATGCACAGAAACCATACACAGTATTAAATCTTACCCTCTTTTATTTTTTTCCATCCTACAAGCGTTAACCATAAATTATGTGATAATGATGGATTACAACAATGATAATCCTGATCTCAATGTGCTACTACAATATGTGTTAGTGGAGCAAGCAGGTAGAAATGCTTTCAAAATGTATGTAGTCAGGGCCAGGATAAGGGTTAATAAAGGACCCCAGGAGCATAAGAGAGGGGCATCTCACCATGATGAAGTAAAGGGTTAGAGTAGCTTTCTGAAAATGGCCTTCAAGGATACATGGGAGTTATTCAGGCAGGCAGAGAGGCACAAAGAATCTCCCAGACAGCAGGAACAACCTAGAGATGCCACTAGGGAGGTACAGAAGACTGAGTATGACTGTAGTTGGTGGTTCTAGGAGCCCGGATGAGATGGGATATACAAACATAACCCCATGGAGAGCTTCCGATCAATGAACTTTGTGTGCAGAACTAATTCATTGATATTTAAGTTGGTTGCTTGAATGATGATGAATCAAGATGGAATAAAAAGACAAGTGACCTTCAACCAAACCTGTAGCTTATATAAAATGTATGCAAAATACTTTTCTAAGTGTTATGAATGTTAGCAAACAATGATTATACTAACTAAATTTTATCACATGCTTCTTGCTGTCTGAAATAAGTCAAATTCTACATGGGGATCTAACTAATTTTTTTAAGTGATAAATCATTTAGATAACTACACATGTCTGTGTGTGTGTATGTATAATTTTAATTATATTTTTATGACACAATGATTAATTAGGGGTTCCCAAACTTTTGAGTGCATCAGAATTACATACAGAGCTTGTTAAAAGAACTGGAGGCATCCTCTTCATGTATCTGACTTGATGTGGTTGTGCAGCAAAATTTGTGCTTGTTATAAGTTCCTAGTTTCTGGTATTGCTGATCCAGGAACCACTTATATAACTGCAAGAAAATTGAAGAAGTTCAGGTATATGAGAACCAAAAAGTTAAGGCCTAGTCAGAGCAGGATGATTAGGATAATGAGATGAATATTGGACCTGCCATTTAAGGAGTGGGGAGAAGTTGGGTTGCCAAATGCCAGCCAAATGGTCACATTGGCTTGAGAAGATGGCATGTGAAAAAGCAAGAAAACAAGAAGTTTGTTTACAGGGGTTAGCTCGTCCAGAGAATTCCTGGATTGAGTTAATGAAAAATTAACAGAATATTAGATCGGGAAGGAAGGTGAATGAAGTGTTTTACAGGGTCTTTAGCAAAGCCAAAATATTTGTGTCTTGAATAACAGGTAGAATTCATTATAGGATCTCCAGCAGCAATAAAATAGACCTTAGCATGATGTTTCCTAAATCCTGTGTCAGCTAAACAAGGGTTAGGATAAGCCAAAAGTAGTAAGACAAACACAAGCTATTGCATTTTTCCTAGGTGGAAGGTGATGAAGGCTTATGCCCAGCTTTTGTGTGGAAATACCAATAGAAAAAAAATAGGATGAATAAAATATAGATAAAACTATAAGAAACTTGTAATTTGATAAAACAGGACAGATCTGTCTTCCTTCTTTTTTTTTCTAATACTCAAATGTGTTTTAAAATGTAATGGATTATTCACTAAAAAAAATAAATTTCTGCCTCTATTTTCATATCCAGAAAGTGGGATTATATAGCAAATCTACTTCTGGGTATTACACAGATAAATAAAATAATTGGTATAAAGTACTTTGATCATCTAAAAGTCTGGATATAATTATTATTGCTAATGATAGAATGAGAAATCAAGTTCTCGTGTGGATTTAAATTGGTTCAGAGAAAGAAAATTTGTGTGAATTCCCTTCATGGAAAGGAACTAATGGGGTGCCTCAGGAATTGGTGCCTAGCGTATGAAATAATTAGCTGTAGAGAAGTAGCTAGCTCATTGAAGTAGCTGATGACACAAAATTATGTAGGCTAGTAAAAGCCAGAGAGAATTCTATAAAATATTCCAGAAGGAGCTGATCAAACAGTATGACCAGAAAATAGGACAGCAGCTCCATTTTAATGAAGATAAATGATTTGCTTAGAAAAGGAAACAGTTTCTGTTTTCGCAGCATGTTGATTAGCCAAGGAGATAGAACAGGGAAAAGCCATGCGTCATGGTGGTTAACATGTATTGAAATAATGAAGTCCCGCCTTCAAACGTCCATTACTGGATTCTTCATTCAGCTCACACTTATTGACCATATCTGTATAAAACAAGTATGCTAAACAGCAGGAGAAAGTAAATCATGACACTTTCTCTATCTTTAAACTAGCTCACAGTTAAGAGAGAGAGACATAAATGTAAACAGGGATGGCCATGAAACCACCAAATAGGTAACTGTGTTAGTTTTCTGTTGTTGTGTAACAGATGATACAAACCCAGTGGCTTAAAACAAAACACATTATCTCTTGCTTCCCTTGGTGGGGATCTGAGCATGGCTTAACTGGGTCCTCTGCTCAGGGCTCAGAAGACTATAGTCAGGTTTGGCTGTTTGCATCCTCATCTAGGGGCTCAGCTTGGAATGAATCCCTTTCTATGCTCCCCCAGGCTGTCAGCAGAATTGATTTGCTTGTGGCTATATAACTGGGGGGTCCCTGCTCTTTGTTTATAGTATCTGGAAAGCAGCTCCTGGCACCACCTGCAGTTCCTTAGAGGTCAACTACAGTTCCTTGTCACAAGGGGCTTATTCAACATTAAACTTACTTTCTTGAATTAGTAAGGGGGATTGCTCACTCCAATCTAAGATGAAGACACATAATATGAGCTAATCATGGGTGTAATATTCCATCACCTTTGCCATGTCCTATTCATTATATAAGTAAGTCACTGGTCCCAGCTGTGCTCAAGGTGAGGGAATTACATAGGGCATGAACATTAGGAGGCCAGTTTTATAGGGATGGGTTCATACTTTAGGGTCTGTCTGCCTCAGTCACACACTAGGCTGTGAAGAGCACAAGCATGTATAGGACAAATACTTTGGGAAAGTTATCATCCATTAATCTGCATGTTTGGTGACATCCTTGGAATACTTAAAGTTACTGGATGATTTTATCATTGAATATTGTAGAATCATTTTTATTTGGTTGCTCTTTATGTTTATGCTATCAACGTTTGTCAAAGATCACTTATGCTAGCAATAAGAACAATTGCTATTGTAATTATCAGTCAGAAAAGTAAAGACAAAAAGGATAATCTCGCATGTTTTATTTTAACTGAAATTTTATAAGCATGAATATGCCAACATGGTAAGACCAACTCCATTTGTAATTTCTAGATTATGTTTCTTTTCAATTGAGGAAGCTCATAAAGACAAGTTGAATTTAAACTGAGTGGATACTATCTTGGGAGTACCACTTTTCTGTCACTTGCCTATGCATTGTCTTCGCAAAACATTCAACCTCTTATTCATAGAAATATCTCTCTTTGTGCATTTGTATTTCAGCTTTCGGTGTATTTTAAATTAATTGCAAAATTATAATAGCAAGCATAACTAGAATAAATAGTTTAGGAATCAAGAACAACAGACCATGGTAGCAGATAAAACATGCCTTCAAATGGAAGAGATAGCTGGACTAAAGTTATTTCCTTAAGTGGGAACCTGGGTCCATGACTCAAGCCAACTCTATTACCTGCTGTATCTTTTACTGTCATTTCAAATTTTTCATCTTCATTTATTGTAAAACTTTCTTGCTACAGTGGTTCTTATTTATCTTGGCTCTGTACATAAAGCTTTTAATAAAAATTTATTTTCAAGTAAAATGCTAAATAAACTTTTACTCTCCCCCAAAGAATACCAACACCTGTGTAATAAACGGACTATCACACCTTGAGCATCCTTTGCCCTGGCTGGAGTGTTCAGGTACAACATGAGGTGCAAATACTTTGGAAACTGGGACATGAGATTTCTGGTTTTTAATACTGATATCCACATGTGGCATGCTTATCATTCCACTTAAAACAGACTATTTTAAAATAATCATTTGAGAATTAAGTCTTTGAGAAGCAGTTACTCTAAGTCAGATTTGCACTCCCATTTTTTGATCCAAAGATTTTTGACTCTTCGCACAGCTGTTTCAGAACAAAAATAACCACAGTCCATACTCTAGATCACTGTGCACCCAACATTAACAGCTGCCATCATTACTTTAGATTCACACCATTTTTCAGCCTCAAGTCAGACCTCCTTATTAATGTTTGGTAAACAGACTCAGCAATGTCAAGGTGCTTTGAACTCGAGAGTCTCCCATCTCAGCCTCCCAAGTGCTGGGATAACAAGTGTACACCACCACACCCAGCTTAATTTTATTTTTAATTGTCATAATAATTGTACATATCTATGGGTTACAGTGTGGTGTTTCAATGTATGTATATATGTATAGTAATTGAATCAGCATAACCATCACCTGTTACACTTGGGTTGAAAAAGAATCAGGTGACAGTGTCATTTTTTTTAATAGTTTAAAGTCTCCAATTTCATTTGGCAGGAAGGAAAACATAGAATACAATGCTAATACCCACCTGCGCCTTCAATTGCTCAGCTAAGAAGTTTTGAAGGTCAAAATGGAACTGAGGTTGTTAAGAAAAAAAAAAAACTAGCCATGAACACCTAAAAGAATTTGAAAGATTCTGTGGGGTGGCAAATAGAGGTGTGCTCAGGTGTTGAAGTTCAGTTTATTAATACTGTGTTGATCCAGTCTGGCTCTCTATCACATTGCTCATTGGTTACTGACTATCAAGATTAGATAAAACAAAATGTTATTTCATTTTATATACTGTGTAATAGGAAATAAATTCTTAGATGAGAACATATAAGATTTATGGGAAAATTAATTTCAAACTCTAGGTTTCCATCATGAATACTATCATTGCAAAATATCTGAACTCATTTGTCTGGTTACTCTTCAATTTGAAAATGCTTTTCAAGTGTTTAAGCAACAAGAATTAATTCATACAGCAATTTTGCAGATCTTTCTTATAATATTCTGCAAGTTTATGATCTTACTGGAAATACAAACAAATTAGAAGGCCATCATCTCATGCATTTTCGAACATAGCAAGTCCTACCATTGCCTAAAGCAAATAACCATTATCCTTCTCACAACACAATGTGTCAGGAACCAATTTCATAAATAATATACTTTTGTAATGATAGTGCAAAATGAGCTTTTTTCCACAGCTAACATTAGAATAACAGACAAAAAAATATTAGGACATTATTTGAAATTTCAGGAGTAGCAATACAGGGAGAGAGTTCAGATTGCCTATCATCATGCCAGGTGCTAGATGTTTTGCTTACATAATTGTTTGACAGGTTTATACAGCTGGAAATTATTTCATATGGGTGAACTGGATTGGATATTATGTGTAGCTATTACATAGTGAAGCATTCCATTATTTGGTGATTGTGCTTCTCAATTTATAATCCTTTGCTTTCAATTATATTTTTGAGTCTACAATCTTTTAAGAAACCAAGCACCTCAAAAAGACAGGGAAAAATTAGCTGGTAGCACAAAGATAATGTCACATTAAAATAGTCCCTTTTATCACAGTAGGTGGAGCAGGAGGTAAGTTTAACTGCTGCTGCCTCCTACTGATGGAACAAAATATGCCCTGAGAATTTATGAATCTGTAACAGGAAACCTGAACCCAGTTTTTAATATTCCAGTTTTATTCCTCTGAATTGTAAGGATGAATTCTCATGGGTAGGAAGGTTGATAAAGATAAAATATAATATTGTCTCAAGGGTTTATAAGATTTGGAAGGTTTACCTATTTGATGAAACTGGACTCTCTCTGAGAGCACTAAGCATGCTTTCTCAGCTTTGAAGAGCTGTGCAGGTTTCTGTAACACCCCAATAGAGAGATAGAGACTGGGGTGAACTGGGAAATATAAGAGGATCCGAATTTCATTTTAAAAGCTGATAGCATTTGGTCTTTTCACATCACTGTATAATTTGCAGTACTCTTAGCAAAATAGAAACACATAAAATAATTCCAGCGCTTTTGATCTTATCACCCAAGACAAAGCGGAGCTTTTGAGTCTCCTCTTTTGGCAAAGCACCACACTCCACTGACTCCCCCACCCCCAAAACTGTGTCCTGTGGGAAGAGAAGAGTGGAGTGAAAGGGTGGAGAGGACAGCTTCGTGAAGTGGCCGCCTTGGGATAGAGGTACGCTAACATGAGACATCCAACATTCAGTCTTCAAACTATAAAATCAGTAAGATTGTGAAAAAGTTGTAATGTAGAATATTTTTTCTCTACAGTAATTCTGCACCCCTAACTCAATTGCATGTGTGTGTACATATTTATTTTTCTTTTACTTCTCTATATAAAAGCAGAGGTCAAGTTATATTACATTACAGTTCTAATTATAGAGATATGTATAAAGACATGTATTTTATATATGTATCTAGATCCACATATACATTTGTATGCTATCTATTTATGCTAGGAAATGCATACTTATCTCAATGAGTGCAAAATATATTTAATGTGGCATCCAAGGCAGTGTAATATTAAAAATATTTAACTAGTACGACATAGATATTGACTTAGGAGGCACAGGCAATAGCTAGTGAACAAGAATGCTATCCATAAGCAGCCATATACCCAGACCCATGTTCTCTGGCTTAATACTAACCTTCATCCTAAGCATCTGTACCCATAATTGAAGAGTCTTCATGAATAAAACATCAATGTCTTCTTTAGCCACAATGACCTGTCCCTTACTGTACTGTTAATCATTAGGGTGCTTTCACTTTCTAGTATTATGAATAATCACACAATTAACCAATTGTGCCATGTTAAAGTATTGGTAAGAACTGAACTATAAATAGCTATAAATTTGGTTTTAGAAACTGCAAGGTTGACAACAGCTCAAAAGAATAAATCATAAATGAACCAAAAGCCCACAGATGTCAATATAGGACCCAATACTGTTATCCTGTGTGGTCTTGAATATATCACCTATAAAAGTCACTTTGTCTATATCAGTTTTCCAGTCTGCCAAATGAAAATCATAACCTGTCACTGCCCAAAGCATCTCGGGGTCCTGCAATAAAAGATACTGAAATGCTCAAGGCAAGTAGAGAGGTCTGGAAGGGTGCTGGCTTTACCTCTTACTGCCTGTATAGCCTTGGGCAAGAAACTAGCCTCTCTGAGCTTGTTTCTTCAAGTGGTGGTGACATGTCCCCTGTCTACCTTAGATTTACTTCTAGACTACAGTATAGGTAGAAAATCTCATAAACTCCAAAACACTGTTGGAATGGGAAGAATTATTACTTCTCTGTATGCAACATATCTACATTGATATCTTTCAAAATTTCTTCTAAAGTTTTGCAAACACATACTCAGTACTTTTATAAAATATGTATGAATTTTGGATACTTTGTTTTTCTCCCAATCCACTCTGCCTACCCCTTTCCAGAGCCAAAGCCACTGATAAATTAGATACTATTAAATATACTACCTGGACGTGCTGTGAAATTTTTGCCATGGTTGTAGAGTATATTCATAAATAATATTATAGTATTGTCTTAAGGGTCTTGAAATATTAGGTAAAGATATCAAAACTGTGTTCTCCTTAACTCATTCCCATGTTGGTAAGATTCATTCATGTTGGTATATGTAGCTTTATTCATTCATTTTCATTGCTGCAAAAACTCCACTGAGGGTGCTCCATTCCACTGCCTGTGGGGATTCTGGCTGTGGACTACCGTGAACTAGGCTGCGATGAGTTTATCTGCACATGCGTCCTCATCCACCTGTACAAGTGTTCCCATAGAGCTAGAGATGGAATTGTGGGATCATGTGCACATCTCTACAATTACTAGATATAGCAAAACACCCTCAAAGTAGTCCTAACAGTTTTCACTCCTTTCTCCAACAAGGTGTGAGAACTTATATTTCTTCACATACTTACCAGGACATGGTGTTTTGATTTTTTTTTAATTTTAATAAGATCTGTAAGTGAGAAATGGGCCCACAAACACATTAGAATTTGATTTGTTTTATCAAATGGCAAGAATGATTTTTGTTTCAACATTCACCCATTTAATGTCAACCAAATTAAATACCTACCTTAAAGAAGTAGAAATCACCAGGGACCTATGTTGTGAAGCCCCAGCATGGACCGTCCTTGCTGTGGCCGCTGTAGGCTTTCTACACCTCCTGTCCTAGAGAGACTCACCACCCAGAACCCTTGGGAGGAGGAAATGAAGTACTACGTGTGGCCACTAAGTCAGAGTCAACAAAACTAGAGCCAGGAATCTGTGTCCTTGATACATTTCCTGGGGTGGATGTTCACCTCAACCTCAGTATAGATATAAATCATGACTCAAATGAGGTAGAAAAGATCTGTGATGGGCCTAACATCAGTCAAGAGGAGTCCAAAAAGGTTGTAAAGTGGTCCAAGTGACAAAAGAAAAAAAGAAAAGCATTCCAAAACGCGAAAAATGAGGTGAAATGTCTCTGACTTTCAAAACTTACCGCTGGCTCCTGGTGTGAGTGCTTCCTCACTGGAGTAGTTCTGCCCTCTCTGCAGACCCCAGCCACGTGGGGACCACAGGGAAAGAACAGGCTGTCGCCACCAAGGAGAGCTGTTTTCTGTCCAGCAAGGAAGGCCCAGAGGATGATGACCTCTAGTTCCATTCCCTCAGGGAGATAAAAGGAACAAGGGAGGCCCGGGCTTCTACTTCTGTGCCCCCGAGACAGCCGTGTACTGCATCTGGCCCTCGAGAAAGAGATGGGCAGGAAGAGGGAAAAACAGGCCACTTGGGCTGTCTGGTTCCTAGAGCTGCCCCAGGGCCCTCACCCAGCCTGCCTTGTCTTTTCCTCTGGTTAAAAGAATTAAAGTATTTTAATTTCAAGATGCTCAGAGAACCCACTGTCCAAGGATGACAGTAATGAGAAGAAGCGAAGGAGACCAGGGTGCTCTGAGCCACCTCCTTCGGAGGAGGCCGGCCAGTGAGAGGAGCCCAGAAACAGGTGGGCTTAACTTGATAAACTTACCACAGTAAGGGATCCGGGAAACAGAGGGGGTGAGCAGTAGGGTGGACACTGTTCAGCTGTGAAGATGGTGGCACAGAATTACTAGGGAAAGAGATCATGACTGATCACTGAAAAATTCAGGTGATGTTGTCTTAATGTTGGTTTTAAAAGTTCCTTCATACATATGTTATATATGTGGGTATGCATATAAATTTCTAAAATATACATCTATAAGTGTACACTTTGTGTGTGTGTGTGTGTGTGTGTGTGATGCTGGGGTTTGAACCCAGGGCCTTGTGCATTGCTAGGCAAATGCTCTACCACTGAGCTCCATTGCCAGTCCTATAAATGTAAACTTCATAACACCAACACAGAACTGAAAGAGCATATAGCAAGAACTACCGGGCAGTTTTGAAATAAGTTTGGAGTCATTTTGACATTGTGTGTGTTTGTGTGTGTGTGTGTACAAACACATATAGATATATTCACATGTACTTAAATGTTAACGCATAAAACTTTTAGGTTTATTCGGAAAAATCTGAAGAATCTAGGACGAAGCAAAGAAATTTTAGGTGGACATCAAAAGCATTATCCATAAAAGTAAAAATTAATAAATTGGACTTCATCAAAATTCAAAACCTTTGTTTGAAAAATATTCTGTTAAGGGGATAGACAAGCTTCAGGATGGTAGTAATATTTGCAAACCATTTATTTGACAAAAGCTAGTATATATAATGAACTACTAATAATCCAGTTAGTACTTAGGTTAAAGGTATAAACAGCCATCTCAGTGAAGAAGATATATGGATAGAAAATAAAATATACAGATGTTCAAAAGCATTAGCCATTTGGGAAATGCAGATTAAAACAACAATGTGATGTCATTTTACACATCTCTAAGAATGAATCAAATAAAAAAAAATAGCACCACCACTAAATGCTGGTGAGAATGCAAAAATACCAGGTAACTCATACTGCTAGAGGGAATGTAAAATGACATAGAAACTACAGAAAACAGTTTGGCTGTTCCATATAAAAATAAGCATTCAATTACCATGCAACTCAGCAATTAAAAATCCTGGGCATTTATCCCAGAATGATTAAGACCTGTGTTCACACAATAAACCTGTACACCAAAGTCCATGGCAGCTTCCTTTGCAATAGACCAAATCTGGAAGTGGTCCAGAAGCTCTTCAGTGAGCAAATGATTAGACAACTGTGGTATATCCATACCATGAGTTACTACTCAATGGAAAAAAGTAACAAACTATTTATACACCCAATAACTTAAATGAATCTCCAGGGATTATGTTCACTGGAAAAAGCCAATCCCCAGAGATGGGGATGACGCCTTTTATATTACCTTCTTGAGATGATAAAATTATAGAGATTAGAGGATAGGAAAGGCAGCAGAACACAACAGACACTAGTAGGGCAATATGTAAATCAATGGATGTGTAACTGATGTGATTCTGCAATCTGTATTTGGGGTAAAAATGGGAGCTCATAACCCACTTGAATCAAAGTGTGAAATATGATATATCAAGAATTATGTAATGTTTTGAACAGCCAACAATAAAAAATTTAAAAAAAAATTATAGAGATGGAGAACAGACTAATAATTCAAAATGTTATGGATAGAGTGGGGAGATCAGTGGAAAGAGATGAGTGTGTTAGTAAAAATACAATGTGACAGGTCCTTGTGGCAATGGAATTGTTTCATATCTTAATGATGGTGCAATTGCACAGAACTGAATGCATGTGTATGTACACACACACACACACATACACGTACACGTACACTTAAATGAGTATAGGTAAAACTAGCAAAATTGAATGAGATCAGTGGATTTTATCAGTATCCATATCCTGATAGTAATATTTTAATTTTCCAAGATGTTGTTATTGGGTGTAACTGAGTATAAGCTATATGAGATCTCTCTGTGTTATTTCTTATAATTGCATGTTAAGTCTACAGTTATCTTAAATCAAAACACCTAATTAAAAAATCATATCAACTTTTTATGTTATACAACATATTTCTGTAATTATATAGCAAATAATTTATATATAATGTATATTACTATATTTTATAGTTTGGTGTTTATAAGAAGTACATTAATTAATGATAAAACTTAACTCATTTGAAATATTAAACTGTTTTGTTGCAACATAAAATTAACAATTTGCTCCTCTTTTCAGCAAAACTCAATGAGAGAATTGTCTGCATTCTTGGTACCTGATCCTCTCCTCCTGTTCTCTCCTAAACTCACATTAACTAGGATTTCACCTCCACAGTTTTACCAAAAGAAAGCTCTGCTACTAACAAGCTACATGATGTCAACTGCAAGGCCAGTTCTCAGTCCTGCCTGTCTTCACCCTGGTTGATGACAACCTTCTTACCATACTTCTGTGTGTAACCTCTAAGCTCCTCCCTAACTTCACCTCATACAGCAATTTTTTTTTGCCAGGGGACAGTGTCTGCATGCACTCTCTTATCTGCATGCACTCTTGTCATTTTAATACCATTTCTGTGCTTGTGACGCTCACTTTTGTATTTCTTTCTGTATTTTACCTCTTTTGATACCTAGCAAGGGCTTGCTGCCTGATGCACATAGAAGTCAATACTATGGTGTTGGGTTTTGCAAAATTAAAGAGCGTTACTGAAGGTCAGTGGGTTAGGAGAGTGGAGGTAGGCTCAAATCTATCTCCCTGATTGGCCAGTGAATAAGGTCCTTAAGGGCTTTGGGGAATTAAGGGGCGTCTGACAATGTCTGAGGTCTTCATTGGACAGTTGTATCTTCCAGGGTTCTGACTATTTTTTGTACTGTGGTCAGCACCCCTCACTTTTGATGTTAGTGCAAGTTGTGGCTGATCCTGAATTTAAGGTTCTGTTGCTCTGAGACTTTTAGCTCCATCCAACTTAGGGTGATCCTTGGGTCAAACTTGAAGGAGCCTCCAAGGACATGTTCTGCAGAGCATCTTAGACAGTGGTTAGAAATGAGGAAACTACTGACACTTGTCCAGCAGTAGGTTGTGGCCTACTGAGCAAGAACTCGGTTTCATTTTCTGTTGAACTGTGGATAATGAGAGCCAGTGGCACACTTGACCTCTCCATTTGCTTATCTACTTAACATTTCAAAGTTTAGCCCTACAGATCCAAACCTGGGACCTCTACCCCCCCCACCCCCACAGAACCTCTTGACCCAAAGCCTTCCTCCCTCAGCCCGTGCTGTTTTCGTTCTCTCAGTTGCTCAGACTAAAATCCTTGCAGTCCTGAGGGCATTTCCAACCCCTTTCTTTCTCTCACATGCCAACATACCATCCCTGGGCATATCTTGATGATGATTCTGTCTTTGAAAACATATTCTGGATTACCTGCTTCTTTCTGCCTGGGTCCCTTCCTTCCCTGTCCACGCCACTCTTGGATCTGCAGGGGTCACCACAGTGGCCTCTGCTGCTGCCCCTCCAGTCAGCATAGCTTCCAGCAGGATCCTTTGAGAACCTAAGTCAGATGACCTCACTCCTCTGTTCAGCTTCCCACTGCAAGATGCAGTTCGCCTCCCTGCAGCAGTGACCCTGCGACCTGGGTCACCTCTAAACGGCCAGGTGCTCGTTGCTCCAGTCACACTCGGGTATGCCAGGCACGTTCCCGCTCCCCCAGATGGCCACACTGCCAGCTCTCTCAGCCGCTTCCCATCTTTGCTGGACTTTCATCTTCTCTACTTCAACTCCCTATTTAATAGTGAAAAACTTTCTCCTGTTTAGCATTTCCAATCCCCCTACCCTGCCCAACTTTCTTATTTCCAGAGTTCATCCCATCTTTTGACCTACTGTATTAGTTTCCTAGAGCTGCTGTAACAAGGTACCATAGACTGGGTGTTTCACATAACAGAAACTTGTTACTTTAGAAGCCTGAAGTCCAAAAGCAAGGCACAGACAGGGCCACACTCCCTTGGCAGGCTGTAGGTGAGAATCCTTCCTGGCCTCTTTTGGTGTCTGGTGGTTGCCAGCAATCCTTGGCATTCCTTAGCTTGTGATAGCTTCTCTCCACTTCCCCCTCTGTTTCACGGGCTGCCTTCCCTCCATGTCTGGATCTGTGTACAGATTTCCCTCTTCTTAGAAAGACACTAATCAAATAGGCTTTTAAATCCCCATTAATATAGCATAACCTCAACTTGACTCAAGTACATCTGCAAAAACCCTTTATCTACAGAAGATCATGTTCCCATGTGCCAGGTGGACCCAAATTTTAGGTAAACATAATTTAATCCAGAGTACATACCAGACAATTATTTAGTTGGTTTATTGTGTTATTGGGTAGCTTTTTATTTTAGAATTTAATATTCTTAGATTCAGGCTCTGTTTTGGTCCCAAATTAAACCAAGTTCTCAGTAGTTTGACTAGAAAGTAGAAACATCACAATAAACTAACTGGTGTGCTTAGATATTATCATATAATGAATGGAAGGGGTTCCTTGGCTCTCTTCAATGGTGTCCTACATGTGGGCAAAGTCAGTCAACAAATAGACAAATACCAAGTGATCAAGTTAGAGACCTTATTTAGTCATTTAAAATAAACAATATGATGGAACTATATATACTATATTTCCTATACTTATATATACTCTTTTATTTCTATGTGTACATATCTATGATAACATTTAACTTACACATTAGGCATAGTAAGGGATTAACAATAATAATAAAATGGAACAATGATAACAGTATACTGCAATCAAAGCTATGTGAAATTTTCTCTTTCTTTCTCCTAATACTGTATTGTGTTGTACTTACCTTTCTTCTTCTGGTGATATATAAGATGACAAAATTCCTATGTGATGAGATGAAGTAAGAAGAAGCATATTCTTTGTGGGATAGCATTAGGCTACTAAAAGGGTTACTTTAACACAAACCCTGCAATAACATGCCAGCCAATCTGATTACTGAGGCAGCTACTAAGTTGCTAAAACAGGTGGGTAGGGTATACATGGGGATACGCTGGACAAAATGATGATTCATGTCCCAGGCAAGATGGAGCAGGTCAGATTGAAATTTCATCATGCTACTCAGAATGGCACACAATTTAAACTTATGAGTTATTTATTTCTGGAATATTCCATTTAATATTTTCTAACTATGTTTGGGAAACTAAGCCGTGGAAAGTGAAATATCAGGGGTTGGGGGAGGGCAACCATATACGTATTTGCTAACAAAGTGTCCTCAGTGGTAACTATGCCACTTTTTGCTGCCTGGTGGACTGTTGAGTCACTGGAGATGGAACCTCCAAAAATCTAAGATTTGCTGTACCTGAGGTCCCTTGTTCCCGCCCACATCCCGCATGGGCAGTGGAAACTGGGTTCCTCTGTGAGGAGTAACCTGGTGGCGAAATAAGTCTAGGAAAAGGGAAGACAAAAGACCACATGACAGGGAAATAATTTTGAAAAGCAGGGTGGGCTGGCTCTTTGACCTTAGTAGGTGAGCTCCACACTGGAAAGAATGCATGACCCTGCGTTTGGTTTTTATTTATATTGGGGATACACAAAGGTTTTTCCATAGAAATTCTTCACCAAATAAGGCAGGGGGTGGAGTGTCCAAGCCCAGCTAATGAGGCCCAGGTCCAGATATATGAGAAAACAGACTTCTAGCCCAGCTAAGGTCCAGGTCACATGCATTGCACAATCCATCAAGTGGGAGAGGTCCAAAACAGCGTGCAATGCCAGACCAAAACCTCCGGGGCTCAAGGGGGAGAGAAGAAGCTAAATAGCTCAGGGGTGCCCCTCCCCAACTTGTTGTGCCTTGATGTCACTGATGAGTTCATCTATGTCTGCTTGGGGCTATGAATGAGCTTGCAAACTCTAATGGATTCTGGAGGTTATAAAAACAGTAACTTTGTATCTTGTCTCTAAACATTTGATCTTTACCATCCCAGCATATGCACACACACCTGTGTGTATACGTGGTCTGTGTGGTGATGTGTGTGGTTGATGGTGTGTGTGGTGCCTATGTCACAGTGTAGATATTAGAATGAAGCAAAGCCTTCCCCTCAAGTGTCATAAAGCCAAGTGATCAAGATAAATAATATTTTAATGTACTATTTTAGAAAATTTAAAATAATGTAAAACTTCATACCAAGCAAAATATCAATGAAAACAGGCTATTGTTTGCCTGAAGATGCCATGTTATTGTGCATCGGGAGCAGCCAGTGGTTCCTGATCTGTGGGGTCAGATCCTTTCCACTGTCATGGGGTTCATGGGGGCTGACAATGGTGTTCAGACAGATTGGGCAATCTGAATGCTACACGTTATCTTTTTTTTTTTTTTTTTTTTTTTTTAACTGAATAGCTTTTATTTGCTTTTCCCATTTGGCTGAAGACATCAGTGGATGTCTATAGGAGCAAATGTTTTTCCTTTTGTTTCATATTCTAACTTGGGTCAGCACAGCAATATGAGCATGTATGTGTGTGTTTGTGTGTGTGTGTGTGTGTGTGTTTGTGTATGTGTGTACCACTTTTTGCTTCCTCACTCTGACCTTCTTCACTAGACCAACTCTCACCCCATCCTAACCACAGATGTGATATGCCTGTCACATGCTTCTCCATTATACCTGTGCTTGAGTGTTCTTTGTCCATTCTAGGGTTTGGTTTTGGAACAACTGCAGGGAATTTCATGGTCAGATTCTGTTAAGAGGCCAAATGTTCTCTCTGATAGGAGATAAGTGGATGCTGACCTATAATGCGGGGAGGGGGGACATGGGAAAAATGGAGGAACTTTGGGCAAAGGGGAGGGAGGTGTGGGAGGGAGGCGTGGGGAGAGTGCATGGGGGCAGGAAAGATGGTGGAATGAGATGGACATCGTTACCCTAGGTACATGTATGACTGTACATGTGGTGCGACGCTACATTGTGTACAACCAGAGAAATGAAAAGTTGTGCTGTAATTGTGTACAATGAATCAAAATGCATTCTGCTGTCATATATACCTAATTAAAATAAATTAATTAAAAAAAGAGGCTCCCCCTTAGGTTTGCCTTTATTTTAGCTTCATTAAAGGGACAGGGTGATTTTGGCTGACTGCAGGGTAATGTGACCAGGATATTCCAGGATATTCCTGAGCAAACCATGTAGGGATATGCACACTGTTCTCTGAATCCAACTAGAGATAGGGGTGTAGCTCAGTAGCAGAGCACTGGCCAGGCATGTGCGAGGCCCTGGGTTTGATCCACAGCACCAACAAAGACCAAAATACAGGAAGAAAGAGAAGTGAATCCTGCCCAGGAGTGACCCCCATGCCTGTGATGGACTGCAAAGCTCCCTCTTCCTTTGTCTCTATCAGGCTGTATTCAACAGTTTTCCTGGTGCCATATTTTGCTGTCTGCTTGCTTGATTTGCATCATTACTTCTGTCCTGAAAGTTAGCAGCACTGTGCAGTCGGGCTCATACTTTTGACAGCAATTTTGGCAAATGTGCATTGCAGTGAAGACAGGTAGGCTTCTTACATAAATCCTAATGAGTTCAATGCTCATAAACTCCTGTGGCATTCAAAGATAATATCTTTAAGCTTGGTTATTGACAGAGTTCTTGGGAGAAAAGCCTTTACAGTGTCAGTCTATCATGTGATATGGTTTGAGGTATTCTGATCCTTTGTCTAGGATGACATATGTATGAATTTAATGCATAGCATTCTTGCACTGGAGTGGGGACCCAAAAAGAAAAAAAAAATGACAGAAAATAAGATCCCTTTTTGCAGAATATTAAAAATAAAGTGTGCTTTTCACGAAAAATGTTTTTCCCCCCTGGGGGAAATCCTAGCACCAGCAAATAATTATATATTAGCCTTAATGAATAATTTCAAGTAGGAAGTAATTTCTGTCCACCTTAAATAAAAATGCTTTTAAATCAGATGTTCTCCCATTAGTAGAAAATGAAAAAAAATGTTTGAAATGAGTATAAAGAATTTTTTTACTGATTAAATATTTTAATGGTGAAAAGGAATTTTATGTAAGATAGGAATGTATTGTTATAAAATATTTTTTAAATTCTTAAAGTTTCAACTTTGAGAACAGGGATGGATATTTCTCTAGAGCCAGAATATTGAAAAGCTTGACCCTCAATGGCTTGCCATGGCACCTAGAATAAAACTTGCCTGCTCAGTGGGAGCTGTGGGGCACTGTAACCTGCAACTCCTCCCTGGTCTTTAATGTCAGTTACATTCTCATTCTTTCCACTGATGTGGCCCCTGACTGTCCCTCAAGTGCTTGCGCTTCTCTGTTCTCTCCTGCAACAGGGACTTTGCATATTCTATTTCCATTTGGAGCTAACCTTCCCTACACTCTTACAGTAACTGACAGACCTCAGCTAAAGCCTGTCATCTTCAAGGAACCCTTCTCTGACCTTCGTCACTAGACCAACCCTCACCCCATCCTAACCACAGATGTGATATGCCTGTCACATGCCTCTCCATTGTACCTTTTATCAGAGCTGCACCATTACAGTTACATTTGAGAGTGTTCGATGAAGTCTCTTGACCTCTGTATAGCTCTTGAGGGCTGGGACTTAAACCCACTTTTACTTCTTCCAATATCCCTTTTGTCTATCCAATGGCTTAATAAAAATTTTGGTACCAAGTGAAGACTGTCAGTTTGAAGCAGACCTTCCTAGTGGCTAACTTACTGGATATAAGGAATTGCTTTTAAAACACTTGCTGCGTTTCAAATAGGCTTCTGCATTTTGTTGTGGTGGACATTACCGCAGAGAAATTTTCTTTTGCATTTACTTGACTATCATTGCAGCATCTGTTATTAATGCAATATCAATGATGTGTCCACTCTATTCTAGGTTGAAGGAAAATGTTTGAGATGCAGTTTCTGCTGCTCTGAAGCTTTTTTCCCCTACTAGTGATAGTTAAATAATGTGATACATTGGCTTCCTACAAAATGGATACATTTTTTTTACCAAAACACTGTGTCAGAGTGCTGCTCCTAATGAAAACAAAACTCTGCTCTTAGAGTCAAAAGGATAGCCTGGCTACTCATCCTAATTAGAATGAGAACACAGGACTTTTAAGTTTCTGTGAGCTGTAGCCCATCCCTGCTCTGCAACAGCATCACATGTCTGTTTCCCAGGACTAAGAGTTCATGTATAAATGTTACTGTTTGGACTGGAAGCATGTTGTTGTAGGAGCTGTGAAACACAATTTCAGTGAACCATGGAATTGAAGAGGAAACAGAGTGACATGGGGAAGTCATAGACAGTGGAAGTGGAATTCCAGATATGAGCCTTTTGACAAATGGAGTCTTTCAACCACTGCTTGGAGAATGCCATTCATACTGACCAAAATATGGGCTTCCTGGTCACACAGCTCTAGACACAGAAGGATCCATGTGACTTCTTGCATTACTGGAGAATGAAGAAAACTCTGTTTTCTTCATTCTCCAGTAATTCTCAACAATGAATATTCAGAGTTTAAATGTGTGCAATTTACTTGTTCTGAGCTTAGAACATTTTTAAATTGATAGATTTTAGATACTTGCCTTCAAAGTCAGATGAGTAACTGTTTGCAGTGGGGTATTTATATAATTTCCAAATAAAATAGATTTTATACAGATATCTTTTTGAGGATTTAGTGTTTAAATACTTGTCAGGTTGGTAACTGAGTTAGTCAGCTTTCTGTTACTGTAACAAAATACTTGGGATAAACAACTTATAAGGAGAAAAAGTTTATTCTGGTTCACAGTTTTAGGGTTTCAGTTCATGGTTTATTGGACCCATTGCTTGGGGCCAGTGGTGAGAATATACATCATGGCAGAAGTATGTGGCAGAGCAAGTAGCTTACCTCATGGTGTCCTGGAAATTAAAGAGAGAAAGGGAAGAGGCTAGGGTCCCAATAAGCCCTTCAAGAGCACATCCTCTGATGACCTAAATTCCTTCCACTAGGCCTCACCTCCTAGATTTTCCACTTCCAATAGTGCCACAAGCTGAGGACAGGCCTTTAACATCTGGGCCCTTGGGAACATTTATTAAAACCATAGCAATAGCCTACCATTTAATGATAAAATTTAATTTAGCACAATTTTGTCATTGAAGCAAAGATTTATTGTCCTGAAAAAAAAACACCTTATTTTTGTTGTAAAATAAGATCCAACTCAATTGATGATTTTTTTAAAAAAAATAAATGAACTTCAATTGCTTTTCATTGTGCTTCGGTGTAATTAATTCAGCTTTTCTAACACTGTGCTATTTGTGATTTTATGGAAGAGCAGAATCATCTGTCTATCAAACCATATATTTTACACTTGTGTCACAGATGGGTTCTAATGTTCCTAAGATTTAATTCTTAAGTATTCATTAGAACCAACTATTAGCTCTTTAAAAATGAAATACTTCTAATGTAATGATTTTTTTCCTTTCGTGTTTTTTGTTTGTTTGTTTGTTTGTTTTTTGGAAATGACTTTCTAAATCAACTAGCTTAGTGCCTTGTGTAAGTCAAATTTGTAAGGAAGTCCCTCTAGTATTGAAAACTAAAACGGGTATGGTGGCGCACGCCTGTAATCCCAGTGACTGGGGAGGCTGAGGCAGGTGGATTGTAAGTTTGAGGCCAGCCTCAGAAATTTAGCAAGGCTTTAAGCAACTTAGTAAGAACATGTCTCAAAAATAAATACATAAAAAATAAAAAGGACTGGGGATGTGGCTTAGTGATTAAGCACCCCTGACTTCAATCCCCTGGTACCAAAACAAACAAACAACAAAAACAAATAAAAAACATCTACATGGCTTCTACATTTGCCAAAAAAGTTAAAATCAGAATGTGTTTTAGGAGTAAACCACATTAAAGGACCTCATAAAGTCATATTACATTTGCCTTCTCAAATTTGTGTATATATAATACTGAAAGAACTAGAAGGGGCCCCTGAAGATACCAGAGGACAACAAAAACCAATGTCTTTGTGTCCTTTTTACCTAAGTACAAGAAGAAAAGTTCATGTTTATAATTCTGTGGAGCAAATGTCATTTTAAATTATGTCAGTTGACATTTAGGGTATTTATTATGACAATTTTACTTAACATTTGTATTAATGAGCAAATTTTGAAATAAGCCAGCACAATGTAGTAAATCCCAGAAAATATAGGAGAAATTTTCTGTTTGTAGTTTTATTTTTTTCATGTTACTCAAAAGACTGCTCTTGACACTTTAGGTCATTAAACAAGAAATTGCTGACTTACTAAATACATGTTAGCCCTGGAGTGTGACCTGTGCTTGTTAGGGACATTGACGATGTTTCATGTTTCAGCAGAGCCCCACACGTACAGCTGCTTAGGAAAGCACCTTGTCCACAGTCCCTCCATAAATAATATTAGGGGATGGCTCTGGACTTTCAGAAGGTTTTGGACTTGGCAGCCTAGCAACGTTCTTTTGTGAGTTCTCTTTCTCAGCACTCTTGCAAGGGAGGTAATTGCCATTTGCTTCATCTTGTATTTGAACAGATTAAATAACTTACTAATACATAAGCAGCGCCAGGAAGGGGGCAGGATTTGCAATTCAGAATCTCTGTCCTTGACTTTGCCTACTTAATTTTACTCATGTCATCTGCTGACTTGCAGGACAAACAAAGAAGCCTACCTTTGGGAGCAAGACTATGGGAAAGGGCCTCCAAGGTGACAGTGCTCACATCTGGACTCTTTTCTTTCCATTTTTGTGAACAAATTGCCCCTTCCTTATTGCCTTAAGTTTTTAGTACCGTATTCCAGGATCACTGTATTAAAGTTGAAAGCAGGAGGAAGAACTCAAGCTACAGATTCCTCATTCTGTCATTTAAGCCTGGCCTCACAGGGAGAATGCAAATGTTTTGCATACACCACCACTCATGTTTGGCTCCTTTTGCTTTATTAATCCAGGTGTATGTGTGAAAAGAATGTTGTAAGGCCGTTATCATTTCTAGGTCACACACATGTCATCCCTCCCTGATATGCACAGCAGAATCAGATAATTGGAACCCCCAAATGAGGCGATTTTCCTTTTTAGTGTGATCTGCCCAAAAGCTTTTGATAGGATAGGAGGTGGCCTCAGTTCTGATTTATGTGCTCCAGGCTTGTTGGGGTCAAAAAGAAAATGTCATACAAATTAGGCTTCACTAATTTTCACAAACTGCAGAGATGTTGAAGACACACAATAATGCTTGCCATGTTATTAAAGGAGAATTTAATAACAAAGTAAAATATTAGCCCAAGAATGGGGTCCTCTAATGGATTCTCTAGTGAAATATCCTTCTAGTCTAGTTTACAAAAAAAAAAAAGCACCTAGTGTGACTATGTCTAGGTAATATAGCTGCTCAGCATTTAGAGAAAAATAACGGTTGTTTGCAAGATAAAGTGGCTTTGAGTGTGTGATCCATTTTTTTTTACTGGAATATGAGAGGTGATACTCGCAGCAGTGAATTTTATCAGAAAAATGAGGCTGGATTTTAATTTTTATGTGTTGGAAGCATTAGTTAAGAAGACTCTGTCAGAGCAGAAGCAAAATTTCAGAGAGATATTGCATATAAGTAAATACTACTTGCATATAATTACGTATTTCATTCTCAATTTAGAGATATTTCCCATACTGTGAACTCTGTGATGGACAAGTCTAATTTTCTGTTGTTCCCCTGAGTTTTGACAAATAATTAAGGACAGTTTCTAGTTGCTCCTCTTGTTGGTCTTCAGAGTTGCTCTCTGACCTCAGACAGGCTGCACAGTCACACCTGGTGGAAGGACAGGTGACGCGAAGGAAGTGGAATACACACCTGGAGAACAAGGATCGGACATTTTACATCTTCCTTTCACAGTGGCTCACTCACAGCCAAGTCCCCCAAACCTGTCAATTCTAAGTATCTCCCTGTTGAGGGACCTCTGGATGCTTCACAGCCAGGAGCGTGTTGAGATGTTAGAAAAAGCTTGTGGAAGGGTAACAGTAATGATTGATGACGATGTATAAAAAGAAGTAAAGGTTCAATACAAATTGCTGTAGAAATGAGACCTATGAGGGGGGACAGAGAGCTCTGGGAGGGAAGGGACCTGCTGATTTAGAAAAGGTGGAGGAAAACACACAAGAATGCAATGAATCTGAGAAAAGATGAAGAAAAGTGCAGAAAAAGCTTTTCTTAATGAGCACTTTGAAACTGTGAGGAAGCGTGCATTTTTACTCTATCATGTTATTAATATCGGTATCCTATAACTATTAACTCTACCTCCATGAGAACAGACAACCTAGAACGGTTTCATGAGTGCTAATGGACTGGCACTTATCTCCTGTTGAGAGGCTCATTAACCCCAGGCTCCCTGTACCCATGCCACTATTTATCAGCATGTGCTTCTAAGAGCCCCCATAGAGCCCAGGAAACCCTGGGGCTGCATTTTTAATCAAATGGCACAATATATATATATATATAAATGCCATGTGACATATAATACAATATATATGTTAGTCATTTTAAACCTATTTCTGACCAAACCCTAGTATCTGGGCTCCCTTGCTGATCTCCACCCAAGGTCTCCCAAATGGGACAGGATGTCTGCTCCCCTGCAGGTGTTCCTGAGTATTAGGGCCACAGGCAGGTGGCTGGAGAAATGCAAGACCCCAGGTTTTCTCCTAACACGAGACAGCGATGGATGTTTTACTTCCTTCCCATGAAGTGTGTAGCTCTTGTACGGTTGTTGTTCAGTGGTGTAGTTCTTCGAAACAGCTTCCTATTTTTAGCACCATTGATAAAAGCTTCTTTCTCAAGCATGGCAGTCATCCCAGGCTTGTTTTGGGAGGCTGCATGGCTCTCTATTTCACAAGTCCTTGCATCCGTTAATAAGATGCTCGTGGACTGGGGATTTGACTTTTAAAAGCTTGCTGTACCCCCGGGCGTGATGGTGCACGCCTGTAATCCCAGTGGTTTGGGAGGCTGAGATTAGGAGGATCTTGAGTTCAAAGCCAGTCTCAGCAAAAGTGAGGCACCAAGCAACTCAATGAGACCCTGTCTCTAAATAAAATATAAAATAGGGCTAGGGATGTGGCTCAATGGTCGAATGCCCCTGAGTTCAATCTCCAGTACCAAAACAACAACAACAAAAAACTTACTGTACCTTTCCCAACTTTGCTCTCTCTGCATGTATAAAATGGAGCGCTGTGTGTGTTCTCAGGAGGATAATGATCTTACTTAGCAGGAAAGTTTGGCAATTGACATGGGAAGTTGTTGTAGTAAATTAAGGCTTCTGGTCAACATGGAGCTAACTAGAACATTTTTGTGTTCAGGTTCGAGTGAAAAAAAATTATTTAATGTTATATTGTATGACTTGGGCATATGAAGACAGCACATCAAGCACACTGAATCTTGATGTAGTAAGAATCCAGCAGAACTTAGAGGCACTTGTTGTGAACACCAGTGCACTTTGCAGGTTGATATCTAGGAAGCATAAGTGATTGGGCTGAAAGGGAATCTGCACTGGAACTCTGCGTGTGAGTGAGCTGTGGCAGGGCTTGTGGGGTGCCATGGGACAGTCAAGGAGGAAGGTAAAGCAGGTACGGGGTAGAAGTGGTGGGGTGAGATCTACAAGTAGAGGAAGTCAAGTGGAGGAAATATAGGGCATGTGGTCAGATCAATTAGGATTAGGTTTGTCTGCATATGACCCAGATCTAAAATATTTATGAATTAAATGAGTTAGGGAGTCTGGGGCTTATATAGCATGGTATTAGGGACCCAAGTTCTATTATACTTTTTGAACCAAATTTATCTTAATACTTCTACTTCATGGTCCAAACATGGTTGCATACAATCTAGTCATTATGTCAGAATTCCAGTCCATAGAAAGAAATAAGATCCAAAGAACGGCTATTCCCTTTCTTTTAAAAGCAGCTTCCAAAAGATGCACACTATGGTTCTGACTCAGAACTTAGCCAAGAGTCCCACCTCTGTCTTCCAGGTGGCCACTTGCTCCTCTAGAATTATGGGTTGTATTCTAAGATGGAAGGGAGAAGGCACATGGGGAACCAGCCCACAGTCTCTGCCATGAGGTGTGGAAACAAAGGATGGTAATGGTCTCATGGAAACAGCACCTCTGGTACAGGAGGACTCTGTGTCTGGATTCTCATGGCTGTTTTGCTGCTGACTCCCCACATGACATTAGGCAGGTCACATCACTTTTTTTCCCAGGCCTCAGTCTCATCATTTTTAAAGCACCGTGCAGAATCTCCAACAGGCTAGATCTTCTATCCTCATCTCATGAAAGTAGATTGTCAAAACAGGACCAAAGTGATTCATGATTTTAGTTATTTGGGGTTTAGTTTATCAAGGATTTACTCTTGTCCATGCAAATGCATTTTAGCCTATAAAGAGAAAACATATCCAGCAAATTGAAGCATTTAATAAACTGAATAAAGTGGTGTAATGAGTTAAAGGATTAGTCAGACCTGATATTTCACCGGGAATTAAATGTTGGCGATGTCCACTTCAGTGTCTTTTTTTAATTTAGGACTCTTGGCTCCAGCTAAATTAACATTATAATTTATTATAATAAGATTCAATTGCACACTCAAGCTTGACATTCTTAAAAGAGGTAAAATTACAAAGAGAGTTCCAGAGAGGAGCATTGTTTGTCTCAATTAAAACTGTATCTACCAAGAGCTGGGAACTGTATTAGGAACAAAAGGACCTTCTTGGGCTAGTGTGAGGTCACAGACAGACAACAAAATCACGCTCAGGTGTAGAGAAGGAGGAATGGACAGAGTAAGAGGATGAGCTCAGACAGGGATGGACTATGTTTGGCACGTGGGTGGCCATCTATATGAGAATGTGCAGCAGGCAAGTGGACTGTAGGGTCAAGTTCAGGGTACAAATGTAGACTTAGAAATCATCACTGTGTAAGTGGTGGGAAAAATCATGGGGAGGTCTGAGCCCACCCAGGAAGAGGACCTTGACTGAGGGCTCAGGATGACTGAGAAAAGTCCGTGGAAGTAATTGGAGAGGAGCTTAAATGTAGGATGGAACTTGGGTGTGAATGCTTCCTAGAAGTCCAGAAGCCCATTCAGTGTGTGGTTATTGTTTTGGCCACCCCGGATGCCTAGTATCCAGCATAGCATCCTATCCATGGCAGCTCTTAGTAAGTACACGAGGACTAAAGGAATGAATGGATGATGAACAAATGTATACCTGTGTGTATAAATATGGGCAAAGGGTAGAAAGAGTCATCACACTTGGAGAGATAAGAGACTGAAGATGTGGAGGTAAGAGTAGAAGTATTGGAGTAGGCGAGAAATGAGTGGGAGTTGTGGTGGACATATCCACTCTACCACTCTGGACAAGAACGGAAGGTGAGAGAGTTAAGGGTCAAACATACAGTAGCACATTAGGACAGGAAGCCCTGGTGTGTGTTTGGAACTTGAGGGAAAAGGAGAGAAAAGAGCTGTTTGAACTCGAAACCATGATGATTGGCAATCATTAGAGGACTTTTTGGACAGTTCCCAATGAAATGAACAGGAGCAAGGCCAGGTTAGGGGGTGGACAACCTGTGCAGCTGTACAGAGCATCACACGGAGAGGTGCCCCATGAGTGTTAATATTCTGTTGTCTCTATCTTAATATTTTTAATAATTTTAAACAAGACATCCTGCACTGGTCCTGAAAATTATGTAGCAGTATAAAATAAAAAAAATAAATAAATCACTGAATCACATTTTCTATAGGTTTTCATCATTTTTTCATCCATTCTTCCATCCAACATATATCTCCTGTGTTTCCCTATGTGCAGACATCCTTCTACATATTGCTTCTTATATCTGGGACTTCGTTTGCATGTGGGCATTTTTATTGTAAAGATTTTCTTTAATAGGTTTTTTTTCTTTATCAATATTTTGTTTAATGTGTTAAAACCAATATCTCAGAATCCTCAACCTTTGCTTTTGGGAGTCAGTCATTTTACTGTCAGGGCTGGTTTGTGCTAACAAATACAGACTGAGAAAGGACACTGTTATCTAGCAAGTTCAAGTCCCAGGACATGTGAATAACAAAGCAGAAAGTACTGACCAGCTTGGATTCTCAAGTCACCTCCTTCAATTTTGAAGCTCATTTTGTTTTCTCTTCAGGTCTAAATATGAATGGTCTTAAGGAAACAACCCCAAATTCAGAAGTATCTATGATAATAAATATTTAAAAATTAGCTCCCCATCACATTTTAATCTATGTATTTAACAAGAAAGCTTAAGTTGTCTGATCAATTGTCTGACCATCCATAATTTTATATGTGAGTGGAAAGACTTAGTAATCTGAGACACTGGAGCCTTTACTGCTGTTAAACATCTTTCATTTCCTTAGGAAAAAAATTATAGTTCAGGATGAATGATTAAGATGAAAGTATCATATTGATTCTCTCCCGGAGAAGGTTAAGATGATGAACGATGAAGAATTATTTGAACTCCTCTGAGAGGATTAGCAGTGGGTCAGCACTACTATTCAAAGAAATTATATTGCTTTTTTCACTTTTATTATATGCTAAGTTTTTTTAAAAACCATACACCCCTTTATCTATTTGCTGAATTAAAATTACAGCAGCATATCTTCCATACGTGTTAACCTGGAGTTAGTCTCTTAGAACTAAATTCAAGTGTTAATGGACATGGTTTTCTCTCTTTTCTCTGTCTATATATTTAGACATTAGATGATTTTTTTTCTTGTTCTCTTCAGGGAATACAGACTTCTACACTCCCATAGAAGGCATACCACAAGCTGTGATATGGTACTTGCAATGAAGTCTGATTTCATTTAATTTTCTATTAATTAGGAAAAAAAAATCACACCTACAAGTTAACAGTTGCTTCACTCTATTTTCCCCTTAAATCAGCTTTTATTTGCTTGATTGGAAAAAAAATATGCTTCATTTATCCCATATGTTTCCATGCTACCTAGAAACACAATGATATGCCTACACCATTTATTTTGCATAATGTGACATATTGCATGTTTGGGTGCTCTCTTAATGTATTCTGTTTAACTCTGAGATGATCAAGAAACCAATTTACTGACGACAAAAGGAGGGTCACATGGCAGTTTGCACATTTCTATTTACTGTTTTACCCTTGAGAAATCCTTCACACTATTTAAATCCTTCACATTAAAAAAAAAACAAAAAACAGTGAGCTCTCAGAACCAGAGTAGCTTGCGTGCTCTATTCATTAGTGTTTGTCATGGTTGTACATATTGAATTATATGCTGTGGAAACAGGGTTGGGTTTGGATTATAAAAACAAGTGACATATGCATAAAAGATTATCCAAACTGCATTCTGCTTTGCATTCTAAAATTACCCCCAATTTGTCTAATAAATATATTGCTCCCCATTGATTAGTGACTTTAATTTAGCTTATGGTATGGGTCATAGTTTTCTCCTACTATCAATATAGTCTACAGACATGCAGACAAGAATTTCCCCTCTACATAGTATTATAAAACTTGGATGGAATAGATTGAAGTTCTGGTTTCTTGGTCCTCATAAGATTGATAATAATTATTTTTTGTTTATTTTTTATTTTATTTTATTCTTTCTTTCTTTCTTTGTTTTGTAATGCTGGGGGTCAAGCCCAGAATCTTGAACAAATAGCAATTGTTTATGGCCTGTATGTATTTCATGAAAATTAGATTCCCAAAGATTTATATTTTATAAGGATTAACTCTTTGCAGAGTAAATATGAGATGCCTGTGCCTATCCAGAACCTTTCCAGTTCTGAATTGAAACAGCTTGATATTCCTTTGCTGAGAGTCATTCAGCTTCTCCGTGCCTCAATTATATTTTCATCCAATAATATATTCATAAATCAAAGGGATAGTTTCAGTGAGATATTTAAGTCTTAGATGTACCCAGGATCTGAGAATCATATTTTGAGGCCCTTAATATATCATTGTTTATTTCTGTTTTTAGAAGATGTGTATTCTTTTATTATGAGTTGAAAATAATTTAAAACAAAAATTGACATGGAAATCCAACTTTATTGTGTATATTATCAACATAAAGTCTATATCTTTTCTTTGAATAATGAAAGTCATACAAGAACAAAAAAATGCCTTTTCCTTTTGGAATGCAAAGACTAATGGACAGTGAAACATAAATATTTATGGCTGATTATAAAGGAAAGGGGTTTGATTCCATTTACCCCCAGGGGAGGTGGATTTGCTATCCCTCCCTCCATAATTACAGTCAATTCCACTGGGAACTTTCATAGGCAGAAATAGAGAAGAAAATAACAGTACTCCATTGCAATAGCCCTGGACAATGTGTGTCCCCCATTTGATGTGTGGGCTGAAAAAAAAAATTGCTCTTAGGAGGGTAACAAAGAAAGCGGCCTGTGTAGTTATCTGCCATTACTGCTTTGTGTCCCTGGCCATGACTTTGGGAAGCATCGCAACATTAGAGGGCTACAGTGTTTCTAGTGTTTTATTGTATTGCTGGATAGATGGAACTCACTAATGAGAGCCTTTGAGCAAAAGATAGTGATGCTCACAGAAATAGACCTTCAGCCTTCAATATGGGAGCCAATAAGTACTGTCCGGAAACACAAAGCTCCACACTATTCAGGTTCTCAATAATACAATTCATTTTTTTTCTTGAAGCCTTCAGCAGAGGTTTCCTTGTATCACACTGTGGCTGCTGAACATTTTTTTAAATATCACACATATTTTAAAATTATCACTTGCTGAAACATGAAAGTGCAACTGTATCGAGACAAGTTGGCGTTGGGGTTGAGCTTGACAGCCACGTGCATTTATTTATTTTGTTGGTTCTTTTTAGTTATAAATAACACTAGGATTCGTTTTGACTTAATTATAAAATCATGGAATATAATTTGCTCTAATTCAGTCTCCACTACTTCTACTTTTCACCCCCCTGTTCCCTTCCCCCTACTCCTCTGATCTGTTATTTACTTATAGACGTTTTCTTATTAGTGCCTTGTGGATATGCATAATGGTGGGATTCACTGTGATACATTCATATATGCACATAGGAAAGGTAGGTCAGATTCATTCCATTGTCTTTACTTACCCTCTTCCTCCTTACTCCCCATCAATTCCTTTCCTCTAACTCCACTGATCTTTCTTCTGTTCTGATGGAAATCCCGCCCTCCAATCTTTACTTTTTAAAAAATTCTTTCCTTATATTGGACTAGATTCCACATATCAGAGAAAACATTTGACCTTTGACTTTCTGGATCTGGCTTATTTCACTAAGTCTTCAGTCCCATTCATTTACTGGAAAATGTCATGACTTCATTCTTCTTTGAGGCTGAGTGATGCTCCATTGTAGATATAGACCACGTTTTCTTTATCCATTCATCTGTTGAAGGGCATCTAGGTTGGTTCCACAGCTTTGCTATTATGAAGCATGCTGCTTTAAATATTGATATCAGTCTCATACATTTACATGATCCCCTTATTTAATGAGTTTGAAATTTCTAGTCCCAACTTGTCATAGAGAGAATCATAATTTTCTTTAAAAAAAAAAACTGAACTCAACTTGAGCAAGAGACAAAATTTCTACAGATAACAGAGTATGTGAATTTGCCTGTTTGAGGTAGCTCAGTTAATGCAGAGTTGAAAATATAATTTAATTACCCAGTTCAGTGTTTTCCCATTTTAATTTCAGGGCAAATTTAAAATGTCTGACTATATTTCTCTTCAAGCTAAAAGGTTTTCTTTCTACTTCCCCTACCAGCTCTTGGTTATAGAGAAAGAGGCTTATGTGGCATCGTGATGGGGAGTAATATCTGGTTTGTTCTTCTTCCAGGATTTGCTGCTCTGAGAGGTCTCCCCCTGCTTGGTCTGTTGTCAGTCTTCATGATCATGATAGCCCCTACTCTGGTGCCCACTATCTGTTCTCCTGGGGTAGATGGTATCTGGTGCTGCTCCCATGGTTTGGCCAGTATCTTAGTCCATTTACAGTACTCTAACAAGCTACCTTCAACTGGATCCATTATAAATGGCAGAAATTTACTGCTTACAGTTCTAAAGGCTGGAAAGCAAGGTGCCAGCAGATCTGCAGTCTGGTGAGAACTAACTCTCTGTGTAGTAGGGGTCCCTAGAGAAACAGAACCAACAGAGTCTGGCAGGTTGGAGAGCCCCAGAACCTGGCAGCTGTTCAGTCCACAAAGTCAGAAGCTCACAATGGGGGAGAAGCCCAAGATGCAGCCCAGGTGTGAGACTGAGAGCCTAAAAGACCCCTGGGGAGCAGCTGGTGCAAGTCCACATTCACAGACTGAGGAACCTGGTGTCCCATGCCCACACGTGACAGCAGCCGTAAAACATGCCACTTGGGAAGGGCGAGCGTGGGTGGGAGCTAGCTTCCCTTCAGTTTTTTTATCTTTCCATCAAGGCTCCCAGCCCATTGACTGTGGGGTCCATGAGACTTTTGAGATCCTGGAGTCTTGGTAGTATACAGGTCAAGGTCCTGGAGCTGCCTTGCGGTCTGCGAGCCCGGCTGCCGGGCTGTGGTCCTTTATGAGAGCTTTCTAGTTGCTTGGTTTGTTTTTTCATCAGCTTGTATCTGTAGAACTGACAATGAACTACTGGAAATTTGGTTTATAGATCATACTGAATGCTTGGCAATATGAATGCAATAAAATTGTAAAGCTAAGACTTATTTAATTTGGCTAAAGTATTTAAATCCATGAAACTCATACTTGTTCAATTCTGTTGTTTTTCCAGTTTTGGTTTGATGGCCTCCACTCCCCCCACCACATAAATAACCATAATTGCTTTTTTTCTTATAATTAAAATGGGCTATAATTTTTTTTAATGAAGACTTTTGGAGTAACCCTGGAAGTCCCAGGAGTTACTCTATTATTTTATAATAAGAATTATAAAACCAGAAGTAGGAATCATTGTCTAAAAACAGGGTTTCCCTTGACCCTGCTGACATTTCTGACCAGGTAATCCTTTGTTGTGGGGCTGTTCTGTTCACCTCTGATCTGCACGGACTAGAGTCCAATATCACCACAATCCCAGTCATGACATCCAAGAATATCTACAGATACTGCCAAATATCCTCTGAGAAGTGAAATCACTTCCAATTGAGAACCACAGTCAACAGAAATGATTTATTTATTTGTTCTAATCAGATATATGTGACAGTAGAGTGCATTTTGATACATCATATATAAATGGAGTATAACTTCTCATTCTTCTGGTCGTACATGATGTAGAATCACACCAGTTATGTAGTAATATGTGTACATAGGGTGATAATGTTCAATTCATTCTACTATCCTTCCTACCACCAAGCCCCTTCCCCTCCTTTCACTCCCCTCTGCCTAATCCAAAGTACCTCTATTTTTCCCTACCCGCCCACCCTTGTTGTGAATTGGTATCTGCATATCAGAGAAAACATCTGGCCTTTGGTTTTTTGGGATTGGCTTATTTTGCTTAGCATAATATTCTCCATCTCCATCCATTTACCTGCAAATGCCATGATTTCATTCTTCTTTAAGACTGAATAATAGTCCACTGGGTATATGAACCACATTTTCTTTATCCATTTATCTGTTGAAGGGCATCTAGGTTGGTTTCATAGTTTGGCTATTGTGAATTAAGCTGCTATAAACATTGATGTGGCTGCATCACTTTAATATGCCAGTTTTAAGTCCTTTGGGTATAAACAAAGGAGTAGGATAGCTGAGTCAAATGATGGTTTCATTCCAAATTTTCTGAGGAATCTCCCTACTGCTTTCCATAGTGGTTGACCAATTTGCAGTCCCACCAGCAATGTATGAATGTATCTTTTTAAAATACTGTACTTTTTGTTCTCTGTAGAAACATATTTAAGACATTCAAACTCACATGTGCAGATTTTAAGTGTCCCAAATCTCTTTTCATCTTTTCTCTGTCCCGTGGGAGTGTTATGGACTAACAGGGCTTAATTGCGCAAATCATAGGGAAATCTGGTGGTTTTCTAGGATTACCTGACAGAGGATGGTCTTCTGGAAATAAGATTTAATCAGGTGGAGCACCAGAATTTAAACGAATTAGGGTTCAGTCACACGAGAGTGTTCCAGGAGAGATGCATCCAGCAGGTATGTGGGTTCTCCCAGTGGAAGACTCCAAGTGGCTTCCTACATGCTGCTGTTTAATTATAGGAAATGGTGTTGTTGATGGAAGACCTTTATTCAGACACGTGGCATTGAAAATATGTGGTAGCTGTAGAGGTCATAAACATGAAGAGGTTCTTCCACAGAGAAAAAGAGACTGATGACTGAGGAAGGGTCTCTTATGTGTATCTGCAGCAAAAAAAAAGAAGAGAAGAAAAAAAATATGCAATGGTGCTATGTGTCCTCTATCCATGAAATTTTCTAGGGAAAAACATAAGAAGAAATATTTCTTTAACAATTAAATAGAAAACTGAAAGTCTGGGTTTGAGAGTATAGCTGTATGGTAGAGTGCTTACATGTGTGAGGCCCTGGGCCCCAACCCCAGTTGCACAACAAAACAAAACCAAACCCCCACAAAACTGAAAATCTGATAATTGTTATTCTTGCTTTGAAAATTGAAAAGTATATTTGACTTGCAGTATTATTCAGTAGGTACATTGTTGTTTATAGTTACACACACACACACACACACACACTTTTTTTTAAATTTTTTATTGTTGGCTGTTCAAAACATTACATAGTTCTTGATATATCATATTTCACACTTTGATTCAAGTGGGTTATGAGCTCCCATTTTTACCCCGTATACAGATTGCAGAATCACATCAGTTACACATCCATTGATTTACATATTGCCATACTAGTGTCTGTTGTGTTCTGCTGCCTTTCCTATCCTCTACTAT
>NW_025999932.1:24574259-24589773 GCF_001458135.2 Marmota marmota marmota
ATCCATGAACAGGGTATATTTTTCCATCTTCTAAGATCTTCTTCTATTTCTCTCTTTAGGGTTCTGTAGTTTTCATTGTATAAGTCTTTCACCTCTTTTGTTAGGTTGATTCCCAAGTATTTTATTTTTTTTGAAGATATTGTGAATGGAGTGGTTGTCCTCATTTCCATTTCAGAGGATTTGTCGCTGATATACAGGAATGCCTTTGATTTATGCACACACACTTTTTAATCAGGTCATGTAGTTTTCAAATTTCCAGGTTTATTTCACTTGGTTTGTAAAAACAGCTAAGCCATTTCATTTAAAAATATCTGTATAAGTTGTTTTTTTTTCCCCTTGGACAGAGGAAAAATTTTAAGGAAGAGTTATAAATAAAGTATAAAACTAGTTAACAGTTGCTGAGTTCTTAAAAAGCAGGAATAATGTGTAGGCATTCAAGGTGGATAAAACTTATCTAAAATTCAGAGCATAAAATGTGTTAAGTGAAGAGAAAGCTTTTTCAGTCCCAAATTTGGTTGATTAACTGTTTTGTCTTTGGTTGGTTTCCAAAGAAAGATGTTCTTTTAAAAAAAGACAAGGAAGAAAAGTGATTTTTAATGACTTTGACTATTTCTCTGTAAAGCCCTCTTTGAAGGGGGTTGAATAATTTATGCATCTTTAATATTGGAGAGGAAAGTTATTCCTCGAAGGCCAGCTTTTCATAACCACTTTGCCATGGTTGATTGATCTCTACACTTACAACGAGATACCTCCATGACGCATGTGGCCCAGTGCGTCACTTAACCCCCACACCTCCAAGCACATAAGTGGGTCACATAATGCAGACAACCACACAATATTGATTTTAATCGCCCGGCACAAGGATTATAAGAAACAAACATCCCTAAGATGAAGAAATAAAAATGAAATGTAGGGCAAAGATAGAAATTGTGCTTTATTAAAAGCAAATTAATAAATTACAGCCTTGCTTTGGTGAATCTTAAGGTGTTGAGTTTACTCAGCTTGGAAAAGAAGCACATGACCTTTTTTTTTTTTTTTCTGGGACAATTGGACCTTTCATTGGTCTATGTGGACACCTGTGTTATTCTTCAGATCATCTACTGCACCCAGCTCATCATTTTGCTCCGGTCATTGGCCGGCCTAGGAATCAGCTTCCTAGAGTCAAGCGGACATGGTCAGTCAGTCAAGCACAGAGTTCAGAGCTGGATGTGTGGGGTTGGCTCCTGTGCGTGGAACAGAGTCCTGAGAGACCATGGCTCAGGATGGACCTCTGACCTCATCAGTACACTCGAGCCTCATCATCTGATGGCAGTATCTTTCTACCAAGCATTGTAGAACTGAAGAGTCAACTTGAAAAACAGCTTTCAGTATCTTCTCTAAAAGTCCTTAATTATATTGTGATTGAATTCTCTCCTCTCTTTCTATAGAAGAGGGTGTTAAAATCTTCCAAGTAAGGCAATTCTGTCCCTTTATATCATTTCTCAAACTGAAGACCCAAGTGTCAGAGAAAGAGCTGGTGATGAGTGGTACCATGAAGCCACAGCCTTATTCTTCTGACCTTCCTTATGGCCATAGTTCTGCTTTGGAAGCTGTGTCCTTAGCATAAACTGTGTTACCCATCAGCCACTGGTGGTGACAGGTGCCCTGCTGATGTGTCCATCACCTCTACAGGTGACAAGAAAAACTGATCTTCAGGGACCCACTGAAACTGGGAACCTGGTCATAAGGGAGTGAGTGTCAGGGAGGACCATACCTTTGTATGCCACTTCACCTCACAGCCAGGAGACGGGGGACTCCTGAGTCTCCCATTCCCACCAATCTGGGTGCAAATAGATTGTAACTGCACAAAGCTGGTTTCTTAATGCCAATGTTTTAAAGCTCTGAAGGGCAAGTGTTGCCAGTTTTGATCCCCAGAGAAGTGACTCTTGGGAAAGAGATCCTCAGATGGCTTGCCTTGGGAATTAGGATTTAGTGGTTTTGAGATTTATTTTAATGTGTGTGATTAATGATAATCAAACGATATTATCCCGTTACCAGGGCTCTTTATCATAACAATAAAATCCATATGAATGATTTTAATAGGTTTTCTAATAAAAAAGCATTGAAAGGCATTTTGAAATTTTAATATATATGGAACTTTTTCAGAAATAATTCGAATTGTGCCCTATTGGCCCGTTTGTGTGTGTGTGTGTGTTAGTTTTTGATCGGGGAATTTTCAATAAACATAGGTTTGGGGTTAAAAATAGAAAATAATTATAACAGTCAATTTTGCTTTATGGTTAAACACTCCTAAGAAAGTGCACTCACATTATTTCTCTTTTTATTACAATGATAGAGTAGGGAAGAAGTACAGGATTTACACCATTTTCCTGGCCCCCCTTTGTTTCTGCTTAAGTTAGTTAATTGGTGTTTCTACCCCTTTCTCCCTTGGGCTTCTCTCCCTGGTGGCTAGCGATGGAGATATTTTTTCTAGTCCTAATATCTCTTAAGAAGAAGATTTGGATGTCTTGCGGGGACACGTGGCTAAATCAATCAGGGTCACTCCAAGTGAATTTTCACTGACTAAATAAAGACACAGACACAGAAAGTACCTTTTGGGGTTCAGTGACTCCTCAGCCACAGCTCCCACAATGGGGACAAGACAGGCAAGAAAGAGAAAGAGCACACCTCGGACCCGGATTTTATTGGGGAGAAGCCATTCAGATGAGGCAAGGGGTCAGGTTTCAAGGGGTTGAGTCTAGCTTTGTGATGTCTTGCTGTCAGCAGATTGACTGACATCTTGGAAGGCTTTGCCCATCTCAGGTGCTGTGTGGGGATCATAGGGAGAGTGGGCAAAAAGGACACTTGTGTCACCAGCCCAAACAGAAGGCAGTGTCAGTCCAGTGCACTCATGTGCTCAGTGCTCATAGGTCACACACACAGCCCATGGCTGGCTGCCACAATATCTGAGGCTTGCAGAGGACTTAACCTGAGGCTGATTCCTGCTCAGACAAAATCTTGGGGGTCATCCTTGACCCTTTCTCTCCTTTTCACTCTCATCTGACATCTAGTCCAAGAGGACATGTTGGTGGTCACTTCAACCCATAGCCAGAACTGCCTGTTGGGCACATGCTCTGCTTGGGCTTCAGTATCTTCATCTGCACAGTCTCTGCTAATGCTGTGGTCCCTGGGAGAACAGCAGGTCCTAAGTGCTATCAAGAACTGTATGTAAAGTGTGCATTCTCTCTGTATAAGGCACACACAATGTCAATATCATACAGATGCAGTTTTGCCAATAAAACCATGCCACATTTCTCATCGCTAAGTCCTCTAGACCATCCCTGGAAGAATTGATTGTTTCCTTCTCAGTATCAACTTCATACCTTGAATGTTGTAGTCCTCCGTTATTCATTCAACAAGCATTTCCTGAAAACTAACTGTGTGCCAGGTTAGTTTCTAGATTCTTGGAATACAAGAATGAGCAAAGGGCGGCAGTGGGGTGGCTCTCGACCTTTTCAAAGCTCACTTTCTAACTGAAGGAGTGAGATAATTTTAATAAAAAAAATAAGCACATGTTTGTGGGTAATAAATATTAAGGGAAAAGAAAGTAAAGGTGAGAAATTGGAAATATCAGAATAAGTTAGAAATTTAAATTGGGTAGAAAGTTGCATTAAGCAGATATTTGGAAAGGGTAAAGGAGTTAATCAAGCACATATCTAGGGAATAACCACTGGGAAGATCCTAAGACAGAAGCAAACTTGGTGACTTCTACAGGTAGCCACCATGCTTGTGTGGTTATAGGGGAGTGATCCAGGAAAGACTAGGGGGACAGAGTTGGAGAGAAGGATGATCTAGGACTTCGGAGACATACACACTTTGGCTTTTCTCTGAGTGGAAATTTTTAACAAAGGAATGACAGAATTATGTGTTCGTGGATCTGTGTAGTTACTGGGTTTAAAAGAGACTCAGTGGGGCTGTTGCAATAATCCAGGCTGGGTGTGACGGCATTGGACCAGGGTGGGCCCAGTGGAGGTGGTATGAAGCAGTCAAGTTCTGGCTGCCTTTTGATATCAATGCCAACAGGATATTCAGATGGATTGGGTATTGGGGTGTGAGAGAAAAAAGAGTCAAGAGTGGTTACCAAAATGACATGTTCAGGTCAGGGTTCTGACCTGAATATCTGGAAGGATGGAGATAATATCAACTGAAATAAGGAAACCTGTAGGGTAAGCAGGTTAGGGGTATGCTGGAGGAGACTCAGGAATTGCAGTTTGTAATTGGGTAAATTGGGATTATCTGTTAGACTTCCAAATGGAAAGAGAGATCAAGTAAAGAATCTGAAGTTCAGAGGTAAGGTTGTGGCTGGAGATATAAATTTTCAAGTTGTGACCAAAGAGGTGGAATTTAACACCATGAGACTAGAAAAGATCACCAAGAGAATGAGTATAGGAAAAGAGGATGTTAAATGGTTGTAGTGAGGGGACACTCAAATGTTTGAGGAGAAGAAGAAGAATCAGCAAAGGACACCAAGAAGGAACAGAAGGTGAAGTTGGGGGGAATTGGAAGAGTATGTGTTCCAGAAGCTCAATGAAAGACACTGTGTTGAGAATGATCAGCTGGGTCATATCACTGAAAATATTAGGGTAAAAAAATATCAGGGTTAGTATCACTTAGGTCTTCTGTATCTTTACTCTTTTTCTGTGTTATATGACTCCTAGTTTTATAACAAATAGAATTTCAAAGTCTGCATAGCAGAAGATGTCTTTTACTACTCTGCTTTCCCCCCAATATTTTATTATAAAAACATTCGAACATAAAACGGTTGAACAACTATTATTTTTACATTAGTTTTATCACATCTCTCTATGTATATCAATCCATGTTAATGATTTTTGCACATTTCAAAGTAAGTTGCAGTCATTAGAACATTTTGCTCCTAAATATTCCAGCATGCAGATCATCATCTAACATTCAATACTTTTTACCATTTGTAAAAAAATAAGATTTACCTAGAGTGAAATGCATAATTCTTAAGCATACTGTTTAGTTAATGTTGGCAAATTCCTGTGACATGTAGACCAAATACAAAATTTTTCCAGTAACTTTTATTAATTTAGTTTATGTTAATTTATATTTTATATTAATTTTTATTATTTTTATATAGGGCACCTCTAGGTAGGTTCTTTTTTCATCTCCCAGTAATCTCTGTCTGCTCCATCCTCCAAAAACAGTCACTGTTCAGTTTTATGATTTTTTTTTCACTAGAAACCTTATATATATCCACGAGACAGCAGTAGAACACACATTATTTCACAGGTACATGGAACAGTCTCTGCAGCAGAACATGGGCTAGACCATAAACAGGACTCCACAAATTAAGACGGATTATCATCTTACAAAGTATGTTTTTCAATTACAATGGAATAAATTCGGACTCAACCAGTGAAGGAAATTTGGGGAATTCACAAACACATGTAAATTAAGTAACACGTTCAAATAATCTATGGGTGAGTGAAGAGATCGAATGGGGGAAGTTAGAAAATACTTTGAGAAGATTAATGTGTGAAAACACAGCACACCAAAACTCATAGGACACAGCTAATTCATATGTGGTGTAAATTCATAGTTGTGAATGATTATTCAAAACAAAAAAAAAGATCTCATATCAATAATCTTCCATACTAAGAAAGTAGAGAGAGAAGAATCAAGCAATATTCAAAGCAAGTAGATGGAGGGAAACAAGATTAGAGAAGAAATAAATGAAGTAGAAAATCAATAGAGAAAATTACATAACTAGCAAAGATCAGCAAAATTGAAAAGCCATTTACTATACTGGGCAATAAAAGAAGAAAGAAAACCCAGATGATTAAAATCAGGTAAGAAAGAGGGATATTACAACTAACCTTAGCAAATTTTGAAAGAGTTTTAAGGAAATACTATGGTCTATTGTATACCAAGAAATTAGATAATATAAATAAAATGGACAAATTTCTAGAAATAAAATTGTTCTAACTATTAGTGGGATGTTTCTACAGCTAATATTATAACTATTGGCCAAGGGATTTTGCTAAAGAAATGTTAGCTACTTAGGCATATTCATTTCTAGCCACCCTCATCTTACAAATTCAGAAATGGGCTTTAGTAAAGATTCTTAAAAAAAAGGTTTTTTTAACCTCTTACCCAATTTAATAATTTAATTTAATTTCTAGACCTAGTTATACAAAGGTTAAATGTCTGTGTAAGTCAGTTTTCTAACACTGTGACATAACACCTGAGATAATCAAAGATAAATAGGAGAGACTTACCTTGGCTAATGATTTCAGAGGTTTCAATGCACTGTTGCTTGGCACATCACTTTGGGATTGTGGAGCACAGTACGTCATGGTGGAAGAGCAACAGAGACAGGAATGGGTGGGGATTCCAATATTACCTTCAAAGGTGCACTTCCAATGACCTAACTCCCTTCCACTGGGCTCCGCTGTCTAAAACTTTCTCCGTCTCCCAATAGTGCCACAGGCTGGCAGCCAAGCCGCTAGCACATGGGCTCTGGGGAGACATTTAACCACCAAACTCTAACAAACCTATGTTGGAAATTTTTTTGCCCTAATATCTTCAGTGACAAGCCAACCAGTAACCAGAAGAAATTAGCCCCTCTCTTTTCTTCTACTACATTCCGAGGTGGCATTTGACACCTGACTCTTGTTGGTATCATTTCCTCTTGGATCATGACAAACCAAAAGAGAAATAGTGCCCATTTCTTTGTGTCTTCTTCTAAATGCATTGACACCCCTTCAGGATTTTGTTGAGTATTTTTTCTTTTCTTATGTTTTCCTGTCATATATTATATTTCTCCATCTCTATTTCTATCATTTCATTATTTTAATAACCATTGAATCATAGAGTAGAAATCTCATTGCTATCTATTTTTTAAGGTTTAAAACCTTAATAATACACATACATTAATTCATCTCCAAATTGAGTTCATAACTCCTAGTTTTGATCGCTTTCTCTTTCATAGTGGTTTTGTTGTATTTAAGAGTCAATATAGCTGGGTGTGGGAGCATATACCTATAAAACCAGCTACTCCAGAGGCTGAGGCAGCATTACTTAAGTCAAGGAGTTCAAGGCCAGCGTGGACAACACAGTGAGAGACCCTGTGTCCAATAAAAAGGTCAGTACAATTTTTCCAATATCCTCCATTTCATTTCAGAGGAAATAACAATGGATTTGGAACTGACTTGGCATGTGTGATTTCTTACTTCCCCATTGTATGTGTCTGCCGACTACTTAGCCATCTGAGACTCCGAATCATCAACTAGAAATTTACAACTTCACCTGTCTCAAGGCTGTTGGAATTGAATGTAATTAAATAAAATAATTTTAAGAAAGTACTTAACCCATATTCTCATATAAATAAGGGGTTCATCAAATAAATGTTTATTTCCTTCCTTTCCTTGGGCAAGTCAGTTAATGTTTCATCCATAAAATGAGATTATAAATCTCACAAGGTTTGAGAAAATGAAATACTAAAAACAGTTCATGAATTCTAATGTATTCTACAATGTACAATATTATTTTTCCTTTGTTTGTTGTTGGAATGCATTATTTAGTGGATACCTTTACTGGGTGTTATAATGTACTTAGATTCACATACACATTGTGTTGAGGTATCTATGGTAATAGAATTCTTTCTTCCATTGGAGGGAGGGCAGGTAGCATAAAATCATATAAAGAAAAGAATTTCAGAGCTTCTAACTTACATATATTATAGTGCTTCTGTTTAAACCTTGTTATGATTTGGATATTAGATGTCCCCTGAAAATCTCATGTGTGAGACAATGTGGGAATGTTCAGAGATGAAATGATAGAATTATATCTAATCAGAGGATTAATCCATTTAATGGATTAATAATTTGAGTAGATTAATGGGTGGTTACTGTAGGCAGGTATGGTTGGAAGAAGTAGGTCACTGGGGGCCTTCCCTTGGGGATCACATTACACTCAGCTCTCTCTGCTTCCTGCCTGTCATGAACTGTTCTCCACCACCACACCCTTCAGCCATGAGGTTCTGCCTCACCTCAGGCCTAGAGCTATGGAGTTGGCCAACCATAGATTGAAACTCTGAAACTGTGAGCCAAAATGAATTTTTTACCACTCTACATTGTTCATGCCAGGTATATTGGTCACAGTGATGCACAGCTGACTAAAACAAGCCTCCATTTTAAATTGGACTGTATGCCTTGAGTATAGCACACAAAGTTGAAGTTAAATGCTCTATCTTGATTAAACATTACTTTAACCAAAATATCCTCAACTTAGCAAAGTAATGGAAGGTGAGAACACCACCAATGCCATCCTGAGAAAGTGAGAGAACTTTTTGTTCTTTCAGTGTGATTTTTTAAAATGTATTTTGTTGGTAAGGAAGAAAAAACAAAATAACAAGAAAACCAAGCAAATAGTGATTGTTAAGATATAAACTGAAAACAAAGCAGAGCTTTGGCGAGGAAGCATCATTTTAAAGAGAAGACACCTTCCAGCCTTGCTTTCCAGATAGTTGTTAACAAAAACATTTGTATGTGCATTTATCAAATAGCAGCAATAGGCATTTTTTTTTAATTTGGAGAATATATTTTGAATACTGGCCTTATAGGCAGAGTATAATCATAATGTCTACTAGGAAGGGATGAGGCTTGTGCATTGTGGGTGCCTTATGCCACTTTCTGAATTATTCCAGATGCATCTGTCAGTTCATATGATGTGAATGGGACAAGTGAAGCACCAAGGCCTAAAAATATCCAGAGTTATATGACTACACAAGCCAAAATTGGGAATATATTAAGGCCTTTATAATCTTAATATACATAGGATGCTTTAGAAGAAAAATTGTCTGTATAGTCAGGAATGAGGCAGAATCAGGAGAAATTCTAAGAGTACTGCCCTGTGGAAATATGTAAGCCATCTTCAAAGTTTCTAGCAGTCACATTTTAAAATGAAGCAGATGAAATTTAATAATATTTTTATGTAACCCGATAGAGCTAAAATACCATTTCAACTTGTAATCAATATAAGAAACGGTTAATGAGACATTTTACATTCTCTTTTGCCCTTGTAGCATATCTCAGCTACAACTGACTCTCTTCCTAGACAGAGTTCTAGCCTCTCGGATATAGTCTGGATTTCAATACAATACATAACGGGTTTATTACTCCTTAAAATGTACAATATCTTTAAACTCTCTGCCTTTATTTCACAATAGATAAGAAATAATTCCCATAATAATAAAGCTGCAAGCCTGTCTTTCATTTCTCTTCTCTACATCTATGGGACACCAAGACTTTGCTTCCTAGAATGATGTTCTGCTTACCTCACTCTCCTATTATTTGATATTTCCTTATTTTTTGCTGGAAAAGAGAGGTCAAAGTTCTCTCTTCTGACTGACAGACCCTCCTCAGGATGGCTCACGCCCAGACTTCCTCTCCAGCCTTGAAGCCCCCATTGTTTCAAGGGGGCAATCTGAAAAGGCAGAATAAAGGGATCACTTGAACCCCCGCCCCAAGCATCCTAGGGATAAATAGACAATGTGTAGATTCTGGATGTCAGAAAAAAATTAGAATGGGAAGTACCAGTAGCCAATAAGATGTAGTCATCTCTAGTCCTGGGAAAACACCTCTGTGTCTGGCAGATCAGTGCCCAGGAACTGGGTGGTTCAGAGATCCTGGGATTGCTGGGGACTTTCACATAAACTCTGTTGCTTGTCTGCATTTCGTAAAATGAATGTTGATCTCACCCCTGGAAGGTGTGACCCACAGGAGAGGGGAGAGGGAATATTCAGGACTTTCACAAACATTAGGTTCAGGATTAATACTTGAGAACTTTTAAAATCTAAATATCTTCAGAGGATAGAAAACCAAAAGTAATTTCTTTTGTTCCAAAGCTCTTTATCATTCCTAAGGAAGAGACAATTGCAATGTTTAAAAGTTATCTTGCATTGTGGAGTGACATGTGCCCATGAACTAAACTCCCATAATAGTTCCTCGTGTTCCTCATCATTTTAAGGCTATAAAGCTTTCTTTGCTTCAGTTAAGCTGTTAAAACTGATAATATCTACCTAGCATGAAAATTATTTTCTTTAACAGAGGCAAGGGGATAGAAAAAAATAATCTACTAAAAATGAAAGAAGAAACTTTCACCTCTAAGGATGTGACTTGCCAATTGACTAATCTTTGCTCCTTGATATGGCCCCTTCACTTGTTTTTGTGTTTGCTCTACTTAACTCCACTTAAAATATAATTCATTGTCCCTTGAGTTAAACTAGGAACTTCCAGCATACAACCGAGCTGGCCCTTCAGCACTTGGTGCCAGGGACTAAAGCTTCCTTAGTGATTAACCTTCAGAGGGGCCACCTATATTTTTCTTTCCTATTGTGATGGACTTAATGTATGAGTCCCCCAATACTTGTTGAAGCCCCAACCCCCAGTGATGATATTTGGAGGTGGATATTTGTGATGATACTTGGGGGTGGAGCCTTTGCAAAGTAATTAGGTTTAAATCAGGTCATGAGAGTGAAGCTCCATGACAGGATCAGTGCCCTTAGAAGAAGGAAAGAGACCAGATCTCTGTCTCCTACACCTAACATGTGTGTGGCACTTTCAGTACTAAGTGCTTTTTATGTATCAAATCTATTCTTACAAACACCCCATGAGTTATGTTTCATTTAACCCCATTATTCAGATGGGAAAAGTGAGGCAAAGAAAGCTTATGTAACCTGCTCAGATTTATAAAGCCAGCAAGTGGTAGAGCTTGGATTCAAACCCAGTTCATCTGGTTCTAGAACCTGTGGCCTTTATGCTCCGTCGCCTCTGCTAAGCCTTGTACTGTGGAGCTAGTTGAGAAACTTGCCTCACTCAGGATGGGATTTGTTTGGCCCTGCTGTGACCTTGGCAGTGACAGAAATATTGCTCAGGAGCCTGTGGCGGATGACACAGGTGAGGACAAGGAGCTGTGCTGCGTTGGCTTGTGGTGGTGTGTTGACTGAACTTGGCATTGTTTTCTAATTACACATTGTAATTCTCAGGCTGGAGCATTTTCGTGTGTATAACTGAATCTGTGGTCCTTTGGGTACTTTGGAGGTGGCTGCGGTGACCATGTTCTGGCACTCTGTCAGCAGAGGGCTGCTCTCCCGGGCGTTTCTGGAAGAAATGGCAGGGTCTGGACCTTCATTTGGCTAGGAGGCATTTCCTGTGAGCAGCTTTATCCTTGTAGTAGACTTTGGCAACTATGCTCTTCTGCCTTTCGATCTGTTTTAGTCAGATTTTTCTCTGCCATGACCAAAAGGCCTGACAAGAACAGTTGGAGGAGGAAAAGTTTATTTGGGGGCTCACGGTTTCAGAGGTCTCAGTCTATGGATGGCTGACTCCATTGCTCTGGGCCTGGAGCGAGGCAGAATTTCAAGGCAGAAGGGCACTGGTGGAAGAAAGCAGCTCAAGACATGGCACCATGAAGGGGGGAAGAGAGAGAATGAGCCCTCTCCCCAGGGACAGCATATACACCTCAAGGCATACCCTTAGTGACCCACCTGCCCCAGCCACCCCATACCCACCTATAGATACCACCCAGTTGTTCCTATCAGGATACTAATGCACTGATAGGCTAACCTCTCATAACCCAATCATTTCACCTGTGACCTCTCTTGCATTGTCTCACACATGAGCTTTTGGGGGGACACCTCATATAAACTATAACACAAACCAAACAATCAGATTTGAGTGACTTACCCCAAGAATACACCATGCTTGTGCCTTGCCAACATAGGATGCTCATTAAAGAAGGGTCTTTTGGGAATCCTGTTCAGAAAAGTGAACAGCTTTATCTTACGGCTGCCACGTGGCTGTGGGGGGGAAGCCCAGGAGGTTTGGCCACGGGCATTCTCAGAACCTTCAGACCCATTCTCTAGAATCTTGTATTGCTTTAGCTTGCCCAACTTGTATTTATCGTTAGCCATTCTGTTCTCACATATGAGTTTGAGAGTGTCTTTTCAGACCACAAGCTGTAGAAAATGGGAAAATGTCACAGTGAATCTCAGTCTCTGGTGGCTTCCACATTCCATCATTATTACTAGAATTTCCATGGCACAATATTGTTAAGATAACGATGTCACAGGAAAACTAACTTAAGAGTAAAATTGCACCTATAAAATAATGATGAGAAGCAGACACATGTGATAATTAAAGCAGACCTCAAAGCTCATCTTTATGGGTTCTGCATAACTGAGATGCTGACATCCTGCAGCTACAGTTTGTGTCTGTGTTCTTTAAGTCCCCGAAGACTCCTTTATAGTGATTCTGAAGGAGGGCCACCTACTGTGCAAATGACAGGCTGGGGAAAAATGGGTGACTAGGCTGCTGTGTCCAAGAGACCATCTGGAGTTGAATCAAGCCAGATCTGAATTCTCAGATCTCTCACCACATGCTAGTTCCTGAAGAAACTGGTGTGGAGCAAACTGTCAACTCACCATTCCGCAGCACAGGAGAGCCTGCATATTCACACACAGGAACAAAATTAAATAACTCTGAGTACATTTTCCCTTAGTGTCTCTATTTTGAATAGTTATGGTTGGGTAGTAACTGTTAATGACTTCAAAATTATTTAACTATCCATTTCTCCTTTAACATAGAAAAGCCTCTAGTATGTGTAAAAAAGAACTCTATATAGCATCTAGAAGAAAAATATTTGTCAGTGATGTGGTGAGGATAATGCAGTGAGTTATTTCCCAAGTGATAAATAAAGCTTGGGAGAGATGTTAACAGCATAGAAGTCCATAGGCTCTCATAAATCTTGAAATTTGCTTTGTGCTAAGATATTTTATTACAGCATTGAAAGTACTTGGGGAAATTTATTGAGTCATAAATCACTCAAATTAAGTAATTTCGGAGTGTGGTATATGCTCATAAACTTCATCTAGGTCTTAAATGTTTGGGTCAGATTTTATGAAACTATTTGGATTTAGTAGTAAAGACGTGCTTTGGTAAACATCTGGGTTAGTTAAGTACACAAACCTTAACTAGATTAGTTAAATGTACAAAACAATAGGTATACGATTCTGATCAGGGCGTGATACCTATTTGTTAAAAAATGCTAAACATGTCACATTTTCTGTATTTCACTTAGTTTATTTTTAAACCTAAACTTATGCATTATTTCAGAGATCACAATGAGGCTGCCTACAGTATACTTGGACACAGGCATACTGGAAACAGGTATACTGGATGGTTTGAATTAATTAATTTAGATCCAGAATGGATAAAAATATGGATGGTAAATTGCAATTTAAGAGAAAAATAGTAGGACTCCATGGGTGTGAGGGGAAGGAGTGGGAAGAAAATAGCAAACAATACATTCCATATTTTCATCCAGGATTACCTCTTTGGGGAGACTGAGTCAATAGCATAAATTTGCACTTCAGCCCGTAAGCACAACTGACAGGGGTCATGTCTAGTGTTAACATATGCCTTGATGATCCCTCTGTGATTACTACCCAATGCAGAAGTTGATGGGAGAGTGACTCTCCATTCCCTGTGCATATTTTTTTTTATTTTCTCAGACAGTGATGGAGTCCTGAATCAGAAGTAGAAAGAAGGAAAGTAGGAGTAAATATAGAACACACCATTTGATTCAGTTAAGCACTTCTGAGGCAGGAATTGAATTTAATCTTGAGAGCTGTAATAACTAATATGGCACAGGCCTTTGAGTTAGTGGTGAAAGAGACAGAGTATCAAATACCAAAAAGGAGGAAAGTGGAAGACCCACTGGAAGCTAGAGAAAGGCTGTCCAGCCAATCAGTGGAGTCGTCCTGGTGAAGGAGAGGCCAGCGTTAGAGTTGAGAGTGTCATAAAAGCAAACAAGTTTGTGCAAAAACACAGTGTGAGGTGTTCCAGGGACTAAAAGAAACCGGTATTTTAAAAGCATCAAATGATGAGGGGATACTGAGAGATGAGCCTTGAAATGGATTTCTAGGCGGTCTCAAAGAAAGCCTCTGTGCTCTCTGTGGAGCCTAAAGCCGGGTCCTTTGAAAGGGTACATGTGATCACATTTATGTTTTAAAGACCACTTTGGCAGTAGGGGGGAGGATGGATTTGAGAGGTAGAAATTCAGAATCACAGAAGCTATCAGGAAAACCAAGGTGAGATGACACATGCCTAAACTACTGCAAATTTTATGGGTCCAGAAAAATGTGTAGACCTGAATTTTATGAGCATCTTTTACATTTTATTTTTTATTTTTTGAAAGGATGAACTTTTACTTTTTCTGATTTTTCTTTTTTTGGAAAAATGCATACAATATCACATTTACCATTAAAAATGTTTCCCAGTTCAGTGACCGTAAATACATTCATAAGATGGTGAAACCATCATCATCATTCATAACCATTTTCATTTTTGCAAAACTGAAACTCTGACTGGATAAACAACAATTTTCCATTCTCCCCTCCCAGAGACCATGGCAGCTACCATTCTACTTTGTGTGTCTGTGATTTTGACTATTCTAGGTGTCTCATAGAAGTGGAATCATACAGTGTTTGTCTTCTTGTGACTGCTTATTTCTCCTAGCATAATGTCCTCAAGATTCACCCATGCTGTAGCATATGTCAGAATTTTATTCCTTTTTAAGGTTGAATAACATTCTTTTGTATGCATATACCACATCTGGCTTATGTCCTAATCCATCAATGCGTCCATTTCATGTTTTTACTACTGTGGATAATGCTGCTTTGAACATGAGAGTGCAGATATCTTTTCAGACCTTGTTTTAAATTATTTTGGGTTTATATCCAGTGAGGGATTGTTGGATCATACAACCATCTATGTTCAATTTTTTGAGGACCCATTATACCATTTTATGCAGTTATTGTACCACTTTGTATTCCCACTCCATCATGGAGTTCCAATTTCTCCACGTCTCCCCTACACCTATTATTGTCAATTTTTTTATATACTAGCTATCCTAATGGGTAATAATATGAAGTATTACAAATATGCAGAAAAGTTTAAGAAACAGTGCAAAAACTCATGTTCCAACCAAGAAGGTTAATAGAGACTAATCTTTTCCATAGTCTTTAGTTCTTAAGGAGATATAACATTAATTAGTTCAGTTGAATTTTCCTGTGACATTCACCTCAATATCAATATGTTCACCTATTTTTGAATCTGCCCCTAATCAACCCTTGCATGTACTTTATATGTTTACTGTATGTATTTGTACTTACACTTAAATTATGATATTGTTTATCATGTGGTTTTTTTTTCATGTATTTTATTTTATTTTATTTTTTAATGTTTTATTGTTGGTTGTTCAAAACATTACAAATTTCTTGACATATCATATTCCACACTTTGATTCAAGTGGGTTATGAACTCCCACCTTCACCCCATACACAGATTGCAGAATCACATCAGTTACACATCCATTGATTTACATATTGCCATACTAGTGTCTGTTGTGCTCCGCTGCCTTTCCCATCCTCCACCATCCCCCCTCC
>NW_025999932.1:24593624-24635862 GCF_001458135.2 Marmota marmota marmota
AAGTTTGGTCTCTTAATGTTATCCCATATTTCTTGGATGTTCTGCTCATGGTTTCTTAACAGTCTTGCTGAGCTGTCTATGTTCTTTTCCAGTTGAAATACTTTGTCTTCATTGTCTGATGTTCTATCTTCTAAGTGTTCTACTCTGCTGGTAGTATTCTCCATTGAGTTTTTAAGTTGGTTTATTGCTTCCTGCATTTCTAGGACTTTTCCACCACTGCTATCTGTTTTAGTCAGTTTTCCATTACTATAACAAATACCTGAAATAAATCAATTTAAACAGAGAAAAAGTGTGTTTTGGCTCGTAGTTTTGGAGGTTTTGGTCCATCCATGGTCAGGCAGACTCATTGCTTTTTGGCCTGTGGCAGACACGGTTAACATGGCAGGAAGCATGTGGCAGAACAAAGCCATTTACCCAATGGCCAGGATGAAAGAGAAACCAGAAAGAGTATCCCACAGTCACCTTTTAGGATACACTCCCCATGACCTAAATTCTCCCACTAGTTCCCACCTCTTTCAGGTTTCCCAATCTCCCCATAGCACCAAGCTGGGGACCAAACCTTTCACACAGGGGCCGTAAGGATACATGACATTCCAGATCCAAACTACAGCAGTATGAGACTGGGTGCAGTATTCTGTAACTTGCTTTCTTCGTTTTCCATTATTTTAAAAGTGTATCCACATTGGAGCATCATATATTTTGAGGTTTTTCTGAATAATTATTATGTATTCTGCTGAAGTTTATGTATATACTACAAAATGTATACACTGTCTATTGATGGATACATAGTCTATTTCACTTTGAACTATTTCCAATAATGCGATTGTGAACATTCCTTTACACGGTTCATCTCACAGCCTTCCTCATCCAGGATTCCCTAGAGAATTAAGCCCTATGGCCCCACATCAGACTATTTGTATGAATTAGCTTCTTGCCTACTGGTACATCTAGAAAGAGTTAAACACCATCCTTGGGAGACATGAGAAAATAACCCCCCAAATCAATCTGTGGCTTCTTTCTGTGGTTCAGTTGAGAAATCACAGGTTGAGAAAGTCTCTGAGTAGAATTTTTGGGTCATAGTATCTCTTCATAGCTCTTGCCTTCAACCAGGTAGGGTCAAATGTCTTTGTTCAACATGATTTTCCTGTTCATATTCTCCACCACTGTTGAAGCTGTTTGTTCCCATCCTGGGCCAGTGGTTATTATTGCCAGACAGTGATATAAATGGCATCTTATTGTTTTAATTTTAAATTTAATTTAAATTATTTTAATTTTTTGTCCCTAAGAACACCTCTTTCATATATATACTTTTGGTGATTAGGATTTCTTCTATAAATTGCCAGATTATATGCATCCAAATTTTCTATTCAAGTTTTATCTTTTACTTACTTAGGTTTCTTTGTATATTCTGGCTACTAATCCTTGGTTAGTTATATAATATATTTTAAAAATACTTATGGTTTCTTTTTCAGATCATGGTTTTTCATTTGCATTTAATTATATCAGTTTGTCATTATTTTCCTTTATGATTTGTGCTGTTTCTTTAGAAATTATTATTATTCTTTTAAAAAGAGAGAGAGAGAATGTTTTTTTTTTTTTTTTTTGTAGACGGACATAACACAATGCCTTTATTTTTATGTGGTGCTGAGAATTGAACCCAGGTCCCGCCCGTGCTAGGCGAGCACTCTACCGCTGAGCCACAATCCCAGCCCAGAAATTATTTTATATTAGAGGAAAAAGGAAAAGAAAGGTGAGGGGAGGGATCTCATGAAAATCAAAGGGAGATCAGTAGAAGAAAGGGACTGAGGAGAGAGAAAAGGGAAATGCTGAGGAACGATAGTGGCCAAATTATACAGTTACATTGTGTGCACACGGGAATATGTGACAACAAATCACACCCTTCTGTACAACAATAATGCACCAAAAGAAATTCTTCCATAGTTGTATTTTTCCAAATATGTTTTTCTATAAAGTTTCACTTTTTACATTGCTATTTTTATTTTTCTTGCAATTGATCAAATAATTTTTGTGAATAGGCTGAGGTGAAGGTCTTATTTAATTTTTTTCATAGAGAGAACTGGTGATCTAGGAACTATTTGTTAAGTTCTCTTTGCACATGTTCATGGTATACACATGGATAGACTTGTTTCTGAACACTCTTCACTAGTATTGTATTCCATCTATTCATGCCTGCACCAATATCACACTGTTTTACTTATTATAGCTACCATAAGTTTTGAGATCTGACAGGGAGATTTCTCTCTTTTTTTTTTCTTCTTCTTCTTTTTTTTGTTTTGTTTGTGGTACGAGGGATGAAACACACGGTCTTACCCATGCTAGGCAAGTGCTCTACCACTGAACTCTCCCAGACTGGAACCTTTGTTTTTATATATGAGTTTTAGGACCAAACTTGGACAGCTAAAAATTTTAAAATGTTATGATTTGTATTAAAGTTTTGTGCATATATAAGTCCAGCAAGGTGGTACAGCCTGTAATCCCAGTTGCTTGGGATGCAGAGACAGGAAGATCGTGAGTTCAAAGCCAGCCTCAGCAAAAAAGCGAGGTACTAAGCAACTCAGTGAGACTCTGTCTCTAAATAAAATGCAAAATAGAACTGGGGATGTGGCTCAGTGGTCAAGTGTCCCTGAGTTCAATCCCCAGTACCAAAAAAAATATGTGCATGTATAATGTGGCATAGTTAATACCACGATTATGTGTAATGTATCCATAATGGTAAATTAAATTAATCTTTGAGCTAATAGAATAACTTGGGGACAACTAATATCTATGATATTGTCTTATTTTCCATGAATATGCTACATCTTTGCATATATTTAAATGTTCTTGTATGTTCCTCAGTACTATAATTTACTTCAATATGGTCCTTTACATTTTTTGTAAGATTTAGTCCTGAATGTCTTATAATAAGTTTTCCAACTATTATTCCTTCTAATACATTTCTCCTTCCCTTCATCTATTTTCCATGTTCTTAACCTCTTTGTAACTATTCTTTTTTGACTCTTTTTTTGCAGTATTATATAGTCCAGTCTAGAATGTTATCCCATCTGGACTGTTTTTATGTATGTAAAGTGGCCAAATATTTCATTTCAAAAATTTCTAGTTAGTTCTCTGCTATATCCATATGTTGTTTTATTTCTGCCTGTTTTTGTGCCATAATGTCTTGGGGTTCTGTTATTATTTGTGGGGAGAGGTACCAGGGATTGAATTCAGGGGGCACTCAACCACTGAGCCATATCCTCAGACCTATTTTGTATTTTATTTAGAGACAGGGTCTCATTGAGTTGCTTAGCACCTTGCTTTTTTGCTGAGGCTGGCTTTGAACTTGTGATCCTCCTTCCTGAGCCTCTGAGCCACTGGGATTGCAGGCATGTGCCACCATGCCTGGCTGTTATTATTTTATGGTGTGCCTTAGTTTATTTCTCTGAGTATCCTAAACATACTTATTTAAAAATCCTTGTCAGACTGATGTATAAAATTAATTCATTCACAAGAAACCCATATAGATTTTATTGGATGTCTTTCAGCATTCATATGTTTCATAACTTTTCTCTACAGGCTCATTTTGCATTTATAAATGTGGCTTTTTATCCACCTCTGCATCGAGAACTGATATGTGCTAACCTCGCAAGATTTGATGTCTGCCCTTTCTGTTCAGTGGCTGTATCTGCTGAGCTCTGGTCCACCAACCTGGAACCAGGTCTTCACAGGTGACTTGAGCTGCCTGTCCCATGAAATTTTGTCGCTGATCCAATCACCACACTGAGATGTCATGGGACAGAGCTGCCATGGTTCTGTCACCAGGCTCTATCTATATCCTCCACCCTCACTAGGTCTGCCGTGTTCTAGAAGTGAGCACAGACTTAGGCTCTGCTTCTTTCACACAGCTGACTCCTCTGACTGCCTGTCTTGGACAATGGAGAACCATGAGTCCTCATCTCCCCATAGAAGCCTGCACCCCACAATGGGCTTGGGACTCAGTGCTCAAGCTCTACTTGCATCTTTGTGTCCTTTTCCAATTCTCAACTCTCTTCATCTGAAGAGTGACCATGGTTATTTCTGTTTATATTGTTAACCTGAGCCATAGGGATGTATATTCAAAGCAGAAACTATGATCATATTTTGTATGATCATATCTTGCCATCTTAACTTGTCCTCAAGCCTGATTAAAAAATATTAATTTTCAAAGTTATGTGGTGTTATCCTAACATTCGCCTATCACCGTCGTGCAATTCTATAGCCTTTCAACCCCAGGTCCCATCTGTCTTTACAAACACAAAATTGAGGGTGACATTCGTTCAGGGAAAGGCATCATGATCCACAGCTGAAAGATTAATTCAAGAAAGATGATTAGAAAGAGACATCTGAATAGTTTATCTGAGCCATAAGGCATGGACATCAGTGACAGGATTTAAATAGCTGAAATGAATTCTCTTTGGTTTTCTTGTCTTACTAAATTAGCATCAAAATGTTTTTACCAGCTTAGGTAAGGCGGTGTTGAAAAGTCTAACTGCTATGCTGGTTGTAAATTACTGCTGCATTCATACGCTGATTGAAAGAATGCTTTCTACTAATTAATTACCTAGTTTGCCTTTTGAAACAAAAATGATATTATGGCATTTGTATTCTTTGGGGGGATGTACCATATCCCTTGCATTTTTTTCAACAATTTGTCAGCAGTCTAAGTAAATGAGGGATCATACCTTCTCTTTAGTAAACTCTCTATATTCATTGCTTTTCTGCTTTAGAGCAACAATGGCAATCAACCTGGAATTGCTATGTCCTTTAAAATTAGTATTATGTCTCAAAAATGCCATATTAAATTGAGGTTAACACTGGCTTGGCTTTTCCAGTGTTTTGCTGAGTTAAGATTAGCTTGGATCTCATCACCATCATGCCATCCGATCTTAACATGCTAATGGAACAACCTCCCCCAGACATAAAGGATAACATTTTATGTTCTTCATGATCTTGCAGATTTGCACTTAATTTTAGCTTAAATAAAAAGATGCATGTTTATAACTGAGGGTGTAGCTCAGTGGTGGAGTGATTGCCTAGCATTCACTGAACCTGGGTTCCGTCCCCAGCACCACAAAAAGTTAAAAATAAATGATAAATGTTTAAAAGATGAAAGATGATGCAAAAGTACTCAGGGATAGCTCACTGTGGTTTCCACCAAATAATATTTAATATGTATGGTAAAATGCAAGTGCTAAACTTCTAAGTGACTTTTTATGTTATCATTTATATGATTGAGAGAAGAAGATACAGCATTTGGTCTTAAATATTAAAATATCAAAGCTTTTCAGATGAAGAATTCAAAGAGCTGATGCTCTCTCTCTGTCAGAGACCACCATCACTTGCTACTTCAAGGACATTCCATTTGAATCCCCAAGACAGAACCTAGATTCTTTTCTTTGATATTTAAAATTTTTAAACACGAAATAAACATTATTTTTTCTCCCAAAGCTTTCAAGATTACAGAATTCAATAGTGTTCATCAAAATTCATAGGATATAGAAACAAATTCTTCAAAAGTTGAATTACTTTTGTTTATATTCAGAGTCTCAGAAATATTTTAATCTTTTCTGAAAAAAAAAGACTCAACCTGTTCTTTTCAATAACCAAAGAAAGTCATCTAAATAAATGGAAATAATCAATAACCACAAAGATACAATTTTAAGAAAATTATAAGCAGAGCAGATATCTTTCTAACCTCTAGGAAGGAACTTACTTTACCTATGGAATGAGACCAAAATATTGCTGTTACAACAAAAAAAGAGTTATGTGCTACTTCAACAGGTTGTAGACTATTTCCTTCATGTAGTAATGATTTGAGCTTTTCCTAGATGCTAAATGTAAGCCATGTGAAGATGATGTTTGATCCTGGAATACTTAGATGGGTGATTCAGGTTTCAGACTGATTCTAAGGACTTCTTTTTTTTTTCTCTGTGAACCTAGTACTCTAATTTGGATAGAGGTGGCTCCATCCCAAGGAGAAAAATCCATTATGTCGTGACAAATGAAGAGAGATCTGCCTCTGGTTGGGAGTGACAGCATTGATTAAATGTCTCCTTGCCACAATGGATGTATCTGCAGTGTTAGGGCCTGTTTCTCGGGCGCCTGCTGTGTGGAGTGCATAGAGAGAACCCTCTCTTCCAGCAGGGGAAGAAGCCAAGAATTTGATAAAGGTAACTTCTGAGTGCTACTTGAGTACTCTTTCCTTCTGTAAAAAGCAAGAAGATAAGCAGGGCAGATCTCTCTTTAGCCTCCAGGAGAAATTACTTTATCCCTGGAATAGGACCAAGGGTTTGCTATTAAACATTGCTCTGAACAAGGATCATGTGCTAGTCCAACAGATCATGTGCTATTTCTTCATGTGATTTAGTAGGGCTTCTCAAACTTGGCAGAGAAAGAAGAAACTCATGTCCTAGAAAGTACTAGAATGTGGATGTCCAAAATTTTCAATGAGGTCTTATGTGCTTTCTAAACAATTATGTAAATTTTGTGTTTTATTCTAAAAATATATCCAGCTTTCTACTAATGGAAGTTTACTGTTTTAACTGCCATTTCTGAATTACTACAGCCTTTTTGGAAAGCAATTTGTCAGTATCTATTATACATGCACCTTTCCAAGCCAGCATTCTTTCTCCTGGGAATCTGACTCAGAGAAATAAAAGCATTAGTGCATAAATATATATGCATAATGATATTTATGACTACACATCATGGCAAACATGGGAGTAAAATGAATAACATTCAACAAGAGAGTGTTTGAGAGCCTTAGAAATTATGGAGCCCCCATAGAATATCATCATGGAATATTGTGCAGCCTTTAAAGAGAACGAATTGGAACTCTGTAAGATGCCTTGAAGGGATTTCTATGATTAAAGCAAAATGCAAGAAATTATATATAAAAACCCATTTTGAAGAAGCAATGATAGAATAACTCTACATGTGTATATATGTTTTTTTTCTTTTTATTTTTATTAGTTGCTCAAGACAATACAGTGATCTTGACATATACATTTGATTCAAATAGGGTATGAATTTTCATTTTTCCATGTGTACAGATTGCAGGATCACATTGGTTATACATCCATGTGTATTCATACAGCAATCCTAGTGTCAGTTGTATTCTGCTGCCCTCCCTATCCCCCTCTCCCTTCCCCTCCCCTCCCATCACTATGTAGCTAATATTAACCTTAGAAACTAAGTAATTCACCAGGTTATCTGAGATAGAAGAGTTGTAGGGAGAACAGAAGACAAGAAAAACAAAAAAGAGAGGAGAGAGAGAGTAATAGAAAGATAGAAGTGAGGAAGAAAACATCGCGTTTATATAATCACGTGAAATTACATATGCATGTACAAAATATGCAATATGAAATATAAATAAAAAAGTGTCTCCCTATTTATAGATTTGAAAAATGTTCAGGCTCATACTTAGTGGCTTTGCACTCTTCCTATCCCATAACAACATAGCCCTGGGAACAGTTGTATATTGATTTGAGAAACGTAGACAAGAAAACAGCAAAGATCGGCCAGGTTCAATCCACAGAATAGCTGCCCACAGCTGTTGATTCTGTTGACTCTTCCATGATGGGATAATGAAGACACTTTTTGATTGAGGCAGATTGTGATTATTTGTAGGTTGTCTAGACTTCATTACCTTGGTCCTAGTATTTGATTTCTACTGGCTCCTGTATCTTTTATATATCACCTGATTTGACTTCTAGCATTTGGTAATAATTTCTGGTTCTTTTTGTAGCTCTATCTTTGGTCACTGACTTTCATCTGGTCTGGGCCTCTAGCTGTCCTATAATTTCTGCATCTGACCCCCCACTTATTGTTGTAAAGTACTTTGTTTCCAGCATTTCCCCTATTTTCTTGGCCTTACTTATAACAGCCCATCTTCACCATCTATATTACCATGACCCAGGTAAAAAGGTGTCCTATTTTACCAAGGACACCTTTCTTAGCATGAACAACTTCCTGTGTCACCAAATACACATTACCGTATATGCAGTTTCCTTTACCATCAACTTTCATGGAACATTCAGAAACAACTGCGTTATTGATAACAACATGAATCCCATGGTTGAATTTGAATGTTTGGGTTGGATTCTGTCTCAATTTAGCATGTTCATTTCCTTGCCTTAAAATAAACTCACAGGATCTCAGTTTTAGAAGAGATTTTTTAAAGGCATATAATCCAAACATAACTCAAATATAAGAGTCCTTTCTGAAACCCTTCCAACAAGTGCTTGGCCAAAATATCTGAGCATTTTCCTGTCATTCTAGGAAACTCACTATCCCCAGAGGTGAAACATTTTTATCTGTACATTTCTTCCTTATTTCTGTTAAACTTCAATCTGGCAGTAACCTGCCAGATTGAAATTTAACAGACACTTCAGGGTCAAATAAAAATTAGACCCTTTCTGAATGAAGATAACATTACCAAGAGCCTCTAAAATGTTTTATACCCAATGCATTGGATTAAAAAAAATTACCAAGTATTCCAAGATCAAGGACCAAATAACTAAAAACTAAGAGGAAAAAAACTGATAATAATACCTTTATGAGAGTGTTAGAAACTCTGCTTTCTTCACTGCCCCAGTGCCCTGTGCTACAAATCAGCAAGGACCCAAGGGGGAGGAGGGAGAAGGGAAGGTGCCTCACATCTTAATGTGTTTTCCTTCATGCTGGCACATGAGTTGCTCAAATCCTGGCTGCTGCCTTGCTTTCCAGTGCTTTCAAGTGGCCCTACTTTTGTATTGTTTGTAGGTTTTGCTATTTTCAGTAATAGGGTTGATTTGATACAAGCAGCTTCCTCATTGAAGCAGGCTGAACACACATAATAATGAGAAATGTCAAGTGTATTTACTTTCATAAACTTTGAAATCAGATAGAATTTTGGAAGAATTAAAATGAGAACTTCACAATTTAGGGACTAGAGTTCAGGCCTTCTTTTTTATTTTTCTGAAGACTGCTTTCAGTGTAGGAAAGTGAGCTAAAGTACTCATGCCAGGTAACTTTACCAATAAGATCTCTATTTGGGAACTGCTGGTGGCCATCTATGCTGAAGAATTCCCCAAGTATCCAGGTGGATCACAGCATTACCCAGGAACACCAGGTCTTTGATCCACTTTCCCAGCATCAGAACTTTACCTCTCTCCTGACAACAAATTGATTCCTTTCTATGCTTTCCAAAAATATCTGCACACCTAACTTTATTCAGTGTAACTAAAATACCATAATGTATGTCCAGCTCATCCAGCCAAATATGGATGTGGTTCCTGTCATCAGAGTCCAACTCATTCATCATTTTGTTATGTTTGTTTTTAACATTTCAATACAAAGCTTTTCCTGCTGATTCAATGAACTGACTTAAATGACCCTTCTAAAATGTTGTTGTTGGGGCTGGGAATATAGCTCAGTTGGTAGAGTGCTTACCATGCATGCACAAGTCCCCCGGGTTTAATCCCCAGCAACATGCGTGCGTACACACACACACACACACACACACACACAAACACACACACATATACACATACACACACGTTATTATTGAATGTTGTATAACATAAACATGTTCTATTTTATAATATTGTGGATTAACCACACAGAGAACTATTTTAAGCATTGTTACTGCATAAAGTTTCTAGAAAAACTTTTAGAAACTCTTCTCAGCACGCAAAAGTAAATACTTTCCTGCTGCTATTTCATGGGCACCAACAGTTCTTCAGTCACATCAAATTTCTCTTCATGCTACAGATAAATAGAGTTTACAGTGCTCTCATCAGCTGCAATAGAAACTGTTACAAGTAATTTATCTTTCAATGCTACTTGTTCTATACGTTTTCCACTAATTCTTCAATGCCCTGGACAACAGTATTTCAGGTTACATTTATATTTACAAAGGGTTATTGCTGTGTGAGTAGGATACATAATTTCAGCCACATTCAACACTTTTATAAACTCACCATCCTTTAAAGAAGTAATGCTCAGCAGTTCTTTCACTTAACTCATTATATTGCAATTGCAACAGTTATTTCATCCACATTCAGAAGCACATCTTATTGAAGTTGCATTTCTTTTTCTTATGAAATTAAGTTTTTATGACAAATCTTTGCTTATGCCAGAATTTATTGTGGTTTATTTCCAAATGGCATCTTATATTGCATTCTTTCAATACAAAAATGTTCATTTTATGTTAAACACTTAGATTGGTGGAACCAACCTAGGTGCCCTTCAATAAATGAATGGATAAAGAAAATGTGGTATATATATATATATTCATTCCATGAAATATTACTCAGCTTTAAAGAAGAATGAAATTATAGCATCTGCTGGTAAATGGATGGAGTTGGAGAATATCATGCTAAGCAAAATAAGTCAATCCCAATAAATCAATGTTTTCTTGAATATGCAGATGCTAATTCACAATAAGGTGGGGGTACTGGGGAAGAATAGAGTTATTTCAGATTAGGTAGAGGAGAGTGAAGGAAGGGGAGAGGATATGGAGATAAGAAAGATGAATGAAACAAACATTATTACCTTATGTACATATATGACTGCATGACCAATGTGATTCTACAACATGTACAATCAGAAAAATGAGAAATTATACCCCATTTATGTATGATATATAAAAGTGCATAAATGCATTCTACTGTCATGTATAACTAATTAAAACACATAAAAATGAAAAACAGCATAATTTCATATGGAAAGGAAGAACATTACTTTCTTCAATTTTTGTGGCACATTTGGCTTTTTGGATCTTTCATATTCCTGCTTTTAATATGAATTTAAAAACCATCCACTTTCTTTTTATTCAAATATAAGAACAACAAAAGCAATGCAATGTGAAGTGGCTAAGAGTTGTGGAGACACTGGAGAACAGTGGGGACCGTGGCCAAGTGGAAAGGCCACTGTCTGAAGGAGGAAGCCACTACCCAACACCAGCAGGTGTCATAAACTGTCCAGATCTTCTGGCTTTTTTTTAAGCTTGAAATTTATACTTTTGTATGAATTCTTACAATTTTGAATATTTTAGTTAATTCTGTGATTTCTGAAAACAATGTGTGAGTCAAGCAGGACATATCTGTTGGGTTATTGGAGTTGCCTGTGTATATTTGGAACCTTAGTTGGATGGAATTTATAATTGTAAAGTACAAGCATGTTAGGGCTGGAACGAACTTTAGGGTGTACAAACTCTAAACGGCTACTGAGCTGAGGAACTAAGACCAGATCCCACTCCTGACTCCCAGTCAGGGTACTACAGGTTTCTGAGCAGTAGATGTTTTTGATCTGCACAGTTAATGCAAATCCCTGGTATAACCAAATAGTCAAAACAGAAATAGTCCAAGAAAAAGCACTTTATGCTTATGTTTTACCTGAAATAGTTGAGCAACTCTATCCATTTTTGCTCATTTCCCCCCCCAGGAGATTTGACTGTGGTAGGAGAGGGGTGTGGGTTAGTCTATCTGGGTTTTCTTACATGACCTATGATCCAGAATTAATTACTATATGCTTTCTGCTTCTTTTAGGTAAGTAGAAAATTATGTTTTCACAACATAGACCACTATTCTGAGAGAAATGTTTGTATTAAGTGAGATGAACATTTCCTTCCCAAGAGTTGAAGTGTTTAAACTTAGAATGGCTTTTTTTTTTCAACTTAATTAAGAGAGATTTGACAGAAAGTGTTCCTAAAATTCAGTGTGTCCTGCCCAGAGGGAACATGAAACCACTGTGCCTGGACTTTAAGAAAAAGAACACTCAGATGATTCTGATGTCATTTCATAGCAGAGCTAATAACATACGAAACGTGTTTGATTTCATGTTGACTTTGCTGTTGCCTTTAAAAAAATAAATTAACAAGTTCTAACCTTTCTTTCCATTTTATCCCTCCAATGGTGATGTAGATATAGTTTAGTTACTGTTCAGTATCATTCTGGTTTCAGTATTTTTTAAGAAAATGTTTTTGGTGACGTAGAAGCACCCTAAGACCCTCATAATGGGGACTGGGAGTAGGTGACTAAGAAGAGGTCCTGCTCAGGCAACTGAGGCCAGACATATTACGTCACAGTGGGGATGGTGGTGGGATTTGGGGGACTGAGTCGTTGAGTGTGCTCGGTGGAATCTACCCCAAAGTAAAATAGGTAGCATTACAGTCAACATTGAGGTCATTTTGGATTCCTTTTTACTATAGGTTTGCTAGTCTGAAGGACAAAGCTAAATAACTAACTGTATCACCATTAAAGGTTAACAACGCTGGGGCGGGAGGTGCCCAGGACAAGTTGTAATTCAGCATGCTGGGAGAAATGCGAGTTTGTATTTTCACTCGCCTGCAGACATTTTGAATTTGTGGTGATCCAATCTCAGCTTTTTAATTCTGTCTGAGAAGTTGCTATTTCCAGGGAAACATTTCTGCCATAATTTGGAAAGGAAAAGGTACATCCACCCTATTGCCTGGAGGTTGACAGGAAAAGAAGCAAAACAACTGTTTTAAATGCTTTTGAAAAGGGAAAAAAAAATGAGCCATTTTAGTCATTCCCATTTCAGAAGGTTATTCTCATCCGAAAAAGACATTTGAAAGGTTGAAATGGAATGTTGCCACCGCTGTACCTCACATGGCGAAAGAAAGTAATAGGCAATTATTTTTGTAGGTGCTTCTCAGAAGAAAATCTATGCAGGTCCGGGCCAATATTCCTAAGATAAAATGGGGAACTGAGCAGTTATTCAATGAATGTCAAACAGTGTCAAGAGCCAGTGCCCTGAAGTATGAAGATGGACTTTTCTGGAGCGAAAATAGCTTCCAGTCTCTCTTCCATTGGAATGATAACATGGTTTCTTTCTTTCCTTCTTTTTCAAGTCAAACAGTATAAAAAACTAGACAAAAGATCTGCTTTCAGGTTTTCACTAGAGCAGTGCCTAATGAGCACCTGCTACATGGTAAGGATGGAGGTGACCCTGGCCTCTCACCAGTGTCTGAGAATTCCCCCACAGGTTCTCCCAGGCATTACTCAATATTGATAAATGCACCTGGACCTTTGGGCAGTTTTGTAGCAGGTTGTCTTATGTTATTGGAGCAGTTCTACAGCATAATATTATCTGTCCCATCGATGATTCTTTAATGATGAATAGAACCACATTATCTTTAATGACTACACAGTATTCAGTTGTATGGTTCCATCATTATTGGGGTAAAATAGCTTTCTATTGGAAAACATATATATTGTTTCCAGAGTTAGTTTTTATTTTATTGATTGATTTTTTTTGCTATTTTTTAATTGATAGCTTTTTATCCTTTTGAAACAGATTTAGGTTTGCAGAAAAATGAATGGAAGTACAAAGTTTCCATATATCTCTTCATCCTTCCCCAATTTTCTCTCTTTAGAAAAGGATAAAGCGTCTTGCATTAGTATGGTACATTTATTACAATAGATGAATCAGGATTGATAGGTTGTTATTTATTAAAATCCTTGGCTTATCTTAGGATTCAATCTTGGTCTTGTACATTCTGTGGAGCTAGCAAATTTATAATGACATGCACCCACCATTACACTTTTACACTGAAAATTTCACCCCAGTGAAATACCACTGTGTCCTACCTTTGTGCCAATACCCAAACACCTGTCAATCACTGATCTTTTTACTGTTTCCATAATTTTGCCTTTTCAGTATGTTACATAGTTTGGAATCATACAATATATAGCTTTTTTTCAGATTGACTTCTTTCACTTAGCAATATGCACTTAAGGTAACTCCATGACTTTTTGTGACTTGATAATTTATTGCTTTTTATTTCTGAATAATATTCTCCTGTAAGAATTGTCAGTTTGTTTATCTACTCACCTATTAAGGGACATCTTAGTTGCTTCCTAGTTGAGCAATTATGAATAAAACTGCTATCAACATTTGTGTGCAGGTTTTTGTGTGAGCATGTTTTCAACTCATTTGGGTAAGTAGCAAGGAGTGAGATTGCTAAATTGTATGCTTAGTTTTGTAAAAATCTGCCCAAAGGTCTTCCAAAGTGACTATATCATTTTACATTCCCACCAGCAGTAAGTGAAAGTTTCATTTGCTCCACATCCTTGCTAGCATTTGGGGTTTGTAGTGTTTTGAATTTTTGACATTCTAATAGGTATGAAGTGATAGCTCACTGTTTCAATTTCCACCTTGATCACACATGATGTTGAACATCTTTTCATATGCTTATTTGCTTCTGTATTCTGGTTTTAGGAATTTATCTTCAGATCTCTTGCCTACTTTTTAGATAAATGGTTTGTGTTCTTACTGTTCAGTTTAAGGGTTCTTTGTATATTTTATGTAACAGTAGTTTATGGTTTCAGTCTATGAATATTATATTTTACAGAGCAAACTTTTTAATTTTAATGAAGACCAACTTACCAACTTTTTTTTTCTTTCATGTACTTTGTTTTTGCTTTTGCTGTTGGATCTAAATTGTCATTGACAAAACAAGGTCACCTAGATATTATCTTTCTTTTTATCTTCTAGGTTTTATAGTTTTGTGCTTTATTTACATTTAGGTCTTTGAACCATTTTGAGTTGTGTATGGTATATTGGGGGGCTGAGGCCTCTCCATATAAGCTATAAAATCAGTTTGTCAATATTCACAAATAATTTTCTGGAATTTTGAATGGGATTTCATTGACTGCAGTTCAAGTTGAGAAAAACCAATATTTTGACAATATTGGGTCTTCCTACCTATGTTTATGGAATATCTCTTCATTTATTCAGATTTTTTTATTTTCTTCATCAGAATTTATGGTTTTCTTTATGTGTACCTTGTACATATTTTGTAAGATTTACATGTTAGTATTTGATTTTGGGGAGTACTAATATAAATGGTATTGTGTTTTTTATTTCAAATTCCAATTATTCCTTGATATTATACAATGAATAATTATATTATTGACTTTTATTAAGTTTGTATCATTTAACTTTGTCAAGATCATTCATTAGTTTCAGGAGTTTTTTTCTAAATTATTTGGGATTATCTTTATGTCCATTTGGAAACAAGAAAGTTTTAATTCTTCCTTCCCTACTTGACTATCTTTTATTTCCTTTTCCTATCTTAGTGAATTAGCCAGAACTTTCAGCATAATGTTAAGTAAAAGTGCTGAGACTGAGCAACCTTACTTTGTTCCTGATCTTACCCAAAAGGTATATAATTTCTCACTGTTGGGTGTGATGTGAGTTGTGGGTTTTTATAGATGTCCTATATGTAACTGAGGAAGTTCCCTTCTATTTTTAGTTTGCTTAGAGTTTTTATCCTGAAAGGTTATTGACTTTTGTCAAAATTTTTTTTCTGCATGTACTAATATGAACATATAATTTTTCTTCTTTTGCATGTTGATTATGTCAGTTTAGTTTTGAATATTGGACCAATCTTGCATCTTGAATAAATCCCATTTGATCATTGTATCAGTTTACTAGGTCACTGTGATAAAGTGCCACAAACTAAGAGGCTTAAACAACAGACATTTTTGTCTGCTTGTTCTGGACACTGGAAGTTTGAGATCCAGGTGGTAGCAGAGTTAGATTCTTCCTCCTATGGTCTCTAAGGGAAAATATCTACCCTGCCTCTCTCCTAGTTTCTTGTGGTTTGCTGGCAATTTGGGTGCTCTTGGTTTTGTAGACACACCATCCCTATCTCTGCCTTTATTGTCACACAGCATTCTCCCTGTGTATGTGTCTATGTCCTAATTTCTCCTTTATAAGGCCATCGGTGATATCGCATTAGAGGGTCACCCTAATTACATCATATTAATTAATCACATCTGCGATGACACTATTTTCAAATAAATCTACAGTCTGAGGTTCTGAAAGTTAGGACTTCAACATATGAATTTGGGAGAGGCCATCCTGCCATCCTGTATGTACATTCTACGCTTCAACTCCTGAAAATTCCTATCCTTTTCACATACAAATACACCCACCCATGCCAACTTCTCCAAAAGTTTAAACCCATTCCATCATCAACTTTAAGGTGCAACTCTCATTTAAATATTACCTCAATCAGGTGTGAGTGTGATTTTGGGTACGAATCATCCTAGGACAAAAATTCCTTTCTATTTGTGAGCTTCTGAAGCCGGACAAGTTATCTGCTTCCAAATTGCAAGGACTGGGACAGACATAGATTGGACATTCCCGTTCCAAAAGTGGAGAATTAAGGAAAAAAAGTCACAGGTCTCACACAAGTCTGGATCCTAGCAGTGTGAAATCCACTGGGTTGTAAGCCTTGAGGATACTCTTTTTTTTTTTTTTGGCTGGACACTCTGTCTTCTGAGCCTGCAAGGGTGAGAGCTCTGCCATCCGTGCTCATCACGGGCAGTGGCCTTGCCTCCCAGGCCAGGGTGACAGCTCTGCTTTCTAGAACCCAAGGAAGAACTGGCCCCTGAGCCACCATCTGTGTCATCCTTCTCTTTCTTGAAGGACAACATGTGTTCACAGCTGAATGGTATCTGAAATTGCCTGCCTGTGGAATCCTGGAAGTCCAGCAGCAGTCTGTCCTCCTTTCATCCCTCTCTTTGGCTTCAGTCCAAGCTGGCCATGTCCCTGCTGTGGCTCTGCAAGTTCCACGCCTAATCTCTCCAGCAGTTTTTCACCCATTCATGCATTTATTGCTATCCAGAGTATGCCTTCTCATTTGTTTTTTTACATGAAGAGGCTGAGAATTTTCTAAATATTCAAGTTTGGTTTTCTTTTTGTTTAACAATTCCTTCCATACCCCTGCCTTCTTGTGCTTTAGTATAAGCAGCAAAAACCAGACCTCACCTTCCACACTTTGCTTAGAACTCTGCTCACCTAAATATAGGAGTTCATCGTTTACAAGTTCTACTTTTCCCAAGATAATAGAACATACTTCTACCAAGTACTCTGAAGCTTTATACTGAGAACTGCCTTTTCTCTAGTTTTCAATTCTGAATTCCTTGTTATCATCTGAGATCTATCAGAAGTAACTCTGATATTCATATTTCAAGCAACAGTTGGTTAAACCTGGTAATAGCACTTCTTCTGTAGTCAAGCCTTGTTAAGAACACAATGCTCTGGGATTATTTTGAAATGGCTGCATTCCCTTCCACCTATCAGAAGCACAAGTGAGTTTTCTTTGACATTCACTGTGAAATTCTGATACAGATCTTAGAAGTAAAACTCTCAATGGTCTGCAGGTCTCCAAAGGACTGGGTCTGCTTGGAGTTCTTAACTATTCTCCACTAAGTTCTCCACTAAGCCTCTAGCCATTCAGCAACTACAGTTTCATTTTCCTGTTCCTGAACTACTTACTGTGGAGATTTCTGCCCCTAGATTTCTGCTCCGCTAAATTGTGATTCTCTATGTTTTACTCAATTTTACATTTCTGTGACCAAAGATCCAACTAGAACAACTAAGAGGAGCAAAAGTTTACTTAAGCTTTCAGGTTCAGAGATTCAATCTATGGTCAGATGACGCCCTAACTCTAGGCTCAAGGTGAGGCAAAACATTGTGGCCAAAGAGCATGGCCGAGGAGCACTGCTAAATTCATGATAGCCAGGAAACAAGGAGAGTTTTTGTGCCAGGAGCCAGGGATAATATTATCCCCAAGGGCACATCCCTAGGGATCTACTTCCTCTAGCTAACCCATACCTTCCTACCATTAACATCCCTTAATCAATTCAAATGGATTAACCCACTGATTAGGTTACAGCTCATATTCTAATCATTTCACCTCGGAACACTCCTGAGTTGTCTCACACACTACCTTTGGGGGGATATCTGATATCTAAACCATAACATTCTGCATCTGCCCTTCTGTCTCTCCAATTTGGGGAGGAACAATTACCCAGTGATCTGGGTAACCGATCAGAAATTTCTGATCAATCTAAGAACAGTTGTTGATTTTAAGTATTTTAAGTATTTCTGATCAATCTAAGAACAGTTGTTTTTGTTTTTCCCTGTGTGAAACAGAGTGACTGTTTCCAAATTCCTTACATGCTGAAAAGTGCTTAATTGTTAGTTTTTGGTTGTGTGTGTGTTATGGTTGTCAATATAGACATGTTACAGATAATGACCCGTTACCTTCTGCAGAATGATTCCTTGAGTGGAATCAAAGCTTATACAAAATGCTAAGTGATATATTGATTAAATTTCCATATAGTAAGGTCACTATACTCAGACCAGCATGGATGAATTTCTTTTTTCTATACATTCTCATCACATTATTATTATCAGATTTTTGTATCTTTTTTAAGTGGATAAGCATAAAGTGATTCCTCATTGTTTCACTTTCAGATATTTGATTAACCATGAGTCTATCTTCACATTTATTATCCTCTTATGTTTATTTTTATTAATCACCTGTGCAAATTACACTTATTTCTATATCGGGATATTCATCTGTTTCCTCTTAACTTATGAGGAAGTTTGTTTTAGGGCAGTAAATCTGTGTATCTTATGTTTTCTAAATGTTTACTTATAAGTATGTTATTTATTTTTTAACCGTAGTTACAGTGGGATTTTTGTTATTAAACTTTTGCCTTTTGTAGTAAAATATGTTCACCCCTATCTTTAACTTCTGCTTGGTTCTTTTTATAATGCCCACAAAGATTTTCCTTATTCTTGAACTACTCCGTTGTTTGTTTTGATTTTGACCTTGGATTTTTCCTCAGCCATATTTTCCTATAGTCTTTGAAATATAAATCTTTGGTTCACCTGAAATTTATTTTGGTGGAAAGCCCCTGATAGGGTCAAGCTTGATTTGTAGCCAAACGACTAGCCAATTGTACAACAACTTAGGAAATAGCTTCTTTTTCACACTGATTTACAGGGCCACCTCTGTCACCTGCTGGGATCTCTTCTGGAATCTCCAGTTTATGGATTTTCTTATTTCACACTGTGTAGAACCATAGCATTTACTCTCTGGTGGTACAGCCCCCAGCTCTGCCTTCCCTTCTATCCCCCACACCCCTGCTATTCTCACATACTTACTCTACAAGGCTGTCTTTTAAAATAAGTTTTCAAGGTCACATACTCACAAAATAGGAGTTAGCACTTTTTTTGTTTTTTGCTGTTAGTCTTATACATTCTCAGTTAAATTTTATATACAAGTTTTTATTTGCTTCTAAATAATTTGAATAAGATCTTTTAAACTAATCGGTCTATTCCACTGTTATTTGTATTTTTAACTGGTTATTTAATTGATTGCTTATCATTTATAACATTTTCAATGGATTATTTTGGACTCACCAGGTATGTTAGAATATTATTTGCAAATAATAATTCTCATCATTTCTAATGCTTAAAACTTTTCATTATTTCTCTTGTTTAAGGTGTTCTACTTAAATATAATATCAAATTATAGTTGCATCCATGAATATTTTAATCTCATTTTGGACTTTGTTGGGAATGCTTTTGATATTTGTTAATTTCCAGGGGTCAACTGATACTCTGAAACACATGCTTCTGTTTTGTTTTAAGGAATTTTCCCTTTTCTGATACTATTCAGTCTTTAATCAGGAATAAATGTTAAATTTTGTCCAAGTGTTTGTTTAAATCAATAATTGACAGACTTCCATGTTTTTCTCCTTGACTTGTTCATATAGTAAATTATTCAAACAGATTTTCTAATATGGAGATTTTTTCTCTCTGTGCAGTTGGACTAGTTAATCTGCATATTAAATATTTATAATTTACTCATGAAATGATCTTGACCTAGAGCTTATTATAAACCAGTAACTGACAACTTTATCAATGATTTTTTTAGCCTGCTTACATGTTCCAGTTCATTTTTATTACATATTTTTTCTACAAAATTACCCATTGCACCTAATCTATTAGCATTCCATTCTTTAAGTTTTATCTGCATTTCTGTCTTTCCCCTTTATATCCAATATGAAAATATGAACATTTTATTCTTAGCTAGAGATTTGTATGATATGTCAAGGTAGTTTTCTAAAAGAATTTCTTAATTTATTAGATGATCTTTCTTTTCTTTTTTTATTTGCATTTTTATTTTTAAGTCAATGTTTTGACTTTCCAGGGGCATCTTTTTCTGCACTTTTTATAACCTTTTCTGTTGAACACCTACTTCATTTATTTTATCCTCCTTCAGTTAGCACAGAAATGTGGAAGTTACACCTTATTCTGAATATATCTTTAACTGTAGTCTATAGGTTTTATTAAATAATTAGTGAGAGGTTGGTGCTATTGGATCAAAGAATTCTGATCTCAGGTACTCCATCACCTTTCCCATACCATCCCTCAGAACTCAGTCCTATTGCAACTCAGGCAAGAAACTGGTATGAACTGTGTAGAACGCTAATTTTTCCTACCTTGCATCATAGACTTCAGTAGCTTCTGATTAAGGTAATGGTGAGGTCTGTTCTATTTTATTCTTTCCAATAAGCAAGCTTAAACCCAATAGGACGTTTGAAAAGCAGAGTGGGTAACCAGCAGAATTATGTGAAATGGAAATAGAGAAAGGATTTGAGGAGCAAGAAAAATTCCAGCAGCCCAGAACACCTGGTGTCCAGTTGGTCTTGGCCACAGTCTCCCATGGAGGAAGGGGAAAGGAGCAGGTGCTGTGGTTACTATCTCAGCTTTCTAGAAAAGAGGTGCTGAACACCTAGACCATGGATCTGTTTTTAATATTGGACACTGGCAGTTAAATCCCATCAAACTCCTGTAATGGGACCAATTATATGTCTCAATTTCTGTTGGGAAAAGCAGGAGAAGAGGTAAAAAGATATACCTAGGAAAGAAAAAAAAAAAAAACTTATTCCTAGAGGCCAACTGCTTTCATCTGTACCCACTTAAATGTTTGTTATTATTTTTGTGTGTGTGTGTGTGGATGTGGTTTTAATGTCTTCCTTGAGCTAAGAGTTGTTGACAAGATCATTTTAAAAATTTCCAGTTGATCCAGCTCATCTATATTTTAGGTATTTATGTCTAGTCATCTAGGAGTGTGATCCCTGGAGGTGATTTAAAAGCTTTGCAATGTTTTTGACATTTACTCACTGTGGACTCATGTTCTGTGTGATAGCTTCTCAGAACAGTCTTGTCTTCTCTGGAATGTAGACGTGTATTAGTCACCTTTCCATTACAGTAACAAATACCTGAAATAAACCAAGTTATAAAGAGGAAATGTTTTGGCTCACACTTTGAAGGTTTCAGTTCATGATCGGGCAGACTCATCACTTTTTAGCCTTTGGAAGTGGCTGGGGTGCAGGCAGTATATTTCATAGCAAAACTGTTCACCTTCTGGGTGGGATATGAAAAGGAGGGAGAGGCTGTGCTCTCACAGTCTCCTTCAAGGATACACCTCTAACCATGGAAGACCTCCCCAGGGTCTCACTCCTTAAAGGTTCCAACCTCCTCCCAATAGGGCCAAACTTTGGATTAAGTCGTCAGCACATGGGCTTTAGGAGGACATTCCAAATCCAAACTGGAAGAAGTAAGAAGCATCACTACAAACCATTCATGTCTCTCCTAGAGCTGCCTGGGGATTTCCTAGTTCCAGATCTGTTTTTATGATCATTTCTCAGGCTGGGCTTTCTGGGTTTCAACACCCAGTCTCAGGCTAAGGGGAATTTGTTTCATTGCTGACTCTAGCACCCAGGCCACAGGCAGATTTCAAGCTTCTCTGCTGCCTCTCCAGACTGAGCATGGAATTCTCTGGTCACTGCATTTCCTGATTTTAGGCAGGAAATGCATTACAACTCCCTGTGGTCTGTGGACTATCGTCACTTGGTATAACACGGTTATTAAAACCCCAAAGTGAAGAGGATATCATTTTGGTTTTGACTCCTTCTCTGGTACTGGTTCTGTGACTTATTCCTTCTTGATTTTCTATACCTGGAGATTTCCATTTCTTGGTTTTGGACCAGCTATACAATTGAAATTTAGTTTATTCAGAAATATGCAAAAGACCCAAATAGACATTTCTCAAAACAAGACGTGCAAATATCCAATGAGTACAGGAAAATATGCTCAACATCACTAGTCATTGTGGTAATGCAAATCAAAACCACAATATCACCTCATACCATTAGGACAGATGTTATCAAAAATATGAACAATAAGTGTTGACAAGATGTGGAAAAAGGGAAATCCTTATACACTATTGGAGGAAATGTAAATTAGTGTATCTGTCATAGGAAACATCATGGAGGTTCCACAGAAATTAGAAATAAAATTACCAGCAACCATGGTACTGAGTACATATTCAAAGAATTAAAATCAATATGTCAAAGAGATATCTGCACTCCTATAATAATGTCATCCTTACTGTGTTCATCACAATAGCCAAGATGTGGGCACAATGTAATTATCTATGGTCAGGTAAACATCTAGAGAAAATATTATACAATATATATATATATATATATATATATATATATATGATTAAAATGTACTAAATATAATGTAGTTTTAAGGGAAAAAAAGGAATCCTGTCATTAACATTGCATGAATGAATCCTGAAGACATTATGCCAAGTGGAATCAGCCAGACTCAAAATCCACATATTACATGATCTCACTTACATGAGACATTTATTAATCTTGAACTAAGCAGAAGGTATAGTGGTGGTTGCCAGGGCTGGCAAGTGGAAGACATGGCCAAAGGGAACACAGGTTCAGTTATGCAGAGTGGAAAAGCTCTGGAGCTCTAATGTGCCGCATGGTGACTGCAGCTCACCATGTAATATTACTGGGTTGTGCACTGAAATTTTATTATGAAAGTAGATCTTACATACTCTCACCAAACACACACACATACAACTGTGAAGTGAGGATTGTATTAATTAGCTAGATTATAGTAATTATTTCACAATATACGTGTATATCCAAACATCACGTTGTATACCTTAAGTCTATGCAGTTTTACTTGTCAATTATGTCTCAGTAAAGCTGGAAAAAAACAAGCTCTAGAAAGCCAAGCAAAATTTATTTTATCCAGAATTTGCAAGTGTGAGAAACAAAGGGGCAAAGGTAGGAAAAGGGTGCCTGTGTGTCATTTCCATCTGCACAACTGCCTGTGAGTCTGGATTGACTGTGATGCCAACACCGACAGTCAGTGGTTCAGTTCTGGTCCTCAGCTTACCTATACATAATATATCTGCTTCTTCTATTAGCTCACTTCCATTAAATTCAGAAAATACTCTTCTGGGGTAGTACCCTATTGGATTCTATAAGAGCTTTAGTCATTTTTTTTATATATTTATTTTTTAGTTTTCGGCAGACACAACATCTTTGTTTGTATGTGGTGCTGAGGATCGAACCCGGGCTGCACGCATGCCAGGCGAGCACGCTACCGCTTGAGCCACATCCCCAGCCCCAAGAGCTTTAGTCTCGATTGCCCAAGACTCATGATCTAGTGTGGGGGGGGGGGCAGTTGGAGCTGTGATACAAAGGAGCATACATGTTTGTGTGCATTTGGGGGGACAGTTCTGATAAACAGTAGAAAGCACAATAATATGTTTTTTCCCCCTATTTTATTCTGTCTTTTTAAGTTGCTTTTATTCTACCCTTATGTCTCCCCGTCTATTCTATTCTTTCCGTACTTTCCTTTCCCAGTAAACAGGTAGATTATGCATTTTCGGCTGTGGTGCTTGGAGTAAACCATGGGTCAGACCACTTGTGTGCAAGGAGGGGTCAATTAGAACTCAGCAAAATGGACAAACATGGGTATAATCCAAAATTGACTTCTTTGAAAATCTTTTAAAAATAATAATAACTCTTATGGACCCTGTTTTTGGAAAAACACTCCTCCATGTTCTGGATCTCTGAAGACCCTCTGCAGATCCCCTTCAGGGGAGGGACTGCTAAAGTCAACGTAAGACAAAACCTGTCCCAACCTTGGGCAGCAAGTGCTTCAGGAAAGAGAAGCGATTAAGTTTCAACCCACACAATCAATTAACAGATACCCAGTGCCTGACATAATTGCAGTTAACATGCTCACTGGTTCATGAGGATGTCTTTTTTTATTCCTAGCACTGTCTATGGTCACCAGCATTATTACCAGCAAACTGTGGAGGTGTTTATAAACTCAGTCCCCACACAGATAGTTCTGGTCTCCTTGGCCACCTAGCTTAACTATAAGACATCCAGCATATAAACCCCCAGCTACTAGGTGTGAGGCTGTAGAAACCGTCTGGAAATGTAATGCTGGTGTGACGGTGTCTGGAAGAGGCTCAGCAGGATGCTCAGCATCTGATCTTTGCTTACAAAGTTGAACATGATTCCTTCCACTTTGGCTATTTTTCCATTGCAGTCTCCCTGCATGAATCACAGTATTAATGCTAAAAAACAAGCTTTGTCCAAAAAAAAAATTTTTTTTAGGCAAAAAATAAATACAATGTTTATTTTTATTTATTTATTAGCCAACTCTGTTTGAGTCTATGTCCATGACATCATGACTCAGAGATCAGGAATCTGATCTCAGCATTGGGACATTTTGTCCTGGGCCAGGTTATTAGGATGGTGCAGGTATCAGGGGCACTGAAGGTGGCCCTGCTGCCAAACCCTATATGGTGAGGTCTATAACACTGACCTCAGGGTGGGCAGAGTCACAGGAAAGGGCCTGGGCCAGGTCTGGAAGGGTGAGGACAAAATACCAACTTAGGAGAGAGGGCAATACCTTCTATTATCACCATGGTATTTCCAGGTCCTAAATTTCTTTAGGGTCTATATATATACATGGTGCCGGAAATCATTATAAAGAGGACAGATGAGTATTTCACTGGGAAAACAAAAACAAAAAAACAAACCACCAACTTCTCTACTACTAAGGAGCAGTAAAGTCACTTTTAACTTCTGTGGTTTGGACTTAATTGATCCTAAACCAATTTTATCTGCTTTGAAATGAACTTTTGTCACACCTCAAACAGGGCTGGACCATGACTTAGAATTGATCCAGATCAGGGCTTCTTAGCCCATCTCAGCCCATTAAAGACTTATTCAAGTAGATATTCTCAAACCAGAGTATGTTCACCCGATCACCTTGGTCCCTTTATTTAATTGGATTCTCTACACACTGTGAGAATCTCGGTGCTTTATCATGGGTAGGTGATTTGATTCTGGATAGTCGAATATGATTAAAATTCCCAAGGGGTGGAATTTCCCATGACTGATTGTGGAATGAACATTTTCAGCAAACAAGTACAATTTTCACCTTTCTTAGGATTTTATTTTAAGGAGAGTACTTTTGATGAACTGCCTTTGTTTTTATCTAACATGTATCCCTTTGCCTTTGATTTGCTTTCCTTTTGAAGGGCCAGCAGCTGTAACAGTTTTATAAAAACCTTATATATAAAAATTCAACCTTACAAAAGAAAAATTATAATTCATTAAAGGACAAAAAAAATGCCTCTTTCTGCCTTTCTCTGCCCTTTTCAGTTTCTTTAATGACATTACACATTTGTTTTCATACTATCATTTAATGGTTGAGAAGTTTAAATATATTTTACAGTTAATATGAATCAATACAGGTTGCCCCAGTGTGAAAGTATCAAAAGGGGAAGACCCTTTGTTAGAGTCAGAAGATCCCCAGGGCTGGGTGCCAGAATCTTGAGTTGGTACCCAGTTCTGGGTCTGGCCACTTTCTGTATGACTTTGAGCAAAACACATATCTCTGTCAGTTTCTCTTCTCTGTAAAATGGACAGAAGAGTACTGTGGAAACTTTAAATAAACACTAAATGCCTACCACAGTATTACCCCACCTGCACTCACACCCACATACCTTAGTGTTCTCTCCTCTTGGTAGGTGCCCTATTTGTCAACACACATGCATTGGTTCTTTACTTGTGCCCTGCCTTTTCACTTTGTTGGGATAGTATCTGACACGCTAGCCAACTCTCTGATCCTTCTCCAATCACATCCCAAGGCTTTTTCTGATCCTTTCCCTCTCAGTAGAACTAACATGTCTATTTTTAAGTCCCTGCCTACCTAGCACAAATTTCTGAAAAAGAATATGTTACATTCTTTTAAATTGATTGCATTCATATTATTTAATTCTCTTTCTTCTTTCAATTCATCAAGTGTCTGTCTCAGACCAGGATGTTCTTACTCCTCTCTATGTCCCTAGCATCTAGGATGGTGCCTGTCCATACTACTTGCTTAATTTTTACGTGACTCAAGACATTAAAATTGTGGAGGTCATGTTAGTACAGTAGGTGACTTGACTTATGCCCTGGAACTCTGCTGCCTGATCCCCACTGCCCAGTCCATTTTGGGGGTTGGCAGTGGACTTATTCTGAGAATTGCTCCATAGTTAGGGACATTGTCTGTGCTGGCTTGTCTACTGCATGACCATCACATACCTGCTCACCTCTGTGTTCAGTTTTGTATTCACCCAGATATAAATATATCCATATATAACATATATTTCAATAGTTAAGAAATAATTTGTTAAAAGTAGTTTTTAATAGAACTATATTATCATTTATTTTATGTATACTATTTGACAATTTCATCAGTATCTTCTTTGCATATCATAAAAAATTCATCAGTATCACCAGTGCTATGAATGTCTGTTTTGTTTTTGTAAATTTACTGAGTGGTTCAGCTATTATCAGATTCAGTTTTAGGATATTTTTCATCATCCCAAGATACCTCATGCTCATTTTTAGTTCATTCCCATTTCTCCCCCCAACCAGTAATCTATTTTCTGTCTCTAAAACTTTGCCTTTTCTGGAAATGCCACAAAATTACATCTATACAATGTAGGCTCTTTGTTGTCTGGCTTCTCTCCTTAAACATAATTTATCCATGGTTCATGTACGATGTAGATGTATCAGTAGTTCATTTCTTCTTATTTTGAGTAGAATTGTGTTAGAATTTAAAACCAATTTTTGGTAACAAATATTTCAAAAATGCTATATAATTTCATTATTGTGTGTCACCTTTCTCTCCCTGAATGCTATGTTCGGAGGATATCATCACCCTGGCTGTAGTCCAATCTGCCTACTGGGTGGTTTCCAGTAAGAGTTCATATCAACACTTATCAAGCGCCTCTATGCTAGATCCTCAAGATTAAAAATAAAACAAGATATCATCCCTACCTTTGAGGAGTTTACCATCTAATGATAACATTTATTAAACACCTACTATTGCCAAGTACTGGTATATGGACATTAGAAGCCTGATGTCATTAAATCCTAACTTTAACTTATAAGGAAAATAGTATTGTCCTCCCCCTCTTAAAGATGAAATTGGCCCTGAAGGTGAAGTAACTTGCCCAGGTTCTGGTTCTGGATTAGGAGACTGGACAGATAATGGAACTAGTGCTATAGTTTGGATCTGGAATGTCCCAAAAAGGTCTGTGTGAAAGGCTTGGTCCCGAGCCTGTGGCACTACAGGGAGGTGTAGAATTTTTAGACAGTGGGGCCAAGTGTGAGGAAGTTAGTTCATAGGGGATATGCCCTTGGAGGGGATGTTGGGACCCTTAACCCTTCTGCCTCTCTTTTGCTTCCCCGGCACCATGAGGCGAGTAGCTTTGCTCCACCATGTACTCCCACCCTCCTGGACTGCCTCACCACAGGGCCAAAGACAGTGGGGCTCAGCAACGGGGACTAAAACCTCTGAGACCATGGACCTAAATCAACCTTTATTCTTTTAAGTTGGTTTTCCTAGACATTTCATTACAGTAACAGGAAGCTGACTAACACAGTCAGTAATTGAGGAAATGCAGAAAGAAGAGAAATTCTTAATGGGAAGGAATGGAAAACTGTAGATTGTTTGAGACAGTTTAAATTTGAGATCCACGGGACACTTGAGGAAATGTGTTGGACAGGTTTTTGTTTTGTTTTTTACTTAAAGCTGGCATGTCACATAAAGGCTGGAGTGTGCATGGGGGTGGATGGGGGTGGGGGAGAGGATGGTACTGATGATCCAGGGATGGACTTTTGCCAAGGGAGGGCTCAGTAAGCATGGAATGGCAGATCCTGAAGACCTACTGATGGGGTTGTTCAGGTTTTCAACCATGGATTGTAGAGTAAATAGAGAATCAAGCCAGAGCAGGAGGAGGATGGTTGGGAGAAAATGACTAAGGGTGCTGAATAGGCCGCTGAGACCTAAGTGAAAAGCTGGGGGGTTCCTGGCATGGAGAGACAGTAGGAATGAGAGCGTGGATTGGCCCCCTGATACAGGAATGCAGGGTGTCTGGTAGGGATCATCTCAAGGTGCAGGGTTTGACTGTGGTAGAGGTAGAGTGAGGCAGAGTAAACGCAAAAGTGAGTTGAATGAAAGATGCAAAGGAACCAGTAGACTAGGGTATTGGACATAGCCATTGTTTTATGATTGAAAACATTCCATCAAGGGCACAGTTTGGGAGGTTAAAAGATGAGCCAGATGCCCATGTTTTTAGTAAATAAGAGGGAACAATCATGGCGGTGTATCTGGATTACCTGGACAAAGAGAAGTAGATGCTCAGCCTCGGGTGAGGGAGCATTTGACAGGAAGGCAGTGACGAATTAATGGTGTGGACTGGGCTGAGGAGAGCACTGATGGTCGAGCTGTCCTCTAACTCAACTCCTCCACATTGGGCTGTGGAACAGTGAGCATCTTCGACCAGAAGAGGCTATAGGAAAAAGGAATCCTGGGAAGAGATCAGTTAGAGGTAGGCAAGAAGTCCAGGATGTGTCCTAAGCAGAGGCTGGTGTGGAGGAGAGACATTTCTCAAAGTCTCAACCAGTAACTGAATATAGGACAGGCACCCTCAAGTCTCCTTCCATCCTGTCATTCATCAAAAAGAAAGTCTTAGGTTATGCTGCCATTGTTTAAAGACCCCTCTGCCACTTGTTAATTTTTCCTTTCGGCAAAGAACAGGCCTCACACAAAGAGCCAGGTTCCAATATGGTCTTGTAAGCTTTCCATTTATTTTAAGCAAGATTTTTTTTTTCCTGAAATGGGTTTCTCCATGTTACTCAGGATGGCCTTGAACTCCTGGGCTTAAGAGATTCTCCTGCCTCAGTCTTCTGAGTAGCTGGGACAGCAGGTGCATGCCACTATACCCGGCTTTCCATTTATTTTAATAGTTACCTTGTATTTGTGGAAAATAAGCCTGATGTGTTTATGCCATGATGGAAGATCCTATATAAAAGTGTGGTTAAGTATTTTTTTAAATGAGTTTGTTTTTTAAGTATTTGGTAAGTACAGAAGAGGTGGCATGCAGATGCAGCAAAAATAGCATGGATAATACAAGAATGACTGAGGTTTCAGAGGTATTGATCCATTGGATGTTTATATAGGACAGGATGCAGGGAAAGTTTGGGAAAAGAGGCAAGCAGTGGTTAAGAGAGCACTGGGGAAGGAAAGCTAGGAAAAGATAAAAGATCTGATGTAGGAGGACCTGAAATGAGTCTCCGGTAGCCTGAGATCAGTCAGTTTTCTCCAGGGTTCTCTGAAAGAGACTCCAGAACCGGGTTTCAGAGCTCCTCCACCCAGATCTCAGGATGCTAACAGACACAGAATTCAGAGACCAGGCGGAGAGCTGGCTCATCCAGGACAACCTTTTCTAGCTGTACTCCCTGAAGTTAGAATGTCACTAATGAAAGTTCTTAATGAACACATGGCCAGAACCACAGACCTGACAGTCTTCCAAAGTGCCTTGCTATATGGCTTTTTCTCTCCCAACACTAATTTTCTAGAAACAAATTTCTAAGTGAGTGTAGCTGAGGGATCCTTAGGTTTTTAGAGTGAAATCAAACAAAAGCAATATTGAAGTTTTTGTTTTGTTTTTTTTTTTTTAAGAAATGGATAGGGGAAAACAGGTAGCCAGTGATACTTAAGCATTGAATCAAGTTGAAATGTTCTGAGGGTATTGTGACTACACTGGCCCAGATGGTTGTGCTGTGAGCTGGGCATCCCAAGGAGCTTGATTGCTAGTGTGATTAGCAACAAGGAAAATTAGTAAGCGTCCATATCAGGGTGCCTTCGTAAAGGCCTCAGAGCAGTGTATTGATTACTGCCGTTCAGAACAATATGCTTCTTATTGACTTGAAAAATGAGGAGTTGCCTTATTGTTTTAATCTGCCTCTGGAAATCATGCAAGCAGTTCATTTCTCTTGTGTGGCTGATTTTCCACTCTGGATAATCTTGGGGCACCTCGCATGAGCACCTCTCCACAGTGAAGCACCAAATGTATAGGCTGAGAAGGAAGACAGAGTCTCATAGCAAAGTAAAACCTCTCTTTTCTCTCATTTCTCTCTCTTCTCTTTAGTTTCCACACAAAAGAAACAACTTTGATTTTAGACTTTCAGACATTTTAGTTAAATATGTCTACTCTGTGTGAAAAATATTGATCAGCATTGCCTTCTCTGGTCTCTCTTTGGATAAACTACTTTTCAAAATTAATATTATATATTAGAGAGATGGACTTAGTTAAAATTGTTTAAATTTTTCTTGTCTACAAAGTCCAGTTTAACACCTACCCATAGAGGGGAAAATCTTCATTGCTCAGTTGTATGATTCCCATAGATCTGAGCAAACTGTCTGGATTGACCAAGCTTATAAACACCAAAGCAGCATGGATCAGACCATCCAGAATGAGCACCATGCAGGAGGTTTGTTCTCCTCAGACCTTCAAACACGGATTCTCCTGAACTACATGAAATGCCTCTGCTTTTCACTGGTATTCAAAGTGCAGAAAAAGAAGAAAGTGACTAGATGGTGACTTATCATTTAAAGTTGTGAGTACATCCCTGGTGGAAATGGTAAAGTGAAAAGATCCAGCCAACTAAATATGAACAACAACATCACTTAACATAAAATGTAGAGAACAAGCTTTGGGGTCCAAACCTCTGAATTTAAACTCTGTGTGTTAATCAGTTTCCTATTACCGTGACAATGGGAATATTATGTTGAGATAATCGACTTTTTAAGAATGAATAATATCACATGCACATTTTGTTTATCCATTCATCTGTTGATGGATGTTGGAGTTGCTTTCTTTTTGGCTATTGTGAATAATGCTGCATGAAGGTAGGTCTACAAATATCTGTTCAAATCCCTGTTTTTCAGTTCTTTGGAGGATATACCTAAATGTGGAATTATTGGATCAGACGGTAATTACTTTCTAATTTTTTGAGAAAACACCATACTGTTTTTGAGTTTTGAATGAGAAATTAGAACAGTGTACCTAGGATCCTTCTAAACTTTGCATTCAACCTTCAGCATAAGAAATAAAACTGATTTTCCCCGCTAGCCTCTCATGTCTTATCTAAACTACTTTTTCGGATGGAGAAATCCCTTTTATGCAATTTGATGGAGAGGTATTTTCTAGCCCCATCTCCTAATTGGTCTGTGAAATACTGTTTCCCAAGTACGCATTGTATTTTCTGGGTTCTCTGACAGAAGGCCTTGTTAACACATAATGTTAACACAAATGATAACAATAATAAACCTTTGGGACTCATCCTGATAATTCACCTTTTCCGAAGCAGAGCTAATTGTGTGGAGCATCCTCCAGGACTCAGCAACTTCTTTGAAGGGGCTTTCCACTCTCTTTCCCCCAAAGATGATGTTATAGCCCATAGTTTTTCTTTCTACAAGTTTCTCATATTTTTTTCTCTGTAGGCTTTATCAGATTCATTCATTCATTCATTCATTCATTCATTCCAGCAATGCTTATCAAATGTCTCCAACGAGCCAGGTAGAGTACCAGGTGCTTGAGATCCATTAGTAACCAAAACTGACAAAATTTCCTTCAGGGCTTAGATTGTAACAGGAAGACCTAGTAAATGAACATAGTATACCCCCAAATGACATAGTAATATTAGAAGGTGAAAAGAAATAGAGCAAATTAGGGGAGCTGGCCAATAATGAGGACAGGGGGATGGGAAGCAATATGGCTATGAATAATTTTAAATGTTATTATATGTTTAGTGTCTTCCCTCTTAAGTAGTTTAGCTCTGCTTGGGCTTCCATTCTGTGGTCTTCCTGACCATGGAGCGGGGTGCTTTTGTTGCATGGGATGTGTGAGGGAGTAAGGAAATGAGTGAATGAACAGATAAGCCACACGAGGATAGAGGAGGCAGATGGCCTGGACCTGGACTGAGGCTGTGGGATGCAAGAGGAGAAAGGATTTAAGAAATGCTTCATGCAGGAATAGGTGGTGGTACTTGACATCAAGCTGACTTGATGTACCACAGTGCAGGACAGAGTGTTGCTGGCATTGAGCTTTCTGACTGAGAAGGCGGGTGGAACACATAGCCACTGGCTCTGGGGAGGCTAGACATGCAAGGCCTTCTCTGTGCTTCCTTGGTGTAGGCAGTGGAATTTCCTTTCTGAAAAACATACCATCAATGCACTCAAGGAAGAATTTCCCAGTCCCATCTCAGTTTAGAAAGAGGTGCCTCTCCTGTGTCCTAAACCTCTGATCCACTTAGCCTTTTCTGTTTGCACCAGTGATTCCTTCCTGTGACAAGAAAATAGAAAAGCGCTTCACAGAAACAGGAAAACACTGCCAGCTCAGATTACCTCCACCTCGCCTCATCCTGCAGTTTTACAAGTTTCTGTACTCTTGATCCAGAAATGCGTAACTGCCAGCCAAGCAAGCGATCCAACTCCTCAATGTGGATTGCCTACTTCCTTTCTCTCTCTCTCTCTCTCTCTCTCTCTCTACTTTCTCCCTGTGTATCCTGTATTTTTTAAAGTTAGAAAAGCCATGCATTACTTTTTTTTTTGCATTTTGGGTACACACATGGGGTAACCCAATACACACGTTTATTTTATATCAGTATGGGAGTCACGATTTTATCTCCTTTGGAAATTTTTATAGCATTGGTGATGCTATTAAAAGTAAAGTCAGTATGAATCGATGGGTTAGGATGGGAGAAGGTTTTGCAATTACCATATTGAATTGGCCTCAACTTTGCTGAAGCTGGAGGTCTGAAAAGAAGCAAGGACTAGAGGGAGTAGGCAGCCCAGCAGAGAAGGCTCTGCTCTATCCAAAGTGCTCCTTTTAGAGATGGGAAAACGGAGAGGGTAACTCTCCCCAGGCCACAGTGATTTACAGTCCAGGATCCACATGCTTGTTGCAAAGATTTTTCAACAGTTTCAGCATTGGAATAGAGACTCTTTAGTCAGCTTTGCATTTCTGTGGGGAAAAAAAAATACCTGAAAAGAACAACATGCATTATTTTTTAAAATTTTGTTTCCCTGAATTGTTTACTTGAATTAACTGTGGCCTGGGATTATTATTTTTTTTTCTGAAAGATGCCAAATTCTGAGTCTCTCCTAGTGCACAAGAAAAATGATTTCTCCCTTTAGTGCACACTGCATCAGCAGGAAGTCATTCCCGGGTGAGTATTTTCGGGATGCAGCCACTGTAATTGCTGCATCCTCCTCGCTGGAGGCAGATGTAAGGGAACCAGCCTGGGGAGCTGCATCTCTGGGTTCTGAGCAGGATGCAGACAGAGGATCCAGATGGGGGAAGGGAAAAGAAGGGAACTTGATGAGCAAGTGAGCCTTGCAGTTGAGACTGATTAATCCTGGGGCTTTGCCATTTCAGACAAGATTAAGCAAGGCTTCCCTCTTCTGTTCAATGAGTTTCTGTTAGGATTACTTATAGCCACTGTCCCCACACTGTCCCCCCTAGCCTTAGTCCATCTGTTACTCTGTCATCCTGAAATATAAATTCTATTTATACACAAAATTAAAGAATTCTTCTCCCCGTTAGATATTCGTTCTAAATTTCCTTGGGCTCGTTAGTGTCGCTGATCGTGGTGATTTTACATTTGTTTGGAAAATAAAATCAAAGACGCAGTAATACGGTAAGAAATATACCATATTAAAAGCGTCTCTAAGGACCAAACTTTTAAAATCCTTGGGCTTGCTCATTTGGAATGTGAATGCATTTTACTCTCTTTTACTCTTGCATGTTCAACTGAAGAAGATAGGAGAGCACGGTTCCATGCTTTTGCAACTTCATACCTACTGTCCATGGGGCAGTCTGAGAGTGGACCAATAGAAGGTCATGGGTGGGGCAACAGTAATTTCTAGGAAGTAAGTCCAAAGCCAGCAGGCCCCAACACGAGACTGCTGAGAGTCAGGAGCAGCCCCTCAGTTTTTGTACAGGCCCTGTGAATGGTGACAGCCATCATTTATGGTGTCAGACAGACTTGGATTTGAATCCTGACCATGAACTTGATAATCTAGTCTGATTCAAATTACTCCACTTCAGTTTTGTGAAATGAGCAGAAGAATTGCACTGATTACATGAGGTAATCTATGTAGGTACTTTAATAAAAGTATTTGACAGGTATCGGCCCTCCGGACAATATCAGTTCCTGTTTCTTCCAGGCCTGGACAGCAGGGCAGTCTAAAAGGTCTTATTCTAGAAGGATTAACATACTATCAAGACAATAAATTTAAAAAAAAATACTTGTTTGGGATTCCAGCTGTGAAGCTGTCAAAGGGCAGTCATGACAGTGAACAAAGAGGGAGCCAACTCTGTTTGAGTCTATGTCCATGACATCATGACTCAGAGATCAGGAATCTGATCTCAGCATTGGGACATTTTGTCCTGGGCCAGGTTATTAGGATGGTGCGGGTATCAGGGGCACTGAAGGTGGCCCTGCTGCCAAACCCTATATGGTGAGGTCTATAACACTGACCTCAGGGTGGGCAGAGTCACAGGAAAGGGCCTGGGCCAGGTCTGGAAGGGTGAGGACAAAATACCAACTTAGGAGAGAGGGCAATACCTTCTATTATCACCATGGTATTTCCAGGTCCTAAATTTCTTTAGGGTCTATATATATACATGGTGCCGGAAATCATTATAAAGAGGACAGATGAGTATTTCACTGGGAAAACAAAAACAAAAAAACAAACCACCAACTTCTCTACTACTAAGGAGCAGTAAAGTCACTTTTAACTTCTGTGGTTTGGACTTAATTGATCCTAAACCAATTTTATCTGCTTTGAAATGAACTTTTGTCACACCTCAAACAGGGCTGGACCATGACTTAGAATTGATCCAGATCAGGGCTTCTTAGCCCATCTCAGCCCATTAAAGACTTATTCAAGTAGATATTCTCAAACCAGAGTATGTTCACCCGATCACCTTGGTCCCTTTCACGTGCTTCCAGACAGTTTCTCTCTGAGGCTGCTTTCTTCTGCGGGGCCTTCCATGGCTGCAAAACAGGTGGTGTACCCCAGTATTCTTTCCTATGCAAATTTATCCTCTCTAGCTGCCTCCTGCATGTCCTTCTGTGATCTGGAGTCTGCTCAGATGGGACCCTTTCTTTGTCTCATTGCCTACTGAAACAGATTCTGGGTTTTTCCTTCCTTCTATCTTGCCTCATTCTAATTTTGGCAATCTTTCTAAAATGTACAAGTGGCCATGACATTGCTTTATTGAAACCGTTCATGGCATTTTGTTGCTTAAAGAACTGAGTCCAAACCCTTCAATGCTATAAGTCCACGGGGGCTGGAGAACCATGGATTCACAGCCTGGCCTTTCTCTGAGGCAGCCTCCCTTTCCCCAAAGCCTGCCTTCACCCCACACTACGTTGGACCAGCGCTGGTAATACCTACCTGATTCATGCACCAGTGGTCTTTAGGAGGTCTGTTGCTACCTAATAAAACACAAACCTTTCCACCCGAAACACTTATTTCTTAGCTAACATATGGCAGAGCTGAATTATCTGCTCAGGATCCTAAATGATAAAATTGAGGTGTTGGGTGGGCTAAATTCTCATCTCCAGGATCTGGAAAGGAATCCACTTCCCAGTTCATTCAGATTGTAGGCAGAATTCACATTGGGCTTATAGGACTAGGATCCCCCTTTATTTACCATCTGTTAGCCAGGGACTACTCAGCCACTAGAGGCACCCACATCCCTTGCTGTGTGGTCCTCTCCACCTTTAAGCCATCAACAGTGTGTTGAATCTTTTGCTTTGAATTTCTTGCTTCTCTTCTACATCCAGATGGAGAAAACATTAAACCTTGAAATGGATCATGTGATTTAGGTCAGGACCACCTAGAACATTTCCCTTTAAAAAAAAAAAATTTAGTTGTCAATAGACCTTTATTTTCTTTACTTATATGTGGTGCTGAGAATCGAACCCAGGGCCTCACACATGCTAGGCAAGCGCCCTACCGCTAAGCCACAACCCCAGGCCCCGTTGCCCTTTCTTAAACTCAGCTGTGCCACAGAATATAACCTAATCTCATCATATTCACAGTTGGGGGCATGATGCGGGGCACATCCACCAGGGGACACCCAGCTTAGCATCCCACCTACCACATGTGCCTTGGTTACCTGTATGTTCAGAATTTTCCATTACTTAAATAAAGTTCATCCTCGGAGTAGCTTGGGTTTTTGCTCCTATCTGCTCCCTAACTACCAGAAGTCTCCTTGGGGAAGAAGCCCTCAGCAGATGTTGCATTTCATAAATATTTTAAGGAACAATTTATTCCACTTCTGCTTCAGCCTGAGGGCTGCGGACTGTTCCACTCTTTCCCTTCTGTGCACACAGCCTTTGTGTCTTACTATTCAGGGTGGGAAACAAAGATGGTTTCAGTTATTACCCCTCCAAACTGGCTGGCCCAAAGCTACAGCTACTTAGTCAAGACAGGATTTCTCTGTGCCCTGCAGCCATGTGTTGGGACTAATAGAAAATCTACATTCTGCTGCTGATTAAAATGCTTTCATTTATTAATCTCAATGGATAAGTGTTGAATTCTAGGAGTATTTACTTATTTTCCATTTACAGGCGTTCTTCATTTGTATGGATTATCTGGAAATAGCAAAAATAAAAGGTGAAAGAGAAGGCATTAGCTTGCTGTTGATGGAGTCGGAGGCTGAGAGTGGAGGGGTGGGAGGAATGTGTGGGGCTGTGTGGCTGTGTAGATGGTTGGACACCATGGAAAAGCAGGGGACCCTAAGGTGTCGGCTTGCGTCTCATGGGCACCCTCCCAATTAGCCAGCATCACGTCTTGCCTTTGTTGGAAAAGCAAGCAGGAAGAGGCAGAAGAGTGTGCCAGAGCACTGAAGTGCACGGGGAGCCCAGCTTGGCCTCACACCTGTCCTCACTGCATTAGCTTCATGTTGAGGCTTCTGGCATCTTCCCAGGGGAATTTCCCTCAGGAAGACGATGAACTTGAACCTTTGCTTATACCTCATAAACTTTAGAGGCTTTTTTTAAGGGTTATAAAGTTCATTTATTGGAGTGTTTATGATAATTTGCAAAAACAGTTTGAATACTGTTTGCTTGAGTGATTTTATGACAGATTTTTAAAATAGCTGTGATTTTATTTTGCACAGAGGATGGTTGGGAACAGCAGACAACAGTCACAGCTTCATCAATTAAAATGATTATATTAAAAAAGATTTTCAAAGAAAGAATTGTGTTAGGCCAAGGAATAGGGCACTGTGGTTTTTAGAGGCTCGGAGAGGGGAGCCTAGCATTTCTTTAGTGCTTGGCATGCATCAAAATCTATCCATAGGATTTTTTTTTTGTAATTGTAAATGGACAGAATGCCTTTATTTCATCTGTTTATTCTTTTATTATTATTATTATTGGTTGTTCAAAACATTACAAAGCTCTTGACATATCGTATTTCATACATTTGATTCAAGTGGGTTATGAACTCCCATTTTTACCCCGTATACAGATTGCAGAATCACATCGGTTACACATCCACATTTTTACATATTGCTATACTAGTGACTGTTGTGTTCTGCTACCTTTCTTATCCTCTGCTATCCCCCCTCCCCTCCCCTCCCATCTTCTCTCTACCCCATCTACTGTAATTCATTTCTCTCCCTTATTTTTTTCCCTTTCCCCTCACATCTTCTTATATGTAATTTTGTATAACAATGAGGGTCTCCTTCCATTTCCATGCAATTTCCCTTCTCTCTCCCTTTCCCTCCCACCTCTCGTCCCTGTTTAATGTTAATCTTTTTCTCATGCTCTTCCTCCCTGCTCTGTTCTTAGTTGCTCTCCTTATATCAAAGAAGACATTTGGCATTTGTTTTTTAGGGATTGGCTAGCTTCACTTAGCATAATCTGCTCTAATGCCATCCATTTCCCTGCAAATGCCATGATTTTGTCATTTTTTAATGCAGAGTAATACTCCATTGTGTATAAATGCCACATTTTTTTTATCCATTCATCTATTGAAGGGCATCTAGGTTGGTTCCACAGTCTAGCTATTGTGAATTGTGTTGCTATGAACATCGATGTAGCAGTATCCCTATAGTACGCTCTTTTAAGGTCTTCAGGGAATGGTCCGAGAAGGGCAATAGCTGGGTCAAATGGTGGTTCCATTCCCAGCTTTCCCAGGAATCTCCATATTGCTTTCCAAATTGGCCGCACCAATTTGCAGTCCCACCAGCAATGTACAAGTGTACCCTTTTCCCCACATCCTCGCCAGCACTTGTTGTTGTTTGACTTCATAATGGCTGCCAATCTTACTGGAGTGAGATGGTATCTTAGGGTGGTTTGGATTTGCATTTCTCTGACTGCTAGAGATGGTGAGCATTTTTTCATGTACTTGTTGATTGATTGTATGTCCTCCTCTGAGAAGTGTCTGTTCAGGTCCTTGGCCCATTTGTTGATTGGGTTATTTGTTTTCTTATTGTTTAATTTTTTGAGTTCTTTGTATACTCTGGATATTAGGGCTCTATCTGAAATGTGAGATATCCATAAGATTTTTAAGACCCAACAATGCTTGCTTTTCTGGTGTTTCAAAAGAGGATGCAGGTGAAGAAAAGTTAATGATTGTCCCAGAGTTGCCAGGTACTCAGAGCTATGGCAGCATCTATCGGGGCTCAGTGACCACAGGTCTCTGTGACCATGATTTCTGTTCATAGGAGCCAACATACAGAGAGGTACGGTCTGAGCAAAGAAAGGCAGTTGGCTTTGTTTTGATTTATGAGTTCAGTAATTTTCATGCTGAAAACTGGTTTCTTTCTCTAAAACTCTAGGAGTCTTCCAACAAATGCAGTATTTCTCCACTCAATCCTGATGATTTAAACTGCTTCAAGAGCACCACCACCTGTTTTCTGTTGGGGTTCTCCCATGCCTATTCAATCCAAATCAGTGGCTGTTTATGGTGTCAAGTTATTTTTTATTTGCACTGTAGTATATCTCTGCGGGAATCCAAGTTTTGGACTGGGATTATCAGAGCCAGGAAATTTCAGACTAGCTTCCCAGTTTCTGATTGGGACTGATCAGTGTCATAAATATGGGAAGCAGAGAAGGCTTCATTCCCAATCACTAATATGCTGTTAAATATTTAAAAAACCATCTTTATACAGTCTCAGTTCATCTAAAGAACTCATAAACAAAATGAGTGTTTTTTAGCTAGAATCTAATCCAGTAGGATTTTTTATATCACCAGTTATATGTTACATTAAGACAAGTAAGGACTAACGAATCTTTCAGTCCCTCATTCAACTAAAGCGGTGGTTCTCAGCTGGGGGTGGCTCCCTCCTCCCTGCCCCCAGAACATTTGGGAATGTCTGAAGATATTTTTTGACTGTTGCAACTTGGGGTGGGAAGGGAGATTGGGTCACTACTGGCATCTAGTGGGTCCAGGCCTGGGATGCTTCCAAACATCCTGTAAGGCACAGGATGCCCCTAGCCTCCAGGAAACAATGGTATGGTCCAAGGTGTGAATAGTGCCCCTGCTGAAAAAGGCTAAAAAGGAAGAGCCCTGCATTTGTGTTGAGAAATAAAACTAGCGCATTGAACGGAAAAAAGGAAAGTGGCCATCCTCATAGGCTCTGGAGGGAGAGATGGAGTTTTCTAATTCCCAGTCTGGGAGAGGAAATTGCTCAGAGTTCAAGGGAGAAATATCATTTTGATTTACAAGTTGGCACATGTCCTTAAGGCCAATATGTTGTTTATTTCCTAGGAGGCTGTTCAATTTCTTCCCCCTTAAAGGTTTTATATTCCTTAAAATTCCTTAGAAGCAACTAAGTAGGAAGAGTTCTTTTTATGAATGTGAGAAACCCAAACTCCTTCCAGTAGTCCCCAGATTGGTACATAAATGAGAAAGAGGCTTGTGGTTTCATTGCAGTGATCCACTTTTGAACATTTGACTTGGTTTCTCAGGATTTGAACTTGGTTTGCTGTCAAAATGTAGCTCACTACGGAGTATTTGACAATAATAATAATAATCTATGAGTCCTTTAGATGCCTCAAAACGACTAATTAAACAGATCAGTGACACAAAAGGTATCTCATTTTAGAACACAAAATCCAAGCTATGGAAATGGAGCACCTAACTCTATTATTACTCTATTAATAAAAGCTGATCTATAAGCCCTTGATCATTCTATAATTTCTTGTGCTGTATTAGTTACTTCAGGAGAATTTAAATTGAGTTCAAATCAGATGCTGTTATCTTTTAACAACTCTCATATTAAGCATATAATTAAAATGCTCCAGTTCAAATATTTTCCCCAAGGTACTAACTACTCAAAGATTCACACAATGAAGAATCAGAGTTAGAGTGTTCATGGATGATGGCTCAAGCTTTTAAGTATTTTGGATAGGGAAAAGGGATTTATTACAACTGGTCTAATTGATATAAGAGAGGAATGGTACAAGGTTGCTTTTAATTACTCAAAGGTCTCTTGATATATCATATTAGCCCTTGGTCTTTTAAGTAACTAACCTCTATCAATATTTGACTAGGTTCTCGCCTTTGTGAGTGTGACTTGGCAAATATTAAAGAGAATTTCCCAAATCAAAGGGAAGCTTTAAGTCACTTATGTGCTGGGAGTTCAGAAGTCCTGGGCTGGGTGATGCTGGCTTTGATCTTCTGTGATTATTTCTATGACTTTCAGAGAGTCAGTGTAAGCACCCCTGGCATTTGCTTTCTTTGTTAACTAGCTCTGTCCTTCTTAGAGTAGTTCTGTTACCCACAGGAAACTGTATTACTCCATTTTCTATCGCTATAACAGGATGCTTAAGACTAACTCATTAAAAAAAAAAAAAGGTTTGTTTTGGCTCTTGGTTCTGGAAATCCAAGAGCATGACGCTGACCTCTTGCTGCTCCACACCTGGCAGGAAGCAGACAGGCAGGCATGGGCAATATAGAAAAGGTGGCTAAACCAGCACAATAACCATTCCCAAAGAAAAGCATCAAGCCATCCACGAAGGCTCTGCTCCCGTGACCCAAACGCCTCCCACTAGGCCCACCTCCCAACACTGCTAGAGTGAGGAATAAAGCCTCCACAGGAGTTTTGGTAGGGAGAGACCGTAGCAGAACTGAAAAGACATCATAGAGAATGCAGCACTTGTCTGTGAGGAGGGTGGGCCTGCTCATAGCTGCAGAATGCCACAGTGTCGCAGGTGGAAGAGACCATTTTTCCAGGAGTGTGTCCAGGACTCTCGATCTCATTTCACCATTTCATCTGCACCCATATTCCTCCAATTTCCTGAGCAGAAAAAAGACAGATGATTCTGTTTTGCCATATATTACAAAGAACTTCAGGAGACATGAGGTGCCTGGGTGGGTGGAGAGAGGGATGGAGAATAAAGGAAGCAGGACTTGGCCCCTCTACAAGATCTAGCTGTGATATGAGTCAGGAGAGGTAAGCTTGGGAGAATTGTGCCCAGCCCAGGGACACTGAGATCCTAGGACCATCCATCAGACACTGGGAAAACATATCTTGGAGCAGTTAAGAATTTACAGTGGCAGAGAAGATTGTCAGTGTCAAACCTGCTACTTGTAGAAATGTGTTTCAGTTACTGATCTGGTGGAGTTAGGGTGACTTGAGAGCATTCAATGATGAGACAGGATCTGAGGCAGGAGGATTGCTTGAGCCAGGACGACAGAGCAAGACCCCATTGCAACTGTGTGTGTGTGTGTGTGTGGGGGGGGATATCTGAGCTCATTTTTAGGAAGGAATAAAAGGACAAGGAGAAACTGAGAGTCAAACCACATCCCTCCCATGACTCCCGTCTCACTCTATAAAAGCCCAGCCTTCCTGGGGCTGGTCCAGGCCCACGGGTCCTCGGGTCCTCTCGTAGCATCAGGACCTCCCTCCTGCTCTCCCCTCCCCTGTCTGTGCCCGCACCCTCCCTTTGGTCAGCCATGCCCCCTGCCTGCTTTCCACACCTGTCCTCTCTCCCTTCTCAAGTCTTTGTCCCCTTCTTGGTGAGCCCCCCACCCCCAGTCCACTACCCCCCCCCCGCAGCGCTCTTATCCTTTTGTGTGGCCATTTTTGCACCTCGCCTGTCATTGTGTGTGA
>NW_025999932.1:24637916-24817865 GCF_001458135.2 Marmota marmota marmota
CCGCCGCCCCGAATCTTACTCTTTAGCCAAACCAGGCTCCTTGGTGCTTGCATAACTGCGGGCCTTTCCTGGCTGTCCCTTCTATGTAACAGTTTTTCCCTGGCTTGGCAGATCCAAATCTCACCCACCTGTCAAGACTCACCTTTGTGTCTTCAGTAGTACCTTCCCCTGGGCCCGTGGCCTGAGCTTTCATTGTTCTTTATTGGTAGTTAAAGTCTGTGTCACTTTTTCCTGGTCGTTGCAGTTTGTGTTTCTGTCTTGCCCCTTCACTGGACCAGAGAGTCTGTGTGCTCGTCGGTGTATTCCCTGTGGATGGGCATAAAACAATAATAACTACATCAGCCAGCATCTGCTGAACGCTGACTGTGTCTTTCCTGAATTTCTGCAAGTTGATACATTCCCATTAAATGTGAACTTCTCAGGATTAGAGAAAATGTCCCTCATCTCTTTGTTGCTGAGGCTGAGCACAATGCCTGACACATCATTGGTGACCCATCAATGTTTCAGTGGATAATATAAGGATTTATATAAGCACCAAAACTTATGTGAGGATTTATTAAGCCTAAACCTTTTTTAAAAAATTTCCCTCTCACTCTTGGTGTATTAGTTTTATATCGTGGTGACCAAAATACCTGACAAAAACAACTTAGGCCAACCACGGGTGTGCACACCTGTAGTCCCAGCAGCTCAGGAGGCTGAGGCAGGAGGATTGCAAACTCAAAGCCAGCCTCAGTCACTTAGTGAGGTCCTTGGTAACTTAGCAAGACCCTGTCTCAAAATAAAATATAAAAAGGGCTGGGGATGTGGCTCAGTGGGTAAGCACCCCTGAGTTCAATCCCCAGTACTGAAAAAATAAAAAATAAATAAAGGAGGAAAAGTTTATTCGGGATTCAAAGGTTCAGAGGTCTCTCCATTGTTCTGGACCCAAGGAGAGGCAGCGCATCATGGCCCAAGGGTCCAGTAGAGAAATGCTGCTCACCTCAGGTGGGGTCAGGAAACAGAGAGAAAGAAAGGAAAGAGACCACAGAGAAGATGAACCCTTCCAGGATGCACGCCCCCCACCTCCTCCAGCCCCATCCCACCTGCCTACAGTTAACCACCCAATCGGTTCATTCAAACTAGGATGGTCTAGTACCCGGGACTTGGTACCCAGGGCACACCAAGCCAGCGCCACAAGCTTCTTTCTACAGGGAGCACCTGCTCATATTTAAGGTGCTCTCACAATCCAAGTATTTTGCCTCTGAGAATTCTGACATTTACACAGGAGCTTTTGGGGAACACCTCATATCCAAACCATAACAATTTGACTTTATAATTTTCTTTTGTAAAAGTAAAAGGTCCAGAATTTAAGACTTTACCTTTTTTTTTTTTTTTTTTTTTTGCTATAGAATCTCAACTTTTCTTGATGGAATATTTCATCTTGAAAAAGAAATAGCTTTGCTGAAATAGCAAGATAGCCTGTTTACTTTAGCTCTTTAATGTGAGAAGACATATACATCTAGGTTAAAATATGCAGAAGGTAGGAAGTAAAACATTCAGTTGATACTTTAATAATTAAACTAAATTTTGTCACTAAGCAGTAAATGCTGCTAAATCAATGAAATATGCATCAATTAGCTAATCATGCAGCCAGAACATTATACAACTTGATTGCCTGGGATATTTTTTTTAAGTCAGTGAAGAGAGTAGTTTAATCATTATAATATGGATAAATATTCAAAATCAGTAAAACGTGTTTCTCAGAATGCTCCCATATTATTAATAACTGGATTCCCCCCCCCACCCCAATAGCTTTCCCCTGTCTTAAAAAACCTCATTTTGGTCTGGTTAGTTTTTCCTCGTGGCATTATTTTTTCTTTCTAAAACTCAGGCTCAGTAACTGACATTCCCAATAAATGAACAAGTAAAAAGAGCATTGAATATGGATCAGGAACCCTGATTGCTCATCCTGACTTCAGTCATAGTTAGGATTTTCCTTGTAAGGAGGCTGGGTAAGCTCTGCTCATTACTCTGTGGTATCCTATGAATATATAATATATCCTCCTCCCTCCTAGTGCCCAAAAGTCTGTGAGAGACTACTCTTTCTTTAGCACAGACTTTTCTGATCTGAATTTGCATGTGCCTTCCTCTCTCTGTGGTTGTCTTAGTGTGCTTTGTGCTGCTGTAACAAAATGCCATAGACTAGATAAAGAACAGTTGTTTATCTCCTGGAGACTGGGAAGCTTGAGATCAAGTGATGAGATTTTTCTGTTTGTATGATCAGGGCTGCATCCTCCAGAACATAAGAATGCTGTATCCTCACATGGCAGAAGGTAGAAGGGTAAGCAGACCATAGCTTCATGAAGCTCTTTCATAAGGGTCTTAATCCCATCCATGAGGGAAGAGGCCTCATGGCCCAATCATCTGAAGGGCTTTACCTGTATACAATCACTTTGCCAACATCTGGATTTTGAGGGTACACATTCAAATGATAGCAGTAATGTTGGATCAGAGTGGCTCAAAGTCACACCTAATTTGATAGAGAAGATAAGAAGGATGAAGGGACCCAGGGATGAATAGAATATCACTCTTTCTCCTATGAGCTTGATTAGTATCCTGTAATGAATGGGATGTGTAGTGAGTTTGAGTAATTTTTTTTTATTCCTTATATAAGAATATACCATCAGGAGACAGAACAACTTTGGGACAAGCTGGTTTTCGAAATTAAGGTATAATTCAAACACCATAAAATTTTCCCTTTTAAAGTGTACAGTTCTTCTTCTTCTTCTTCTTTTTTTTTTTTAGGGTTATGTGAGGTAATCCCTATTAATTCCCAAACATATTCATCACCTTAGAAAGAAACCCCACCCCCTTAGCAGTTACTTCCCATCCTACTTCCCCATAGCCCCTGGCAACCACTACTCTACTTTTATATTACCTCTTCTGGACATTTCATACAATTGGAATTATACACTCTGTGACCTTTGTGCCTGGCTTCTTTCATTTGTCCCAATGCTTTCAAGGCTCATGCGTGTTGTAGCATGGGTCAGTACTTCCTTCCTTCTTAGTACTGAATCACATTCCATTGTGTCGATAGACCACGTTCTGTTCATCCATTCAGCCGTTGGTGGACATTTGAGTTGTTTCTACTTTTGGGCTATTATGATTATGAATATTTGTGTACAAGTTTTTGTGGGATGTGTGTTTTCAGTTTTCCTGGGCCTAAACCTAGGTGTCAAACTGCTGAGTTATACACTGACTCTGTTTAACATATTGAGGATCTGCCAGACTGTTTTCCAAAGCAGTTGCACCATTTTACCATCCCACATCAGTGAAGGAAGTTTCTGGCTTTTCCCTCTCCCCACCAGTATTTCTTGTTGCCTGTATTTTTTCTTACAGCTATCCTAATGGGCTTAAAGTGATATCTCATTGTGATTTGGACTTACATTTCCCTAATGCCTAATGGGCACCTTATTGGCCATTTATATAACTTATTTGGAGAATTTTCTATTTAAAACCTATGATCATTTTTAAGTTGTGATATATGTCTTTTCAGTTTTGCATTTATAAAATTTATTTATATATTTTGGACACTAGACCTTTATCACATATATAATTTGAAAATATTTTCTCCAATTCTGTGGGTTGTCTTTTCATTTTATTAATAATCCTCTGAAGCACTAAAGTTTTTTTTAATTATTATAATGAAATCTAGTTGATCTATTTTGTTAAGTTAAATGTGCTTTTGATATCCTTCTAAGAAAGCATTGATTAATCCAAGGTCATTAAAATTTACTTCTATTTTTTTTCTAAAAGTCTTTGTCTTTTTGCCATGATACTTAAGTCTTTGATTATTTTATTTTGTTTTTAAGATTTATTTATTTATTTTTGCATGATGGGGATCAAACCTAGAACCTTGGACATCCTAAGCATGAATTCTCCACAAAGCTATATTAATCAACAGCTTACTTTGATATATTTTAAATTCATTTTTGCTTATGGCGTGAGGTAGATATTCAAGCCCATGAGATTTTGATAAACTTGCTATTCCTTGCAAATTCTTATGCTGTAATGAAGGAGAACTTGTCTACCAAATGGTAAGTTGATGATATAATTTGGACATCTACAAAAGACGGCACAGCAAGGACACCAGAGGCTATAGTCCGTTAGTTACTGTGGCCAGGGAATACCTTTACATTTTGGGGTGATAGTGTAAGAAATGTGGGGAGTATTGTTTGTATGGACAAAACAAGGGAATAAGAAGAATGACCTGCCAACTAACCAGCTCAATAGTTGATAGTATACAGAAATTCCTTTAATGACATGTGATTGTTTGTTGAAAAAGTTGTCTTTTCTCCCTACCTCACACTTCCCAGTTACCATTTATTGACTTCTGTTCTCCTTGGTCTCTCATATTTTCACATTTTCTGACAGAGGTATTGACAGCCCCATTCATAAAAATGCCAGTATTCCTTCAATCTTTATAAGTCTGATCAGCTATGATGGAGTGCTGCCCCTCTTAGAACTGCCTGTTTTGCTGTTTATGTTATGTTCTTAGCCTCATTTTATCTTCATTATCTAACATTGTGCCTAGGGTATAATTAATTTCAGCATTTTGCTGGTCTTAGTTATATCTATGCTTGTACTTCCATTAGTTTGCAGTTGGAGGGGGGAGGCTTAACTGTGTTCATTGAAATTTGACCATTTTTTTTTTCATGGAACTTGACAAGCATATTCTGGAATCTATATGCAGTAATAAAGAGCCAAGGGAAGCCAAGGTAGTTTTAAAGGGGAAAAGATCAAAGCTGGGTCATTTGTTTTGTATCTTACACTAGAGTAAATAAATTCAGAATGGCATTGGCATAGTGATAGACAAATAGATCAATGAAACAAAACAAAGAGCTCAGAAATGGGGCCTAATATGGCAGAGAGGATATGCGTTCATCAAAACATTTCCCTTTTCTCTTGGACACAAACTAAACTACATTTACCAGCTTCTCTTACTGATCTCCTGTAACTGAATCCCAGTCAATGGGCTAAAGGCATAAATGATGTACCTCTCTCAGGTAGAGCTCATAAAATCCTCCTGTGAACAATTTATGTTCCCTCCATCTACCATCTGAATGTTAAGTTCTTTTGAAAACCCCAGAGTAGGGCAAGAATACAATGTGGAAGGAGCTGGGGTCCTAACCTGGAGGACAGCTCCCCAGGACAGCAGACCCATCTGGAGTACCTGTGTTAGGTGATTCATGATCCCAAAATAAACATTGTTTTAAGTTACTGAGACTTCTGAGTTATTTGTTGGCCTACACTAATACATGATGCCTGAATGAAGACTTGGCATACAAGATCTGGCTATAGCAGATATTGCTGAGAAGATGATGGACTATGTACAAGGCAGTTTTCTACCTATGCAGAAACCATCTACAAGTTCAGGCCCTGTGCTATGCCCCATTCCAGGTGGACTAATGATCTAATTGTAAAACATAAATGTTTTAGAAGAATGCATAGGAGAATATCTTTATGGTGTCGGCATAGAGACACACAAAGTACAGCAGAAAAGACTGATAAAATTCAGTAGCACTAAGATGAGAAAATTCTCAATTAAGGCACTGTAAACATGAAAACAAGCCAAAGATAGAAAAAGTATTTGAAATGCATATCCAATAAAAGATTAATATACAGAATATTTGAAGATTTCAGGCAGAAAACCCCAGCAGAAAATGGGCAAAAAATTATTAGTGAGCATCTTAGGGAATAAAAAGCTTACATGTCCAATAACTATATGAAAAAAATCTTAATGCCATTACTGTCAAAGATGTAAAAGCATGTTAACTTGAAGAAATTAGTATCATGTTTACCTGACTGCCAGCATTAAAGTCCAGTGATGCTACATTAGTTACCTGTACAAAATGTGAGTCCCACCAAGCAACTTGGAAAGCAGTTTTGAATATCACGGAGAGCTGAACAACTTCCTTTGGTCTAAGCAATTTCACTGGCTGTGGGATTGGTGATGTTTTGTTCTTCTTAATCTCGGTAATCCATTGCGTTGTTATTCTCACCTCTTTCTATGTCTGAAATAGCTCATCATATTTTTAAGATAATCTTGCTCTTCTCTTTAGTCCTTCATCCAAAAGGTATGGTTAGATTTTCCTCAGTCCTTTCCTTTCTTCTCACTTAGAGCAACCTACTTTATATCAATCCTTAAAAGACTTTCTAAGTTCCATTGAAAACTGATTTATCAAATAACTATCTGAAGAACTTAAAATTAGGATGCAATAAACAAACATATAGAGCATACGATACACCAGACACCATTTTCTTGAATTAACTGTTGCATCAACCTTTTTTTAAAAAAGTCCCTTGCTTTAGCTCTTTCCATTCTCACAACAGCTCTATGAAGTAGGTTGCTATGATCCCCACTTAGGAATGAAGACGCTGAGGTACAGGGAGGTGGTAGGTAGAGGAGATGTTCACATCCTGGTCAGCTTGCTCCCATGATTTCACCTTGCTGATGTCTGCTGCCCTGTGACCAAGTGGAAGGGTAGATAAATTGCCTGGGAATTTCAGGCTAGAGTCGATTAGGGTTGGCCAGAAATGAGGTGACTGAATTCGCCATATGAACCACTGCCGCTGTCTCGATTCTCCAGCACATTTTTCTGACTCACACAAGCAGTTTGCTTATTTCCAGTTGTTTTCTTCCTCTTAACAAGGAATAGTTTAATGTTGTCAGCATTGTCATGAACTACTTGAAACATTTATAGAATTCACCAACCATTTCCAAATTCAGAGTGCTTTTCGTTTACTGAATAATGCAGCTTTAATTTCTGGCCAGCTGAAGCTGGTTTTTGAAGAGTGGATCTGTTTATTGCCGGCTGCGTCCCACAGTGATGGACAAAATAAGAGTTTTTATAGTTCTTTATTGTATTTTAGTTTTGGATATTTTCAAGTCCTGAGAGCGGAGTACATAGCTTCCCAGAAACACACACTTCCCAGATGAATTCTTCCCAGCCTGGAAAGAAGCCAAATCTCTAAATTGATACGTTCACTGAATGATAAATTGCATATAAGAAAATGAAGCCAGATGCAAGAGGACTTGATCAAAGGACATTTGAACTCTGCAAATGATATGAAATATTTCTCTTTTTAAGAAATTTTAATAAATTGTTAAATAAAAGACTGTGTGAACAGTTTGAGCTTGATTAAGCTTCTCCTACATATTTCAGTGAATAGATTATTCTGGCAGTATGTCAGCAGTGGGCTGGACATCAGATAATCCCACGTGGAATATTTCTAGGGGGTGAGCCCCACCCCCACCTGAAATATCACACAAATCAGATTCTCTGGATTCTGGCACTGGGCTGGTAAGCCTGCATGATAATTGAGACTCATAAGACTTACTATTTTGCAAGTTCAAGGTGTTGCTTTTCCTGATTGGGTTTGAAGCAAACAGGTGCATGCTTCATTTCTGACACCCAGGACAATGCAAATCCTTTCAGTGGGGTTTCAGTGCATTTTTTCAGCTTGCAGAGGTCAAATGCATTTTCTTAGCCACATTTAGAAGCATTGAAATCCTTGCACGGAACTTAAAAGAACTACAGTACATAAGTTCTGTTTTAAGAAGTAGCACATTCTTTATTTTTCCTTTCCGGATATGCTTTTCTTTAGAAACAACACAAATCTCACCAATTTTAAACAGTTCTTCCGAGGGAGAAAAGCAACAATCTCTTACTTTAAATTATCGAATGAAACTCTAGTATGTTATAAACACTAAAGCCATCTTAATATTGCTATCAATTTTGTTCAGGTCCTATCTAAATAGAATGTTCTGACTCTCATTTTAAAATGATAAAAACAAACAATCTTTCACTCCAATGCTGTGTGCTTCTCCCAGCTTTCATTGCTTAATTTTTTTCGTGGTAGATGGTCATGGTCCTATGAATTGACAGGTTTGTTCCAAACAAGCAGTAGCCTCAGTATACTGAGGCTCTCTACATGAAGAGATTAGAGATTAGACCTCATAGCTATACTCAGAGAAATATTTAAAAGATTACGTTTTAACAGGGAATTGATGGTGGCATCATTGATAAGAAATTGCAAGTATATAGACCACAAAAGTTTTGAGAAGATCTAGAAATAAAGTCTGGTCCACAACAACTTTTCATATTTAAATCTGGACCACACATCTCGTGCTAGGTCTTTAGGATTATAATAAGCTTCCTATAGAGGAAGACTATCTCTATACTGAATACCAATCCAGTTATCTATAGATGTCTTCTCCCTTTGAAATAAATGAGGTTGCTGGGAAGGCCAGCTTGGTGTGGCCTCAGCTTTTCAGACAAATAACTTCCATGAGTTTCAAAGGGATTCCTTGGTTTTGTGCTACCATCGTCCACCTTCATCCCACACCTCCTGTTCTAGAGGCAAAATGAGCAGGAATTTGGGGGTCTCTGAACAAACTTCCTGGGTGGATAGGGCAAGTATATATAGTCAATCTCTATCCACGTCAGCAGGTCTAACCAACTATGGATCAAAAGTATTTAGGAAAAAGTCACATCTGTGCTCAACATGGCCAGGCTTTTTTATCCTTATTCCCTAAACCATGCAACGTAACAATGATATACACAGCATTTGCATTTTATTGGAGACATTAAGTCATTGGGTAATGATTTTTATATGTCAGGATATGTGTAGGTTCTACATAAATGCCACACCATTTTACATAAGGAACTTGAGCATCTCCGGGTTTTGAAATCCCCAGGGGTCCTAGAACCAATCCCCCACTGATGTCAAGGGACAACTGTCTTTTTATTCTCACTTCTCCTGGGTCACTCACACTTGTTTCAAAAAGGGGATGCTCATCCTTCTGTGAGTCATCCTGTCAATGCTTATCTCCACGTACACAAGCAACTTCTCTTCAAAGAAGAGAGGCAGCTCTTGGCTTTTGTGGAGCCCCCTTTGGTGCAGGGGATTTGAGTGACAGACGTTTAAGCAGTAGCTAAAGGGAGTCCTTTTCTATATCTGTTCCAGAGAAATACTTTTCAAGGCCACTCACTTAGAATGAGGTCAAGTTCTACAGCAGATGGCAGGCTTAGGATTGGCTGGCACGTGCCAAAGGCAAGGGGGTCATCCATTTTTCATGAAGTTATAATTAACACACTGTCTGCCTCCCTGCCTCCCACAGGTTCAACCTTTGGGAATGAAGAACAGCCAGCTCTGAAGGCAGCTCTGCCTTCTAAGGACACACCCAAGGGGGCCAGCCGAGTGACCCCTCCGGCATCCTCCAGTGTGACAACACCCCGCAGGAGTTTACTTCCAGCGCCGAAGTCTACTTCTGCACCTGCTGGTAAGACTTTCTGTCCTGGAGAGGCTCCGTGGCAGAGTGCCCTTTCTGCTTTCGTGAAAAGGCTTTTGAAAGTCCCTGTGTACATCAGTTATTTAAGTGAGATGACAGATGAGTCTTAAAGGGCATTTAAAATTAATAATAATGCTCTGGTTTTCAAGGTGCTTTCACATGTTCATATGTTGAAATCCTCAACTGCCTCCCGTCTTCCCCCTGTCTAGTAACCCTTTGAATCACAGTCTTGATTTCAGAAAGCAAGAATAAAGCTATTTTAAGCTGACTGGCATTTGGCTCAGGGAAGCGAACGCTCATGAGATCATTAGAAAGGCGGGGGCATAAGCGAGCTCCAGGCTGTGCCTCCAGGATGAGCCCCAAACCTCACTTAGCACTGCTGCCACCTTCTGGCTCCAGGCTCACACCCCCAAAACTGGGCAGGACCCAGGGATTGGCTTCTACTGCAACAGGTTGGATGGAGAGCCATGCTATGCCGGCAACACGGAGCCCTGTGTCCTGCCTCTCCAGTGCCAGGAAGCAAGTGGCCGGACATGGGGAACTCAGTTATGTAAAGATGAGGGAAAGGAAGGTACTTCTGTAGACTCTGCCAAGGCCATCCAGGTGTGGCCCCTCCTGTGCTTTCTCCTGCCTTGTCTCACACAGTGTATCTGTCACCAGCAGGGACATCTGAGCATATTGTCAGCTTTCCATCATCTGGGCTATAGGAGACATGTTATCAGGAAGGCAGAGTGTGTGTTGAGCCCCAATCCACTGTAGATGGTTCACTCTGGTATTTTCTTCTCCAAATTTTTCTTCTGTGAATATAATCATATATATTTATGTATATATATATATATATATATATATATATATATATATATATATATACACACACACACACACACACACACACATACACACACATATCAACACACATACACACATATGTATTTTATGAGCTTTTAAAAATGTGATGGCATTACAGATTGAGCATCCCTTGTCTGAAATCCAGTGTGCTTTAAAATCTGAAACTTTATGAACACTGATAAAATTCCACAAGTAGAACATTCCCACCTGTCTTCATGTGATGGGTTGCAGACAAAACAAGGGTGAAAAAACAAACGAAAGAAAAAAAAACCTCAGGCATGCTAACAATGTTGTATAAAATTACCTTCAGGCTATGAGTATGAGGTATGTATGAAACACGAATTAATTTCATATTTAGACTTGAGTCACATTCCCAAGATATTATCTGTATGCAAATATTCCAAAATCTTTTTTAAAATAAAATCTGAAACACTTCTGGTTCCAAATATTTTGAATAAGGGACACTCAACCTATATACCCATTTTTCTACATGTTGCATTTCTTACTCAATATATCATAGAAATACCTTCAAATTAATGATATAGCTATTCATTTCAATGGCTGCCGGGTGGGGATATAGCATGATTTATTCAACTATCCCCTGCTAAATGGGCATTCTCTTTGTCGTGGGTGTTTGCCTTGATGATCAGTGCTGCAGTAAGTAACCTTCAATGGCGAGCATTCTTTGCATGAGATCAATTCCCAGGAATGAACTCGCTTTGTTTAAAGCACCCATAGGTATCTCTAGATTCCATTGCAAAGAGGCTGCAATGTTTGTTTCCACTCCAATCTCTCCACTTGAGATTGGTGCTTTAGTCAGCTTTTCATCATTGTAACCAAAGAACAATTTAGAGGAGGGAAAGTTGATTTGGGACACACAGTTTCAGAGGTCTCAGTCTAGAGCCAACTGTATTGTTCTGGACCCAAGATGAGCACATCATAAGGGAAGAGCCCCAAGAAGGAGAGCTGCTCACCTCACGGCAGGGTCAGGAAGCAGAGAGAGGGGGAAGAAGGAAGGGGACACAGGGAAGAGTCACCTTTCCAGGGAACATCCCAGTGACCCACTTCCTCTAGCCATACCTCACCTGCCTACAGTTACCAACCAGTTAGATAAGGTTATAGTTCTCACAAACCAATCATTAATGTATCATGCAAGATTTCAGGGGACACTTCATATCTAAACCATAACACTGCATCCCTGGCTCTCAAAGTCTGTACCCCTCTCACAATGCAAAATGTGTTTAGTCCCTCTCCATGAGTCCCATAGTCTTCACAGTTCCAGCCTTGCCCAAAAGTCCAAGCCCAAAGTCTCTTCTGAGAGACAATAAAAACTCTTGGCCTTGAACCCCTTGAAAACCAAAAACAAGTTACACATATCCAATATACAGTGACACAAAAATTCCCATTCCAAATGGGAGAAATAGGGGCATAGAAAGAAGGGATGGGGCCGAGGAAAGACCTAAACCCAGTCAGGCAAACAGGTCCCTTAATTCCTTGTAAGCGTCTAGGACACTTGGCTGTGAGGTGTTATTTCCAAAGGGCTTTGACAGCCCACCCCTTTGGCCTTGCTGGTTGCAGAGCAAAGGGACTCTCTTTTAGTCTGAGTCTCTCTGCAGCCAGCAGCTTCTCTCAGCAAATAGTCCATGGTCCACATTAGTAGCATTTCTTAATTACTGGTGTCTCCATTCCAGCTTCGGCTTTACCTTTGCAACTTCACAAATCACCCTCCCGGGGGCAGCCTAAAAGGACTCCACCTAACTACACTTTGGCTGACTTCCCAGGCCTCCCTTTGAAATCTCAGTGGAAGCTTCCATGATCCCTTAACTTGAGCATCCTGCATTCCTGCAGAACCAACATCATGTGAATGATGACAAGGTTTGCTGCCAGCCACACAATGCCTGGGCCCCTGGGAATCATGTCTGTAGTTTCTTCTGAGTGTGTGGCTCAGTATGAACAACTTCCTAGGACCCTCTATGCAAGAAGGGCACCCCCACAATCTCTTCTCAAAATAATTTTTCCTTCTACATCCTGGAACCTGAAGTAGGTATGGTCCTGCAAATTCCTTAAAAAGGTGCCCTTGAGTTGGCTTTCCAATTGTCTCTATACAAAGTACTTAGCATCTCTTTAGGAACTATAATCTCTTTAAACACACCTTCCGTGGCCCCAGCTTTACATCCACTCTTCTGGCCAAATTGCAAATTGTAAAATCCTTTTATCTCTATCTCTTGCTCCTAATTCTCACATGAAACCTGGCTAAAAGCTGCCAACAACATCCATGCCACTGAGTGAATGTGGTGCTGCCTTGAAATTTCCTCCCCCAGATTAATTAGTCCATCATTTTAAAATTAAGATTCATACAAAGTCTCCAAACATAGGGAAAATGTAGTCCAGTTTATTTGCCAGAAGATAACACAAGTAATCTTTTTTTTTTCTTTTTTTTTTAATTTTTATTGTTGGTTGTTCAAAACATTACATAGTTCTTGACAAATCATATTTCACACTTTGATTCAAGTGGGTTATGAACTCCCATATTTACCCCGTATACAGATTGCAGAATCACATCAGTTACACATCCACTGTTTTACATATTGCTATACTAGTATCTGTTGTATTCTGCTGCCTTTCCTATCCTCTACTATCCCCCATCCCCTCCCCTCCCATCTTCTCTCACTACCCCATCTACTGTAATTCATTTCTCCCCCTTGTTTTTTCCCCCCTTTCCCCTCACTTCCTCTTGTATGTAATTTTGTATAACCATGAGGGTCTCCTTCCATTTCCATGCAATTTCCCTTCTCTTTCCTTTTCCCTCCCACCTCTCACCCCTGTTTAATGTTAATCTTCTTCTCATGCTCTTCCTCCCAACTCTGTTCTTAGTTACTCTNTGGATCAAGGAGCTTGATATCAAATCAGAGACACGCCGTCTGATAGAAGAAAAAGTTGGCTACGATCTACATACTGTGGGGTCGGGCTCCAAATTCCTCAATAAGACACACATAGCACAAGAGTTAATAACTAGAATCAACAAATGGGACTTACTCAAACTAAAAAGTTTTTTCTCAGCAAAAGAAACAATAAGAGAGGTAAATAGAGAGCCTACATCCTGGGAACAAATCTTTACTCCTCACACTTCAGATAGAGCCCTAATATCCAGAGTATACAAAGAACTCAAAAAATTAAACAATAAGAAAACAAACACAAGTAATCTTTAATTCAATTCCCAACAGAGTTCTCATTTTCTTCTGAAACCTCATGAGCACAGTCTATATTCCTATAAGCATTCTGATCTTCTGAGCTCCCACCAAAGTCACCCACCAAGCCCCACTTACAAAAATCTGCATCTCTATAATCTTTTCAAAATTCTTCCTGCAAACAAACTCCAAAGGCTTCTGAGTCCCATGGTGAGATTAGTCACAGCAAGGACCCTCCTCCTCAGTAAACCAACTTCTGTTTTAGTTAGATTTTCATCACTGTGTCCAAAATACCTAGCAAGAACAACTCATGGTTGCAGAGGTCTCAGTCCACAGGTGGCCACCTCCATTGCTCAGAGCCCAAGGTGAGGCAGCACATCATGGGGGAAGGGCCCAGGGGAGGAAAGCTGCTCATCTCATGGCAGGGTCAGGAAGCAGAGGGGTCAGGGAAGGAACCACAGGGAAGATGCACCCTTCCAGTGCACACCAGTGACCCACCTCCTCCAGCCTCTCCCCACCTGCCTGTAGTTACGACCCATTTAATCCATTCAAACTAAGATGAACTAAGATTGTGAGGTTACAGCTCTCACAATCCAATCATTTTACCTCTAAACATTGTGTATTAACACAAGAGCTTTGGGAGGACACCTCATATCCAATTTATCCCTGTCTAAAATTTTCATCTCCTTGATGGGTCTAAAGTATCATCTCAATATTATTTAAAAGTGCTATCACTAGACTAGCTTAAAACCCTGTTTTATGCTGCAGTAAAACTTCATAATTTCCTTTGGAAAGATCTAAGTTGTTAAGTTTTTTTCTTCCTTGGGGAAGGTAACTTTTTGGAGCAGTGACCATGTCTCTTTGGTTAAACAGTTTCCCCCTTGCCTGCCACCAGGGACTGATTCATAGTAGGTACTTAACATCTGCTTGTTAATGGTTGAATGAATCAACAATTGAATGAATGAATGAATGTCGCCTGGCATTTCAATCTTTCAATTCCAGCTTCTCAATAGTTTGGCCTTGCTTTAACTAGAAAATAATTACATAAGCCCTGCGTTCCCTGCTGGTTGGGAAGTGACGACATCAGAACACCAGTGCACCCCCCAGGGGCCCATGGTCAGTTAAAGTACAGTTGTGGAATCAACCCTGTAGACCAATGTTTCTCAAACTTTAATGCATTAGTCATCTGTAGGATTAAAAAAAAAATTACTGGGGCCTATCCCCAGAATTTCTTAGGTTCAGTTTGGGATCAGATAAATTTACATTCTAACAAATTTCCAGGTGATGTTGCTGTTCCTGGTGGTCTGGGGACTCATACTCTGTGAACTACGATTATAGAAAAACAGACTAGGAATTCGAAGGGGCAGTTTTTAGAAAAAAAAAATGCAAATGGATCTTAAGCATATGAAAGGATGATCGACCCTACTCATAATAAGAAAAAATGTAAAATGAAACTGCAATGGACTACACAATATTATACTTGAACACAAAATACAGAAGTTTGACCACATACTGCATTTGTGAGGCTTCCTGGAAACAGGCATTCTCATACATGTCTGGTGGGAATTTAACATGGTACAACTCTTATGAAGAGGAAGTTGGCAGTAGCTAACAAAATCACATGTACATTTATTCTTTGACTTAGTAGTCCCTGTCCTAGGACTCTCTCCCAAAGGTAGAAGGGCAAAGATGCAGTGCACAAAGTGATTCAGGGCAGCACTGTTTAGAATAGCAAAAGACTCAAGTACCCATGACTGGGGAGGTGGATAAGTTGTGATCGGTCCCCAGGGTGCAGTACTTGCAGCTGTTAGGTGGATGGGAAAATAGCTCCATTTACCTCCCCAAAGTGATTTCCAGGACATACCATTAGGGGATAAATGTAAAGTGGAGGAAAGTGTGCATGGTAGACTACCTTTTATCTAACAATTGGGACATTTTATATTATCTATGCACCTATTATAAGGATAAAACTATGTAAAAAAAAGTTGCAATTTTTTAAAACTTATTACCCATAGGGGAAAAGAAAGATGAGGAGGAGGGAAGAGGGTTAGAGGCTAATAATAATCTTTGAATCAACCTTATTTTATAGATCTGACTTTGAAACCACATAATGTTATACGTAATTATATACTCACATTGAACTTTAAAAGATGATATCTAAAATAACAAAAATGACATTAAACAGATGAAAGTAATATGTACCCTATTGGTGAGATGACTACACTAAGAAGAACTATCCAAGTAACTTTAAAAATCCAGTAGTTTGATGTTCATCTCCAGTAGTACCTACCCTGGGTTCAGAAAGTATTGCAACAAAAATCCTAAACTGTTTTAAGTTATTATAATATTGGTGGTAGTGTCAGTATTGTGGTTCTGCATCTGCTGGTATTCTGAATTTCTGTATCATGGAATAAATATGATACAAGTATTATGGGATGAGATATGAACTCATCTGAAATTTATCTTTTAAAAAAAATCTCAATTCTGACCACTGGAAAGTTATAAACAATGACTGAACCACAGGTAGGGAGCACCCCTAGTACACAAATTGTCATCTCTAAATTCATTTCCCATTCATGGGACACAGGGGTCCTTGAAGAAATGACTAGTTCCAGGCTTAGGACAGGAAATGTTGTTGTTCTATCTTTATTGATTCAGTGACCAGATAACTGAGTATAATGCTGGCAGGTAGAATGTTCTGGAGATAGAGAGATAAATGAGACATGATTCCTGTCTCCCAAAGTTGGTGGTGGAGAAGCACAAAGACACAATTGCTTAAAACATTGTAGATACGTGTTGTAGTGAGCTATTATATTGCCTAACATGTGGAGGGCCTGTTAAGGATGGCTAACAGCTTCCTCACTCAGACAACTGGATGGTGATGCTGCCCTTAATTACCAGACTGAAAGCAAAAGGAGGACACGTTTAGAGAAACGCTGGTAAATCTGATTTTGGATGAGATGAAACTGTCCAGAAAGAACAGGAAGTAGGCAGCCTGCAGCTCTAAGGAAGTTGGAGATCTAGATCTGGAACTTCTAGGCCATTCCGCGCTGGGAGCTGAAGCAATGGCTTTTTATGTGAATTTGCCTAGGAAAGAACAAAGGAAGGGCGGATCTGAAGGCAGTTACCTGGGGATCACCAAAATGGGAGAAGCAGGCAGACAAAGCCCTCCTGCAGGAAGAAGAGCTTTCAGAGGACCAAATGCAAACCAGGAGTGGAGGCCCATTATTGATGAATGGGAAAGGTGAAGGAAGGAAAACAGGGGGTGGGGATTACTTAAAGGGAAAGCACAGACACAGATGAAGGCAGTCCCGGGATTTAGAAGGTGTGGTACTTAGCTTTGTGTTTAGAAGAACCAAGGAGGAGGGGGCCAAGGTGAAGACGGGGAGCCAGGCCTGTTAGGTATGGGGGAGGGGCGAGGAGGAGACTGGGGGTCCCAGCATGGAGCTGGGTGAGGGGCTGGTGCAGGAAAGGACCTGCACTTCTTCTCTTTGTCCACCCCACAAGGCTCCACTTGACTTTGGAGGTGGGTCTGAAGGAGTTTTGACACCTTGTTTTCTGACCCTGCGTTCCCTGCCAGTTGGGAAGTGACGACATCAGAACACCAGTGCACCCCCCAGGGGCCCAGCCAAACCAAGGAGTAGCATCTATTATTATCACAGCCTCTGCTTTTTAAGAGGACAGGCTCAGAGATCGCAGCAAAGCCAAGTCCTCTCTCCCTTCTAAGGGTTGCGGTGTGTCAGCACTGCTAGACTGACTTGCATGTGATTAAATAAATCCGGTTGTTACCAGTCTTTCACAAAACTGGAAAAAAAAAAAAAAGGTTTTCCTGTGTTTCTACAGCAAATTGAAAGACCTTTTCTTTTCCAACCATATGGTTGTAAAAGATGTTGTCACTGGAGCCCAGGGGCTTGCTGGAGCTCCAGGAATAAGCAGTAATTAAAGCACATGATATGAACTTTTTAATTTTTATAGGCAGGAGATCAAACATCCTTTCCCAGGGCAGGTCAAGTGTGGACTGGAGGCAGGGTGGTCAGTGTGCGGCACTCCCCCTGGAGCCTGGGTGGGCCCCCGCCCTGGCTCCACCCATCCTAGCCATTGGACCTGCGGTAAACTCTTCAAATTTCTCAATTGGTTTAAAAACAAAAAGGGGGAATAGTAGCACACACTTCATGGGATTAATATTTTGAAAATTAATAGAAATGAAAAGACATAAAACATGGCATATATTTAATAAGTGCTCTCTGAGTCTTACGTAGTCTGAGAGGGCTAATTAGAATGTGAAGAAATTTTAGGGGTCATGGGTTCTTTCCAGTCTCTGAGAGGCAGAAGAAGGCCTTTTTTGAAAACTACTAGGTATTCACTGAAATTGGTCTTCCTTTCCTTGTTTTGCCTACACTTTGTCCTAACCATGAATAATCTGCCCTTTCCCCCTGAACTAACTTCCTTCCTCAAAAACACGCATTCACTAGTGCAGAGTAAACCCATATTGCAATCCATAATGCATGCATGGTCCCAAATGCTTTCAATTAAAATGGTCTGCACATTTCCAAAGCTAGGAGGGGGGAAAAAGTGAAAATCCCAAAAGCCCTTTCTCTAAGTGATTATTATTGATGCTTTTTGTCCATAAGTCCTTTATATTTACCTACTTCTTAAAAGGTACCTAAAGCCAGGCACGGTGGTGCACACCTGTAATCCCAGCGGCTCAGGAGGCTGAGATAGGAGGACTGAGAGTTCAAAGCCAGCCTCAGCAAAAGCTTGGCGCTAAGCAACTCAGTGAGATTCTGTCTCTAAATAAAATACAAAATTGGGCTGAGGATGTGGCTCAGTGGTCAAGTGCCCCTGAGTTCAATCCCCAGTACCAAAAAAAGATAGCTAAATTTCCTGTTTTGTGTTCCCTTCGTGTTGGGAGTTCTCTGAAAACAGGCAGCATCATAGTGACTTTTTCTTGTAGGTCCCTGTTAGGAACATGCCTTATCCCTCGTATCTGACCTGGCTATGGTCTGAATGTTTGTGTTCCACAAAAATTCATTATGTTGAAACCTAATCTCCAAGGTGTGGTATTAAGAGGGGAGGACTTTGGAATGTGTTTAGGTCATGAGGGCAGAGCCTTCATCAATGATGTTAGTGCCCTTAAGAAACTGGCCTAAGGGAGCTTCTTCACCTCTTGCCTTGTGGAAACACATAGAAGGGCTGTCTGTGAGGCCCTCACTGGACACTGAACCTGTTGGCACCTTTTCTTAGACTTCTCAGCCTCCAGAATTATGAGAAATAAATTTTGTTTATAAATTACCCAGTCTCAGGTGTTTTGTTATAGTAGCCCAAATAGGCCAATACCGGCCCCCCTCTCCCTATACAACCCCATTGCTCCTTCTTGTTGACATTTATCTTTTCTTTAGGTCTTAGCCTAATTTTCTTTCTCAAGGGACCTCCCCCTTTCATAGCTCTTCTCACTGGTATAATTGTCTAAGGATTTCTGTGTCTGAAATCTCTCTGCCCCTGATCCTTACAGTATGCCTGTCTTTCTTCTCCCCCAAACTCAGCACCAACAGGGTGCTCAGCACAGAGCAGGCTCTCAGCAAATACCTGTTGAATGAATAGAAGTCACAGTTCCCCTAAAGGCTTGGGAAGCACAGATCACAATGTGTGCTCAGAAAGTACTTGTGAGTTGCCACAGGTGGTTGCATAATGAAGCATCAAGACCACCCAGTTACCTAGGGCAAGTGAGAGACGTGCCTTTTACCTTTTTGCTAGTACAGGCTCTAGCAGATACCCCTAGAACACACCTGCTCTGAGCCTCTGGGGACTACCGCAGGGAGATTGGCTTCTCACGCACCACTGATTGCAAATTAGAAGGCCCCTAGGTACCCACAGCTGGCAGCTGCCTCTTTCCTCCTCTGGGGTCTGCACTGAGGGAGTGGAGCATAGCAGAGTGTGTGAATTTACTCAGAAATTTAACTTCAGTGGTTCCACAGGCTCTGCCTTTGATTTCCACAAGGCATAAAACTTTTTATACATTAATCTATCGTTGACTTGAACGGGGAGGAGCTAGGTACTTTAGAATAAGGATTATAACACCCCAGATGCCCTAGGCAGAGGACCCCACTCCAGCCACTGTGTCAGCACCTGGCTGTGGCCCCTGTGAACACTGCAGCTGGTTCACAGACTCCTTGGCTTCAGTCCCGCCAACCTTGTGAGGTTCCAGGGCTGCCTGTGTTGTCTTTTCTCCAACACAGGAGACGGAGATGCACCAGGAGATTTTGTTTTGATGCACAGGTGGGGTGAGGACGGGGACACAGACATCACCTAAAAAAACAGAGAACATGGAATTATCAGAGCAGGATGTGGGGTGGGAAAAGCAAAGTAGAAAGCTCATTTGAAAATCATCTCCAGAAATGATTGTTTTGGTTTCAGTTCTTATGAGAAATTTTAAATTAACAGACATGATATTGAGGTATTGAAAACTATTTTTTCTGCTTTTGTTAAACATCGGTTACACTTTGAGAAGTGTCTTCTGATTTTCTATATAAATATTTTTAAAAACTTGCCCAGTGTGGTGGTACATGCCTGTAATCCCAGGGGCATGGGAGGCTGAGGCAGGAGGATTGTGAGTTCAAAGCCAGCCTCAGCAACTTAGTGAGGTCCTAAGCAACTTAGCAAGATCCTGTCTCTAAATAAAATATAAAAAGGGAGTGGGGACATGGCCCAGTGGTTAAGGACACCTGGGTTCAATCCCCAGTACTCCCCCCCCCCGAAAAAAAAAAGAAAGAAAACTTACTTTTTTAATTAAATTTTTAAGGACTTTCAAACTGCTAAAATACTTAAACTGAGAACATTTTAACATACATACATACATACATACATACATACATACATACATAAAATGAGTTCAAGTTATTCTTTTCTAAGTCTAATGCAACTCTAAGACCTCTTTGCATTTCAAGATCATTGTTGTTGAAAAGTAAATTTTATTACAGAATTTTAGTGTTTTATGTATTCCAAGGGTTTGAAATTCTAATTTAAATTAAATCTAGTTTCATGGTACTTCGTTCTGCCATCAGGCAAACTAAACAGCAGACGTTAGGCATGCAGATTACAGTTAAACCCCAAATAATTGGATTTCTTGGGTCTGAGAAGTATTTCAGGTATTTTAATTACTTAGATAACACACCGTTTTGTTGTTTTAACCCCTAGTTGGAAGCATTTCTATTTTTTCCCTTTTGTTTTCGTTTTCATCTTTTGTAGTGCAGGGGATGGAAGCCAGGGCCTTGCACAAGCTAGGCAAGTGTTCTACCACTGAGCTTCACACCCAGCCCCGGAAACATTTCTAACCTGTGATTCTTTGCTTGCATCCCTTGGTGATTCCAAGTTAATGATGCTGAGCTCCAGTGTCTCAGTGTCATCTGCTCAATGACTGCCATCCATTGTTGGAGATTCAACATGTACCAGCAACAGGACAGACCCAGGCTGTTTCCTTTAACCTAGATTTCTAATGTGAGTTTTTTGCAGGTTTTTTTTTTTTCCTAGTTCACTCATTCAGCAAACATCTGCTTGCTTCTGCTTGCTTTAAGGCACAGGCATCTAAGGATAATTAGAACAACCCTTGCCCTTGAGGGACTCACAATAAGGTAAATGGATTGGTAACCTAATAATTAGAGTGAGAGTTAGAGGCCTATAATCCTATTATCTGGATTCCAGTTCATTCTAGAACACCAAAAATTCATAGTAAGATGGGATAAGAAAAGAATGAACTGAGAATGCTTAAATTTAATAGGTTTTATTGATGACTTACTTAATCATTTTTTATTTATTATTTCTTAATTCACATTGTAATTTATTTGTCATTTGCTCACTTTCTGATTTCAGGAAAGATCCAGGGTAGTTTACAGACAAGGGCCTAGAATAACAGGCACAGGGCTAAACATGCAAATTAAAAAAAGAGAAAAGTGTGATAAAGCTAATTTCAGCGTTTCCTGACTGCAAGGGCAAAATAAGAGACATAGTCAGGAGGAAAGTGCCTATATTTCATCAAAAGAGAAAAACTTATTTCCTAGCACAAATTTTTAAGATCTTCATTTTTGGAATTTTAAAGAATTACATTGAACAACATAACTGACCATGAATTAAATGTTTCTGATAATAATTAGAAAATAGTTTAAAATTTTGGAATAGAGAGCCCCTTTTAAGCAAGACAGAAAACATTTTTAAAATGACAGAATTTTAACTTACATAAAAATTAAAAGTTTCTACTATTAAAGTCATCTAGCATTGAAAAGAATGCTAAGCTGGGCTGGGGTTGTGGCTCAATGATAGAGTGCTTGTCTCATATGTGTGAGGCACTGAGTTCAATCCTTAGCATCACATAAATATAAATAAATAAATAAATAAAGGTATTGTGTTCAGCTACAACTAAAACATATTTTTTAAAAAGAATGATAAATTGATAGATGTGGCTACATTACTGTAGTGTGCTGATTTTAAGTCCTTTGAGTATAAACCAAGGAGTGATATAGCTGGGTCAAATGGTGGTTCCATTCCTAGTTTTCTGAGCAATCTCCATACTGCTTTCCATAGTGGTTGTACCAATTTGCAGTCCCACCAGCAATGTATAAGTGTGCCTTTTCCCCCACATTCTCGCCAACATTTATTGTTGCCTGTATTCTTGACGACTGCCATTCTGACAGGAGTGAGATGAAATCTTAGTGTAGTTTTGATTTGCATTTCTCTAATTGCTAGAGATGTTGAACACTTTTTCATATATTTGTGAATCAATTGTATTTCTTCTTCTGGGAAGTGAGAACTCTCACTTTTGAACTATGTTCTTCTATCTTGACAGAATTTTTCCAAACATGTTTTCATTTTTGTGATAAAATACATAAAAGCAACTGAATAAAAAATAGGATAGTGATTTTTTTTCTGAGAAAAAATCACAAAGAATACAGAAAAATGATACAATTAACAAAAATCTAAAAATCTCTGAGTCCATTAAATAGCCACAGTGTGTATTGACATATTTCCTTCCAGTCTTTTCTCTATATGCATGTGGATTTTTCATACTTAATTTGGTGCTTTGTATATAGCTCTGTATCCTTTTTTAATACTTAACATTATAACCAAGAATTTTCCAATATCATGATAAGTATGTAAAAATGTTATTATTATGTTATAATAAGTTTATATTGATTAACCATAATTTATAGGATTGTTGACCTACAGAACTCTCTATGTCTTCAGTATTTTAATTGTTCTCAATGTTTTACTATCCTGGAGCATTTATTTTGCAAAAACATATTTTGGGGGAGTTCATCAAGACTACCCTCAGCTTTGATGACTTCCCTAGAAGAGTTCATAGGACTCAGAAGTTGTTGTCTTTATTATTATGGCAGCAAAAGAATCTAGAGTAACATCAGTAAAGGGGAAAAGCTCGTGGGGCAAGATTCAAATGAAAGCAGGTGCAAGTTTCCAAAAGTGTCCCACAGTGGACTGCACAGTTGTGCTTCAACAATGACCTGTAACAGCATGAATAAAGTCTTGCCATTGAGAGGTGTTCATCCAAGCCTGTTTGTCTAGGGTTGTATTACAGATTAGTCACACAGACATGCAGCACCTATTCCGTGTATGAACTATGTAGGCAAATTGCTACAGCATTGGCTCACGTTTGATCAGTCAGAATATTCGAAGAGCTCAGCTCCAGGGAACTGACCAATGGCCAGTCATGAAACGGGCCTTTTGGGGAGCATGCAGGCTTTGAATAATACAGGCCTGCTGGTTTATCCCTTCCCCACCAACATACTGATGTACAAGTTTCCCTGTATGTTCCCAGGCTAAATTTCTAAAAGAGGAAATACCAAGTTACATTGACATGAGGCTTTAAAAATAGTAAATATTTTGACCATGGCTATTTCTTATAGCAAAAGTCAAATCAGTGATACGATAGTAAATAATAGTTGTGTGAAAAGATTTATTATGGAAGCTAGACTAATATAATCTAGGAGTCTCCCTGTTATGAAATCTGACTTATAAGCCAGAGATTAGAGAACTTACAGAAGTAAATGGTCAACATGTGAGTACAACTGACCCTCTAAAGTGATAATTTTCTCAGTTCAATTTATGATGGTAAATTTGTCTAAACTGTGATATTATGTGTTGATAACTGAAATAATGTTATAAAATGCATAAAATAACATCATTTTGTTAAGTCGTTTTTTTCTCTTTTTTTAAATTTATTTACTAGAAATTTTCTTTGTACCATGCAATATGCTTAGGGGTTTATATCCTCTACCTAATTTGATCCTAGAGGAAACTGAGGTTTAGAGAAATTAAGTAACTCCCCCCAAATCATGCAACTTCTCTGTGGCAGAGAAAAATCAACCTAGGTCTGTCTGACTTTAAAACTTACAGACCTAACCTCTGTGCTCTGCTGCTTGATATCCTTAGATGGAGACCAGTTAATAAATGAATCTTAGTTATTTAGTTCTGCTGCTTAGTTATGTCACATATGTTTTCCCAGATCGTGTGCAACAACTCTGTGATCCTTCCATACCCCTCTTTCCCAGGGTTTCAGATGCAGGATGAGAACTAATGCATTGTATTATACATGTTTGCAGGTGGAAATATGATCCACTCTTTGTGTGTGGGGGCTGGGATACTGAGGATTGAACCCAGGGGTGCTTTCCTACTGAGCTAATTTCCCACCCCTTTTTAATTTTTTTATTCTGAGACAGGATTTCTCTAGGTTGCTAGGGCCTTGTTAAGTTGCTGGGGCTGGCCTTGAATTTGTGATCCTCCTGCCTCAGTCTCCGGTTTCTCTGGGATTACAGTTGTGTGCCACTGTACCCAGTTTGACCCACTCCCTTAATGTCTTCTATAAGTCAATGATCATTACCTCATTGACATCAACATGATGCCAAATGGAGGTGTAGTGGGTTTAGTGCTAATGATAATACACACACACACACACACACACACACACCAACTGCCCTATCCATAGCTGTGGAAATGGGGGGTTTACAAGCCTTTCAAATACTTAGCGGGTCTTTCAGTGATTTCGAACTTCCGGTATTCACATGTCAAATATAAAATCTCTGCAGTGCATTCATTGATCCATACAATTGTAAACAAATAATTGGGCTTTACCCCTTGACTCCTCTAACTGGTTTATACTATTGTAGCAAGTAAGAAAATATTTTCAGTTGAAAATATTGATCTGGAGATAGATTACTTCCTGGACAATAGGTCCTTTGATTCTATTGTGTTGGCATGAAAATAGAACTCCTTTATTCAGTCCAGGGTATGGAAGGACTTCCCCTGGTCTTATAGAGAAGGAACAGTTGGTGTCTTATTACTTGGATTCCTCCTACCTAATGGAAAAAAAAAGAGATCTGCAGCAATCATGAGGCTGCTAATCTGTGGACCACAGAAACTCTACTTGGATCATGAAGATTAATTTTTCTTCTTTAAAGACAGGTTGTTATCTCCAGTTAAATTCTACAAATTTAAGCATTACAAGGCACACTATAATTTTCAAAATGTAAGTAGCTTGTCACCATTATCAAGCTGCTCTGGAACTGCCCGTGAAAGTTCTCCCCACCCTCCTCCAGGCTACTCACAAATGACCTCCCCTATCTGAGCATACTTTTAATGAAGAAACAGAGAAAGATTTTTCTGGAAAGAAAAATATTCAGATTTAGAAAAAGACAGGGCAAGCAAAAGGGTCACGTGACTGCTATTGGAATCTTGATTGGAGATGATGAGGGGGTTGCTCTTATTATAATCGAAGTTGCTTTAACATACATAGCTCCGAGAGCAGGTTATTTTCTGATAATGAAAGAATAATGGCGTCTTACCCCCATGGAAGTTCCTTTTGACTCAGAAGTTTTCAGAAGCATCCCAGGAGTGAAACCAGGAGGAGGCAAGTTCAAAACAATTAGGTTGCCCTGGGCTCTTCGTGAGATGGTGTTATTGCTTGCTGTTGACTATTCTCCCTGAGGCTGGGTCTGAATTGCTATGGTATCCTGGACTTATTTGTCATTGCAAAGCCAACAGGGAAACTACCCATCAGTTTGGGGATAGAGGAGGTTGGAGGAAAACAAAGGTGTTTAAAAAAGAATCTTTGTAGGAGAAAAATGAGGGCAATAAATATGAGACCCATCCCTTTGCATGAAGACGGAGATATGAAGATGAGATGGGGATGATGTATGCGGTGTCTGGTGAGTGAAGCTGTCCACTTTATCATTAAGAGAGCATCTGAGGGGGCATGCAGGACGGCCCATTTGCTGTCCTGTCTGGCCACTCTAAGGAAGGCCAGGAGGCGCTGTGGATCAGAAGCCAAAGACCCTCTGACATCTCAGGGAGTGAGGATAGCTGCAGGTTTGGATTTGTCCATCCATCCATCCATTCATTCATTCAACAATTATGTATTGAACACCTTCTTTGAGTTGAGCATCATGCTAAATACCTGGGGGGATGGCAAAGCATGAGATGGACACAGTCCTTGTCCCAGTGGAGCTGATGGAACGTCAGGAATGAGAAACATAAATTCGTGCTTACACACCTGATTATTTTATTGAAGTCATGCTAAATGCTGTGAAGTCATGCATACAATGAGATCTTATCAGAGTACACAAAGCCCACAGGTGGAAACCTCAAGTTTTGATAGAAGCTGCCAGACAGTGATGGTGGGGAACAGCATTCTATGCATGTGAATGCCAAGAATTCCCTCTTTGTAAAGTTAGAGGCTTTCCAAGCTTTCCCCTTCAAATCTTGGACTAGGCCTGCTAACAATTAAATATGTGATAATTTGTATATATGTACTGTCTTGTTCTTCTTCCAATTATTATGAGGGAGCATGAAAGCTACAAAATGGTCAAAAGACAGAGAGCAGGAAAAATAATTACGCAGAAATTTCACAGCAGCTTCATCAGTCTCTAATTTTACTAGTAGGTCCTGTAAAATTCAACGAGACCGTTTGATGATTTTAGGGTCCTCAAATTTAAAACCCTGATAACCTTATCCTCTATTACCAGGTTAGTGGCCCAGCACGCAACTTAGTTGTAATAATTGAAATGCCCCAGAAAGATCCAAGTAAGAGAAAAGGTTATGCCTTTCCAATACTTTTATTGATACACCAGCAAGAATAACGTTTTAGATCATTTGAGAAGCATATAGGACATACCCAGACTGCATAGTGCCATATAAGTCTGTAACTTGCCTTGATATTAAACCACCTTCAGGCTGCTGTGAAACCTTTTATTTTGTAGAGACTCTTCAAAAGTAGGGCAGTAAGCTCCTAACTCTTATTTAAGAGGTTCTACATGTATTCTATCTGAAAGGTTATACACCTGGTATGTTGCCCACTCTCTTTGTCATCCTGAGGAGCTGTGGGAGCTAGTCCAGCAGTAATTAATGCAAACGGTCTTTTGGAGCTGTGTTTTCCATTGTGATTTCTGACACTTGTATGTTTCAGAAATCTGCCTACTGAGTTGTAAATGCATTGTTATGGAAATTACCCCACAGTGCTGGCCCTATCTCTTAGTATGATGAACCTGCAACTTTTAATTACCTGTCATTGTCTTAAAGCCTTGCATTTCTTTTTAGACTTATATGTTCTTCTTCCTGTATTGCATTGATGAAATACCAAATATTGGCAATAGTATTTGAAATACTTGGAGGTCTAGAAAAGCATGCTACTATAATAAAAAGGAGACAAATTCCAGTTACCCATCTTATAAGAGAACTTGGAAAGAAAAACATATTTCCCAGGTATTGCATTGCCTTCACATTGTTCATCTTTAATCTGTCCATTAGTCATCAGCCTTCAGTGGGACTAAGAACCACATTGGACCCCACACTTTGCTAATCAATCATCCAACCAGCCTGCTGATATGAGTAGAAAGTCTTCAAATTCAGCCTCTGAACATCTGGTGGAGGTCTTTTATCTTTCTAAATGAACATCTGGTCTTGTTACTACCTTGCTTAGGATCCGTTGGTGTCTCTCCATTGCCTTCAGGTACAAATCCAAACCCTGAGCGTGCTTGCCTCTCACCCACCACTTGCCTTCTCTCCTGCCATGGCACCTCCTTGAACCTGCGGTTCCTTCAATAAGCCAAGTTATGGTATGCCTCTGTGCCATCCTTGCTCACTCTATTCCTTTAGTCCCTCTTAAGCCTTTCTCCTTCTTTTCTATTCCCAACCACTACCCCACCCTCTGATGCTCATTCAAGATGACCACATAATGGCTGCATAGCCATGATGATTCCTTTGCTAGCCAAGCACGTGGCCATCTTGAGGACCACCATCATCCTGAGCATGGTCCCTATACTTCATAACACTATAACATGTAAGGTCTGCTGTAAGGGCTGCCTTACCGTCTTCTTAAATGTAATAGTAACACCATTTTCAGAGATGAGGAATTTGTGGCTTTCCCAGAGTCAGAGTAACTGACTATTGCCGTTTAGATGAGGTGTCCCCCAAATGCTCACGTGTGAGACAATGCAAGAAGGTTTAGAGGGCAAAGTTTGGGTCACGAAAGCCTTAACCCAATCAGTGAATTAATCACCTGATAGGATTAATTGAGTGGTAGTTGAAGGTGGGTGGGGTGTGGCTGGAGGAGGTGGGGTATTGGGAATATGGCTTTGGGGTATATATATTTGGCAAGGGAAGATCTCTCTCTGCTTCCTGGTCATCAAGTGAGCTGCTTCCCTCCACCACACTCTTCCACCATGTTGTTGTGCCTCACCTTGCACTCCAAGGAATGGAGCCTGCTGTCTATGGATTGAGACCTCTGAAACCATGAGCCCCCAAATAGTCCTCCTCTACTGTTGTTCGGGTCAGGTCCTTTAGTCACAGCAGTGAAAAAGCTGACTAGAACACTGACCCAAGCTTGCAGTGAGGTCTCTCTTTTCCCTAACCCTCTCCTCTTTTAAACATACCACATTCATTTACCTATTGAAATATCTGCTGATGAATAAGAAATTGGCCCTGACTTATGACTGCTGACCATGACATTGACTTCAGACTCCAGAATATATAATATCATGAAAATGTTAATTAGAATTTCTTTTCAAAAGAAAGCCACTTTTTTTTTTTTTTTTTTTGGTAAAGTGCTTAATGTGGAAGACAAGACCCTAGATGATGTAATTAGAATTATTCCTTCATCCGGTAAATCAATATAATTTGTCTGGAGCCATGTGTTACAGCATTACTCTGTGGTCCACCACAATAGCCCAGACATCATACTGAACATCAGAAGATGGCACATGACCTCAGAGATAGGACCCTGAAATACAGGGTCCTCTGACCTAAAAGAGCTCTGACTACTTTGAACAGTCTGCACATCAGGGAAGATAAGTGGCATGAATAAGCATGTAGTGCCTAAGTAATCTGTATATGCAACTTAAAGCAATGTGACAACACCATTCTGGGTGTCTGAGCTGGGATAATGGGATAAATAGCCTTAAACAGGCCAAACTGATATGGTGGCTCCTTGAGGAGCAGCTATAGTAACAATAATGGCCAGCATTTAATAAGAACTTTCTATGTCCATCATCTCATTGGGTCCTCACATATATACCCATGATTCATGGGTACTATATTAACCTTATTTTATAGATTAAGAAACTTTAGATTAGAGGATCAGGTGATTTGCCCAAGGTATCAAAACTTGGAGATTGCAGCGCTGGATTTAAGCTCAGGCATCTGACTGCAAAGTGGTATCTACCTGCACAGTGTCCTTTCCCATAGCCCGGATCAAGGGGATTCTGATGGTTTCTCAGAATTCACCCAGCAGAGCATGAACAGCACTTTTATGCCTTTAACTTGGGGAAAAGTGGCCCATTATAAGCCCTCTTTATTTTCAATTGGCTGTAGCTTTTTTAAAAGTCACTTTGAACACATTTCTGTTTTCTAATAACTGTTTGAAAGAAGGGAACAAACTTATAAAAAAGTCACAGTGAATTGTTAGTTTCTATCATGTAGAATTGAATAGCAGAGGTAATAGGGAGTGAGCTTTGAAATGAGACCCAGATTCTAATCACAGTTGAACCACTAATAGCTATATGACCTTGATTCAATTACTTAACTTCTCTGACCCTCAGATTCCTCATTAGAGAAAGGAGAATAACAGCAACCTCATTTAGTAGTGATTGAATATACTAGCACCATGCTTAAATCCATAGGTTCTGTCTTAGTCCATTAGGACTGCTATCACAAATTCCATAGACTGACTGGCTTACAAATAGCTAGCATTTATTTCTCACAGTTCTGGAGGTGGGGAAGTTCACAGTCAAGGTACTGGAAGACTCTGGTGAGCGTCTGATGCTTCATACATGGTGCCTTCTTGCTGCAGCCTCACTTGGTGGGAGGGGTGAGCAATGCTCTTGGCCTATTTTATCAGGACCTAATCCTGTTCATCAAGTTCATCAATCCTGTTCATCAATCCTGTTCTGACCGGATCACTTCCCAAAGCCCTCATCTCTTAACACCACCACACTGAGGACTAGGTTTCAACATATGAATTGGTGAGGAGAGGAGAGGAGAGATGACACCAGTATTCAGATCACAGAGGGTTCTAGACAAATACTTATGATAATTAAGTTAATATTATTAATAAGCACCTTTTGTGCATGTGTGATGCCTGGCATTATGGTAAGCACCATTAATGCACTATCCCATTTTTTCCTCATGCACCTGTAGAGTAGCTTTGTTATTATTAACCATTTACACAGGAGAAAACAAAGGTTCAGAGAGTTTAAGCAACCTGCCTGAGATCAGACAACTAAGGACACAGCAGGGCTGAGTGTCTGAGCCCTTAACCATGCACTAAACAACCTCCCATTATATATTTTTTACCTATGTCCACTTCCAACTTGAAAATAATTGATATTTAGAACAACTACTCCTATTTTATGGTGGCCACGGTCTCAATTGTCAGTTATCACTTAAATTACTATGTTCGTAATTTGTTCACACTTGAAAAATATTGTAGATGAATATTGTCATGAGATGATCACAACAGATCAGGTTTTAAGGAATGTTGCAAAACAAAAGCAGACAAAAAGAACAACAACAACAACAAATACACTTAGCCAAAACTCCACAAGATAAAAAAATTAAATGGCCAATAAATATATAAAAAGAAACTAAAATAATTTTCAGGAAAATGCAGTTCAAATCACAGTGAGGTACACACCTTTCAGAAAGGCAACAGTTTAAAATCTGTCCTATGTGTTGGTGAAGATGGAGCAAGTGAGGAACTCTCATAATCCTGGTGGAGAATGGGAGAATGGGATCAGACACTTTGGAAAACAGTGTGGCCTTATCTAGTAAAGTTTCATGTGGGCCATGACTTAAGGTTTTCCTCATAGGCACATGAGAAATCCATACACATGTGCACTTGGAGACATTATGAGTCTGTTCAAAGCAGCAGTACTCAGAATTGCTATAAGCAGAGACATAGCCAGGCCTGGTGGCATACACCTGTAATCCCAGCAGCTCAGGAGGCTGAGGCAGGAGGATTGTGGGTTCAAAGCCAGCCTCAGCAAGAGTGAGGTGCTAAGCAACTCAGTGAGACCCTGTCTCTAAATAAAATACAAAATAGGGCTGGGATATGGCTCAGTGGTCAATTGCCCCTGAGTTCAATCCTTGGTACCACCACCACCACCCCCAAAAAGGCAGAGGTAACCTGGGTTTCTGTCAATGGTGGAACAAAGAACTGCTTTGTGCCACATGTGCATGATAGATCACCATTTGTCAGTGAGAGTGAAGTAGAGCCACAGGCAGAAAATTATAAGTGTGATGTTTAGTAAAAATTGCAAAACCAGAGAATCTTTACAGTGTGATTTTACTTCTACAGCATTTGTTAATATAAGGATATTGTGTACGGGCATAGTAAAGGTGTAAAGGAAAGCAAGCTATGATGACTAAAAGCATCTGGCAGTGGTCTACCTGATGCAAATGGAAAGTTGAACGTCAGCATGCTCCTGGCTGCCAGTGACGTTCCAATGTCTGCCCCTTCACCAGTATCATGGTGCTGGCCTTGAAGTGACTTGTGGAACTATTCAGATAAGTGATGAGGGTTACACTTCATACTAAAAGTTGGAACTTAGAATCAAAATAAAGAATTTAAGATTATATATTGAATAAATTAAAATATATTCACATTAAATAATAGTCTTTAAGTATTATTTTATTAAGAAAATCTATATGAATACATCTAATTTGTTCTGATACAATGCATTCCAATGAATTCACGGTGATGATGGCTGGATAAAACTATAATGCAAATGAAGAGAGAATATATTTTTGTTTTCATTTTTCTCCAATGAATTTTCTTTAATAGAAAGAAGTAGAAATTTATTAACTTGATGACTGAGTCTTGACTCATTATCTTAGTCACATAACTTAGTTTAAACTAAAAGCAACAGAAGACAAAAAACAGTTCACCTGTTTACTTCCTAATTTTATTAGTCATTATTCCTATTCATAGAAAACTTCAATCTCAGTTTCCCATTTATTAAAAAAGAGCAAAAGATGTACAGTACAATTAGTATTTCATCAAACAATAGTCTCTGGATTTCCAGAGGAGTTCAGATTCATTGGAGGGAAACTGAATACGAATATTGACTTTGTTCTGGTGACCTTGAACGTCTTGGAGGACTAGAGATAATACTGGACTCAAGAAAGAAACCCTCGAGTTGCATCCTGCACCCCTCTTGCTGACACCCTTGCTGGGGACCTGGGAAGCCTGTCCTTCCCAGAAAGACATCTGCATACTTCACAGCTCAGCTCCAACATGGCCTTTTTCAATGAAGCCCTACCTGGCTCCTGCTCGGAGCTCCTAAAGAGAAATCTTTACCTAGACCTTGCTCTGGGCTGGCACTTACTGAATGAGCTTGTCATAGATTATTTATGGTCCCACTAACTGGTAAGTTTCTGAGTCAAGGACTTTTTCTCTTCACTTTGGAAACCCCAACAGTTAATACCATCTCAAGTATGGTGTAGCCACCCAATATATTTATATTTTAAGACTGTTGATTATGACAGAGGAGAGAGGTACCAGGCAAGAAATGAAGAAGAGAAAATAAGAAGAGGTTTCAAAGTTGGCAGGATTTCTTTTAATCTTAAGATTGATTTCATTTTCCACAGTGCAACCATCATATATATGAAGGAAGGAACACTTAGGACCTTTTAAGAACAGACTATTCCAGAAAATTAAAAAAAGGATGCTGTAGCCTTTGGAGAAAAACCACAGGATGTGGACATGGGAACACTTACTTAATTCTAAGTAGACCATGTTAGGGATTTTTCATTTATATGGGGAAAATGTGAACTCCAAAAACCACAACTTTATAATGCTTTTGAATTAATTTCAAAATTAAATTGTGGGATGAGACAAATAATCTAGACCATTTCTTTTACCTTGGCTCACCTAACTCAAACTGCTACGATGAATAAAGCCCAAATATCCATTTGCAGGGTTTCAAAAATACAAAGTAATTCCCCCAACTACTTATTCATGCACATATTCTCAGTATCTAATAGATCATGCAGTGTCCTGATTCCCCAGGAGAACCAGATTATTTTCTTCCCACAAATCCATCATATTCAGAGCTTTACTCGTTTGGTTTCAAACAGGGTGTACAGTGATTTCTCTCTACTCACTTAGGATATGCCTGTTTATTATGACAGAGGAGAGAGATACTGGACAAGAAATGAGAAGGAGAAAATAAGAAGAGGTTTCGAATTTTCCAGGAATTCTTTTAATCTTAAGGTTGATTTCATTTTCCACCTAGGAAAAACATAATTAGTGATACTAACCAACTCCCTTACTCTTCAAATATTTTATTGTGTGGGCAGTTCCCATGCATTGTCTAAAGGTGAACATGGGCAGGTCAAACTGCATTCAGCCCGCAGTGTAAAGACTTTGTAGCCCAAAGCATTGTGGCAGCGCCCAGAGTTCTCTAGGCTGGGGTCTGAAGAATGCAATTGAACTTGGCAGCTGCACCCAGTTCTATAGGAGAGGTGACCCTGGTCTGAGGAAGTTACAAGAAGTGGACTAAATGTAAGAGAGATCCAGAATGTGTATTTCACAAGATCAGACATTCTCTTCAGTGGGGAAAAAAAAAAAGTGAGAAAGAAGGAGGAGAAAAAGAGAAGACCAAAGGCACATTGAGAGTAGATAAGAGTAAGAAGTTATTTTAGGTGACATTGAGTTCAGCTTCAGGCATATCGAGTGTGATTGAGTGCATGAGAGATACCCAAGGAGAGAGATTCATAGAGGCTGGAGCACAAATATCAGGCTTTCCATAAAACAGAACAGAGAAATCAGAGGGGAGCAACATTTCAAGAAAATTTCCTAGATGAGAGTTGGTAGCTTAAAAGGATCTACCAATGTCCAGTAAAAAAAGTACCCAAATGGAGACACAGTGGCATGTGGGGAAAAGGAGAAGGTATCAAGCATCAGATTTGCTAGTAGCAACTTTGGAAGTTAAAAGAGAAATATCTTCACATTTCTTAGGGAAATGATGGCCACATTAAAATTTTGAGTTAACCCTAACAATTGTATAAAGACATTCTAAGCTATGAAGTATTACATAATTTTCTTCCCATGCACCTTTATCCAGAAACTAAAAAAGAAAAAAAAAGTGCTCTACCAAAGGAAGGAAGCAGATTAATAAAAAGAAAGACATCATGGTAGTCTAGAAAATAGGAGCCCAACTTAGGGAAGAGGCAAAGGAATTTCCCAAAATGATAATGAAGATTCCAAGATACAGCTATGCCACAGCCCTAGAAATAACCAGTCTAGAATAAAATGGGAAAATGAGGACTCCAGGAAAAATGACTTGAAGAAAAACAAAGTGAAACTGAGGTATATAACCTTACATGTTATAATTGTGACTGGAAAGTTGTACTCTGATGACAGTTTTGGGTAGAATTAGTAATGGGTCCATAGAAAACTGAACAAACAAAAACCAAAGCAGCTGTTAAGTCCAGGAAAAACAAAAGGTCATTCAAGTAAGAAAAATATCTCAGTGTAAATAATATTTAAACAGCTGTAGCAAGGTGAACAATTAATTTTTATTTGATTAAAAATATGATATAGCTATAATGAGATGACAAAGAAGGTAATGTATAAAGGAGCCTACAGAGAACAAAATTGTCATTTTCTGAATTGGAAAGTCAACAAAACACATTTAAGATATAATGTCACGAAATTATGATATAAAAAAAGCTCAAAGAATTGAAAACAATAAGTACAAAGACATATGTAGGGATGGGACAAGATGCTGCTTATTTTTTGTTAAAGCAATAGAGAATAATCTTTCAGAAAGGAACAGATATAGATAGTTACAGATACAGAAGAGGCACAGGCAGGACTACGATGTTTTAAAAAATTAAGTTTAGAGCTCAGTGGAAGAGCACTTGCTTAGCATGCATGTGGCATTGGGTTTCATCCCTAGCAACACACACACACACACACACACACACACACAGAAGACCTTCACCATCTGTGTTCACCTTCCCCTCTCCTCACACCCACCCTCTGAAAGCTTGCTCACTCCTGCCACATCCTTCCCTTCAAACACCCTATGGAGCTGGACTCACTTGGACTCATTATACATTCTCGTGTCCCTGTCGCAAGTGGGCAGACAGGCAATAGAACATATTATTCACTGAGGCCACAGTGGCGTAGTGAAATGGAGGCTAGAATTTGGACAGGAAGTCATAGGTTCAGATTTGGACTTGTACTACAACTTACATTCCTTTGGTTTTTTCATTGCAAAGTAATAATACAGGTTGAGTGTCCTATACTTTATGATACTTTATGCACATAGCTTGAAAGTAGTTTTATACAATATGTTTAGGGCATCTGTGTTTTAACTGTGACCTGTTCATGAGATCAGGTGTGGAATTTTCCACTTGTAGGGTTATGTGGGTGCTTAAAAAGTTTTGTATTTTTGGAATGTTTTGGATTTTGGATTTTTGGATTAGGGATGCTCAACTTGTTCCAATAATAATACCAGCAGGGGATGCAGAGGGAGTGAGATCAGACCCATAGAAGCAACTGCTACCTGGTACCTGGCATTTATAAATACTTTCAATAAATATACTTCGCGAAATTGTGACCTCCCTAACAGTTCATGTTTCTGTATATCATTGGGACTGTGCCTGATGGGTCCTTGGTACTTAATAAAGAATGAATCAGTGGAATTTATTGGAGAGGGATGGAATTATAAAGCTTTTAACACTACATACATTTTTTTAAAAACACTTCTTCACTCTTTTATCCTTATCTTTTCATAATTAGTTCAGAATTATTTCATAGTTTTACCCCAGGGAATAATTGGGTCTCTATTGTGGGTCTAATTTTTGTAGACCTTTGAGGATAGAGACTCCCCTCATCTCTGTTATATACCCAGCTACAATGTCTGCCCTGGAACAGGCGATAAATGGTTGTTGAAACAAACATTCAGTAGGTTAAAATCTACTCTCCTCTCAAGTACAGCCTGATAGAGTCCTATCGTTCCCCTTAATTAACTTCCTTCCCACCTAAAATCAGGTATTTCTTGGGATGGTTTTTTAAGTTACTACTGACAGCTAAAACCCTTTCCTTCTCCTCTTGTCCTTGCACCTAATTCCACCCCTGCTTTTCTTTCTCCTGTAATTTACAACTCATTCAGGTTTCTCTTTTATTTGCTATATTCTTACCCAGTTTAATGTTTCCTTCCTGCATTCTGTTCAGTCCCTGTAAATCTAACTGGAAGTGTCACTCCATTCAGTTTATCTGGAAAGTGGCCTCAGACTCTGTGTCCCCTGGTGACCTGGTTCATGGTTTCTGTTCAGCTCCACTCAGTCGCACTGGTGTGATGCTGACCACCTGCACTGTTGCTGCACTTGCACTTGGTTCTTCTCCCTGCTCTTCCTGTTCTGTCTGCAGATTTCCTGCCCTGGGGCTGGGAGCGGGTTTGTCAGGCCAGGATATGGATCAGAATTGTCACCTTCGCTTTCCCAGGCCTTTGGAGGGACAACGTAAGACGGCTGAGGGATAAAGTCCGTGGCTGTGTATTTTCTTTATCCTTTTTTGTTTCTTATCTTTTTTACTTATAGTGAGATTTACTTACTGAAATTTGCTGCCTTTTGTGAATTTAAGAGCCTATAAAAATTTCCCTTTGATTTTTTGATGTGCTTTCCTTTTATTAAAAAGCATATATAGCACTCTTTTAACTGTTATCTTAAATCTATTTTTTATTTTTATTTTTTGTCATTTAGATGTGCCCAGTGAGGATTCCGAATTAACTGTTGTCACATGTCATTTCATCTTTAAAAAAAAAAAAAAAATGACAGCCTCGTCTCCAGAGTGAGCCATCACTTTTTCTCTCTCTTTTCTTTAAAGTTAATTTATTTATGGAATATTACTCAGAATGAAAAGAGCCATCACTTTTGATTGGGCAGCTTTAGGGCCAAATTCCATCCTGAAGGCTGCCATGCAAGTTGTCTTTGCTTAAAGCATCCATAATGAACAGGTTGTGAGTCACTATTACAATGGCCACTTCAGAAATAAAATACAAAATGCAGCTCTAACCAGCTCTTGTCAGAGCCACTCATATCATGGCCCTTGTCCACGGGACAGACTGAGCTACTTAGGGATTGCCAGGCAGTATCTTTCGCCTTAGGCCTTTGGGCTCCTTCTTGCTTTTCAATCTATCATGAAACATTTTGAGACCATTTGGGTTTGTAGTAATTTGTCTGGAGTTGGGTGCATATTATCAGTGATGATATTTCAAATTAAACTAATGGTCTTCTCCTCTGAGACTAGACTGGGACTGACATTTTGTTCTGCTTCTATGGTTTTCTTCCCATGACAGAAACTCTAAAGGTAAGGTCTAGACTTTTTATATGTACATCATTTTATTTGGCTCTGCATCTCTATAGATAAGGTGCATGCATGATAGTTTTGACCAATATACAACCCCGTGAGATAGATACACTTGTATGGATTTATTAGAGAACTCTTTTCTCTGGCTGGCATTATATAATTCAGCTCTTTTTTGGTTCCAAGTTATAGAGACCTAACTCAAACTTCTTTGGCCAAAAAGGAAACCGGGGGAAGAGGGGTTTTGGGCTCACATAACTGAGCCATTCAGGAAGTCCTGCTAATGTGAGGCACCGCTGTACCCAGGTACTCAACATTCCATCTCCTGGTCCTTCTTTCCCCTCTGCTAGTTTCTTCTCAGAAAGCCTGTCCCTGCTGGGGACAAAGAAAGCTGTGATGGTTGATTTTGGGGTGTCAACTTGACTGGATTTAGGGATACCTAAATTAGTAAGACAAGCTTCTGGGTGATCTGTGAAGACGTTTCCAGAGAAGATTGGCAGGTGGGTCAGCGAACTGATCAGGAAGACCAGCCCTTAATGTGGATGGTATCATCCATTCAGCTGGGGGCCTAGAAGGAACAGGAAAGTGGAAGAAGGGGGAATTTCTATCTGGTTCCTCCTTAAGCACCACTAGGTTCCAGGGGGGCAAGGATACATTTTCTTCTGCTGCTGCCCTTGCACGTCAGACTTCAGATTCTTTAGATTTTGGATTCTAAGACTTGTGCCAGTGACTCTCCAAAGGACTGGAGGCTGCACATTGGCTTTCTTTGTTCTGAGACTTGCTTCTCTGGCCATCATAAAACTTTTCAACTTATGTAATCATGATTATTTCCTAATAAATAAAATTAGTTCCTAGTAAATAATTATTTCCTAGTGAATATATATATTCATGTGTACATATTTCTACATATATATGTAGACACATGCAACATAAGTACATAATCTTTGATTTTCTTTCTGTAAAGAACCCTGATAATACAATGCTCAACAACAATTCCAGGTTTACCTCCCACCAGCTTAGGCATCTATCAGAAATAGAGTTCTTTTCTAGTAATTCCAGCAATATTTCCAAGGCAAGAATCATGGATGTTTTCATTCTCAAACCAAGACATAGCATAATGCCAGAGTGATGCCGAGTTCTGACTAGGCAGGTCTGGACCACATGCCCACCTCCCAGATCCAGGTGGGTCGGCCCCACTGAACCACGTGCATCAAGGGGAGGAAAAGGTGGATTCCCAAGGTAAGCATGGATACTGTTAAAAGAAGCTGGCCAGACCAGGCAAGATACACGTAATCTGCAAGGGGAAAGAAAATTAAAAAAAAAAAAAAAACGATTAAAGTCTAAGGAAAGATTGCTGTGCAAGAAATGTCAAGGAAGTTAGAAAAAGTTTCATAAAGAAGTTTTTGGAACATAAGTAACTAAGACAGACCAAGTGGTTAGTGTTTTCTTCTTCTTTTTTTTTATGAGTAAAAAGAGTTTCTTCATTATTTCGTTCAGTTAGATGGGGAAGTTGTGATAGGCTGAATAATGACCCCCAAATATCTTCATGTGCTAATTGCTAGAATCTTTGAGTGTTGCAAAGGGACTTTGCAGATGTGATTAAGTTACATTATGAAATAGGAAGATTATCCTGGATTATCTAGATTAGCTCAGTGTAATCAGAAGCATCCTTTTAAGAGGGAATCAGGAGGAGTTGGAGGAGATGTGCTGATGGAATCCAGGATTGGATGGTATACTCTGAACACAGAAGAAGAAACCATGAGCCAAGGAATAAAGGAAGTCACTAGAAGCTTAAAAAGAAAGAATTCTCCTCTTGAGCTTCCAGAAGGAAACAGTCCTGCTGAAGCACTGACTTTAGCCCAGTGGGAATTATCTCAGATTTCTGATCCCCAGAATATAAGAGAGTAAATTTGGGGTTTTTGTTTTGTTTTGATTTTGCTTTTGCTTTTTGGTACCATGGATGGAACCCAGTGGTGCTTAACCAGTGAGCTACATCCCTAGCCCTTTTTTTTATATTTTATTTAGACTCAGAGTCTTTCACTGACTTGCTTTAGAACTTTGCAGGGGCTGGCTTTGAACTCACAATCCTCCTGCCTCAACCTCCCAAGCCGCTGGAATTACAGGTGGTGCACCCCTACATCCTATAATTTGGGTTGTTTATAGTCTTTCATTAGAGTAGCAATAAGAAACTAATACAGAGGTTTCCAATAAGAAAAATAAGCTGAATATGAGACTGAGCAGCAGACCAGGCAGACCCAAGAGAGGCTGAACCTTTCAGCTTAAGGGGGAAACATGGGTTATGACACTGCAGGCCAGGATCTGTGATATGACAGATGGGACAAGGGGCAAAGGATATGAGATCCTGGAGGTCACTTAGCCCATGCCATAGAGTTGGGACTTCCTAGACCATGAGAAGCTTTGGAAAGTCTTTTGAAAATAAACACATGTAATCTGGTTAATGATTTGGTAAGGCCCTTCTGGCAGTGGGAAGGAGGATGAGTTAGGTAAAGATGAAGAAGGTAAAACATGAGTCAGAGAAACCACTCAGGAGATTTTTGTAGTTGTCCCAGTAAGAAATGATGGGAGAAGTGAGCTAGGTAAACAGTGAGAATGAATCAAGGGTCAGATTCAGGCACCACCACAGATGCAGAGGCAGGAAGACGCAGCGACTGCTTAGACGTGGGAGGATAAAGATGAGGACAAATGGTCTCTGGTGTCGGTGACTGGGGGAACAGTGGACCAGGAAAGATGACTCAGGAAGAGGGCTGAAAGGAAAAGCTGATTTGGTAGCTCCATTTGGGTCATGACGGTTTTGTCATCTAATAGGTTAGTGGTGATGTCTGTGTAGTAGAAACAGGTCCAGATCTCAGGAGAGACGTCTGGTCTACCCTCACTGACAATGACAGATTTTTTGTAGCCACTGGTGTACATACATCAGTGGTGCAAGCAAGCTGGGTGGACAAGCTCACCCAGAAGAGGAGACAGCAGAAGCCTGGGGCAGCAGCCTGGGATACTTTTGCTCAAGGGAAGGAAAAGAAGGAAACAGAAGCAAAGGAGGCTGAGAGCAAATGACCAAGGACAATGGGAAAGCCATGAGACCAAGGACCACACTAGCATTACTAGCCACTCAGCCCCCCATGTAAGGGTGGCTTACAGTGGACTTAGGAAAACATTTAGGATGAATCTAAATTGAAGAAGGCTGCAAGAAGAAGGGACTGTCTTGAGTAATGGTTTTAATTCTCTGGACCATCAAGAATTCCATAACTACACAGGCACATCCCTCCCCCTCCAGGCAGCCTGTGTCCTACAGGGAGGTTTGTTGGCAGAAGGAATCTGAAACTCTCCATCCAAGCTATTCCTCTAGGATGGCTTAAACGAGATTGGTGTCTCCTGTCCTTTCATGGATCAGACAAATTATTTTCATTTCTTTTTTTTGTGTGTTTTTATTTCTTAGTATACAAGTAATGTGTGATCATCATAAAAAAATAGAAATAACCGCAGAAGCATATTAACATAAATAGTAAAAGCCCTTCAATCCTACTGTTCAGAAGTAACCACTATTAAAAAATTTGCAGGTCTTTCAGATGACATTTTGTGTTATAAACATTTTGTGTTATAAACATTCTGTTCAACAGCTAACATTTTTATTATTATGACTGTTTCCATGCCAGTATACTACAGGGCTGCCTCATTGTTTTTAATGGTAGTTTTAATAGTACTCCATGGTTTGGATATGCCAGAATTTATTTAAACATTCTCCAATGTGCATTTGTAGTTATTTACAAATCTTTATTTTCGTAATTAATGTGATCCATGTCTTTGAGTGTGCATCTTTGCACACTTATGGGAGTTTTCAAGAAGACATTGGTAGAAATAGAATTGCAAGGTCATCGGGTATATAATGAGTGCTATTTAGTGTGAAGCATAAGGCTCTATCCATCATCACACGTGGCCAGATCCTATGCTCAGGAAGCTTGCTTCCTATTGAATTGTAAGTGCCATAGTACCATTATGTATAAAAGTCCCAGAACTTCTCAAAATGGAAAAAGAAAAGATAAAAGAAAAAGAAAGAAGAATTGCAGGGTCAAATGGTTCAATATTTAAATTTCTAATTAAGGCCATAAATTGTACTCCATGAAACCTTAATGGAAAATACTGAAAGGCTAAATAAATATTCACGTTTTCCTTTTTTAGGAAACATGTTTGGTGGATATCTGGCCTTTAACATATCTCCCTTCTCAGTTCTCAGGAATCATGATATCTTTCCACATTTGTTGATACCTAAAGTCAAAGCAGAGGGACGCAGAGATGGGTGATGTTAGCCCCATATGGAATATCATAATGTGTGCCTGGGACCTCTGAGGAGTGGAGAAGTGAAATACCAACCTTCCAGAGCCCTACAATAAGTAAATTACAGATTGACCTAGAAATCTGTAATAGTGCTTTTAATTCTGTAAAGAGGAAAATTGACATATTTCAACATATGAAAATTTTAAACTACAGATACTGTAAATATGTTTTTAAAACCGAAAAGCTGAAAATGTTATCTATGAAATAATAAAGGATTGATACCTAGAATAAATGAAGAGTTCTTACATATTAATAAGAAAATGGGCAAATAGTTATAAAAAGAGCTGTGTGTAATTAGGTGATTTTCAAACGAAGAAATGCGTATGACCAATATGTGAAGATTCTTGGTTTGTGGCAAAAGTAGATTTAGACTTCAATATTGGTGGAGCATGGGGCATGTTGTCAGAAGAGTTGTTCTTACACATTGCCATTTGGAAGTATGTATTAGTGCATCCTTTGGGTGGAAAGATGTGCTGTCTAGCACATTGCAAATGAGTAGACCCGTAATCCAGCAAAATTGTGTCTGTGAATTTGTCTGCTAAAGATATTGGTGCACGTGTACAAAGGTGAGATTAGCAGAATGCTTCCTGTAGCACATTTAGTTATTTTGATAGGTAAAACCTGTAAACGATCTACACATTCATCCAGGGGAGGGTGGTAAAATGAATTATCATACATCTTTTTCTCATGAATATGATATGGCACTTCAAAAAGATCTGTAAATAGACTGATGTAAAATATCTTCCACAAATGTGATTAATTTAAAAGAAATTTGTGTTTGATTAATTCATTTAGCCAATAGCTGTGTTTGTAAGCATTTATGAATACTTATTAAAAGATCAGGGGAAATAAACACCAAATTGCTAGCATTCATTACTCTGGAAAGGACAAGTTGGATGTTGGGTTTGGGGGACATTCACGTTCTGTGTCTGACACCATCCCAAATTTTGTATTCAAAATGATAGTGGTGAAGCAGAGGCAGGTCTGGGGACACTTATGTCTATGATTTTGCTAATCTTCCATCCCGTTCTTTGATTTTGCAATGAAAGTGACATGAAGGCAAGTGTCATGGCCAACACACAAGGGAGAAGCCACCTTGTGTCACGTCAGCCCCTGACATGATTTGAGGCACATCCACATGCTGTTCCCAGATACCACCTGTGCTCAGGTTCCACAAAGTCTCAACTGCCCCTAAGAGCTAGAAGGCTCTCTGGGTCACCTCTGTGGACCAGCTGCATGGAAATTAATTAGAGTCAGACTGTGTCCCCTGGGGCCGGGTTCCGGAGGATGCTGAAATCATTAGCAGTGATATTTAGCTACAGCTTCCTTTCCTGTTTTCTGAAAAATTGTTTCAGCTGAGAGGCCAGCAGACCAAGTTGTTGGCTAAGGACAGTAAAATTTTAATTTCCAGATACTTTGTGAGGGTCACTGAGGTGACAGTGACCTCAGAGAAGGGGGCATTTTTCATCAAACCAGAGATAGCAGTATGATCCTTCCCCTGACCCCTCAAAACTAAATTCCCTTTGCTATAAACACATATGTCATCCCTCCAACCCAGGGGGTAGTGACTATAGAAACACATCATCCAAATATTTTGTTATTATTGTTTTGTTAAAATGCCCTTTGCACAATTTATGCTCCCTGACCATTGAATTGTAACTAGCTTTTTCTGTCTATTTCTCTTCTCAAAACTATACATAGGAACAAAGAAAGAAGCACAAAAAGATCAAGATGCCAATAAACCTACTGTTTCATCTCCTAAGAGAACAGCAGCTTCTACCACCAAGCTTCATTCACCAGGTATTTAAGAGGTGTGATCTGTGTTATTTGGGGAGAAAACTTGGAGTCAGTTTGATTCAAATGCTACTGACAGAGCAATGCCAGCCTGTGTGTTAGTGGTGATTGTCCAGGGGTGGACGTACATAGGCTGATGTTGTCTGACTCCAGTTACAACGAGCCAGTCACCGGCATCATCTTCACCTTCAAAAACAATATGTGATGATGTGTTTAACTGGGAGATTTCTTTGTGTAGTTGCGTGTGCTATTCCAACAGCATGTAGAAATAATTTATAATTGGAAATCAATATCAAAGACCTCACCTTGAGAAATATTTTTTTTTCCTAAAGCAGAGAAAAACAGAAACAATGGATATCAAATGATGGCTATCTTGTCAGTGAGGAAAATAGCTGTTTACATTCAGATCTGAATAGATTGTGTAAGATCCCTTGAAATAAGTTGAAACTTAATTTTGAATGTTCATATTATGAGGCACTAACTCCTCTGTAGAACAGTCTGCAATATAATTTCAATGTATTTTTTTATCAGAAAATAGTGACTATGACAGTAGCTTATTTAATCTATTATTAAATGTCAGGTACTATCCTAAACTCTTTAAATGGATTAACTTATTTAATGTCCCAGTAACTCCATGAAACATGTACCATTATTGTCCCCCCCTTTACATGTGAGAAAACTGAGGTCCAGAGATTTTAACTAATTTCCCTAATGTCCCAGCAATAAAGACACAGGAGTGCAGCCTTGGTGTGCTAATCAGCTTTTCATCACTGTGATAAATACCTGAGGAAAACACCTTAAAGGAAGAAAGACGTATTTCAGTTTGCTGTTTCAGAGGCGTCAGTCCATGGTTAGCTGGCTCCAAGGCAGTCACATGACAGAAGGGCAGGGAAGAACAAAACGGCTCACCTATGACACCTTATGACAGCTGGGAAGCAGAGAGAGGTGGGGAATGGGGACAAGACCCAGTCCCCAGGGTCACACCCCCAAGGACTCACTCCCTTCAACGGGCTTTGCCTCCCACAGTTTCCCCACCTCCCAATAATCCCTTCAGCTTCAAATGCCTCAGTGGATTAATGCACTAAGGTCAGAGCCCTTAGGATTTAACCACCTCCCAAAAGCCCCACCTCTGAACATGGCTGTCCTGGAGATGGAGCTTCCAACACATGAGCCCTTGCAGAACATTCCAGATCCAAGCCATAACTTGGTCTCAGCCCAGGCAATCTGAATCCTAAACTTGCATCCTTAGTTAGTTACCATTTGCCAGAAAGCTGAAGAATACAGGATTTATTCCAGTTTGTGGTTGATTAAAAATGTACAAGAAATAAACAAAAGGCGCATTAGTGAGGGTCAAGAGACATAGCTTGGTGCCTAAATAGGGTGAGAAATCAGATCCATGACCCCACACAGAATTTCTGAAGGGCAGCACCCTTGCTGGATGAACTAGGGAGAAAAAGAAAGCTCACCCTGCAGGAAACTGGCCTAATGCAGTTCTGGCTCTGACAGAAGGGTAAGGAGAGCAAAGCCCTCCCTGAGGACCCCCTAACCACAAGTGTTTTAGTCATCTTTTTTGCTGCTGTGACTAAAAGGACCCAACCAGAACAACTGTAGAGGAGGAAAAGTTTGAGGGCTCACTGTCTCAGAGGTCTCCATCCATGAAGGCCGGCTCCATCCCTCAGGGCTCATGGTGAGGCTGAACATCATTATGTGGCAGAGGGAAGCAGCTCACATGATGATCAGAAGCAGAGAGAGAGGCTCCACTCCCCAGATACAAAATATATACCCCAAAGCCACGTCCCCAATGCCCACCTCCTCCAGCCACACCCTACCCACATTCAGTTACCACTCAGTTAACTCCATCAGGGGAGTAATGCACTGATTGGGTTAAGGCTGCCACAACCCAATCATTTCTTCTCTGAACCTTCTTGCATTGTCTCACACATGAGTCTTGAGGGGCATCTCACATCCCAACCATAACAGCAAGTCTGTCCTGCTGCAATTTAAAAGCTGGAATCCCTGCTCCCACTGTGCTCCGAAGATTCCATTTAAAAAGCTGTAGTCCTGTGTCCACATAGCAAAATAAAATATGAAATGAATACACGCTTGAGGAAACAACCATCACGAGTAAGGTTTTTATATTCAACAGGAGAGAGTGAAGGTATTATGTCATCTTAGACTTTGTTAAGTTCAAATATTTATGTTAAAATTTCTAGGATGTGGCTCAAGCACTCGCCTGGCATGCGTGTGGCCCAGGTTCGATCCTCAGCACCACATACAAACAAAGATGTTGTGTCCGCCGAAAACTAAAAAATAAATATTAAAATTCTCTCTCTCTCTCTCTCTCTCTCTCTCTCTCTCTCTTTTTTAAAAAAAATTTCTAGGATAAACAATAAAAGAGAGTACAATTCTGAACAAGTACAGGAGAAAAAGTTGAAATAAAAGGTAAAAATATTAATGTAACGTTGGGGAATTAATACAAATAGAGAAAAGAAAAGGAAGAGGAAAAAGAAGGAAGGGAGAGAGAGAGATAAGAAAAATTAAAAGAATCAAATAATACATCACAAAACAACCCAAATATGTCATAATTATTGTTCAGGAACTAAACTCTAGACCCATTAAAGACCAATGGAATAGAGGAAGAGATCAGGGGGAGGGAAAGGGGATTGGAATGGAGCAAACATGTCATATGTATATATGAATATATCAAAATGAACCCCACTATTATGCATAGTTCTAATGCACTAATAAAAACACTAAAAAGAGAGAAGGAAAAAAGATTTAGATTCCCAGTCTGCATTCATTTATAGAACAACCAAAAAGTATTAAGTGGATATTATATGCTGTAAAATCTATTTTCTTTTATGCATCTTGATTTCCAAAAATTTGGACTATTTCCAAAATACATACCTAAAATATATGAATGTTAAAAAGTTGAAATTATAGAAATATTGGTATCAAGAAAATACTAAAAACATCTGTGGTGCTGTAGTTTGGAAACATTTTTATTATAATTAACAAATACTAAACTGTCCATATGTAAAACATGCAATTTGATAAATTTTGACATGTGAAACCATTATATCAATCAAGATAACACACACATCCCCAATCCTCTAAATTTCATGGTGCCTACCGGAAATCCCTCCTGCTTAGCCTTCCACAGTTCCATCCCAATTCCCAATCACTGATCTGCTCTGTCACTATAATTTTTATTTTCTAAAGTTTTGTATAAATGGAATCATATCATATGTATGTTATTTTACCAACTTTTTTCACTCACCATAACTATTTTAAAATCCAACCATGTGATAACAGTCCATGCCTTTTTATTGGAATTTTATTGGAATAGAATTGTGTGGCTACCACAATTTACCTATCTTCCTGTTGATGGCCATTTGGAAATTTTTTCTTTCCTATTATAAGTAAAGCTACTATCACATTTGTACAAGTCTTGGTATGAATTCCTGATTTAATTTCTCTTGAGCAAATGGTAGCTTAGATGTTTAACTTCTTTAAAAGGTGCCAACTAGTTTTCCATAGTAGTTTACCTTTTCACATTCTCGACAGTGATCTATGAGAGTTGCAGTTCCTCCACATTCTTCCCAGAACTGTGTATGGTCAGTTGGCATTCTCATAGGTGTGTCATGTTATCTCATTGTGGTTTTAATTTGCATTTGCTGAATAACTGATAACTTTATTATGTTGTATGTGGCTTGTTTTGCCTTCTCCTAACATTATCTTTTGCAGAGTTGATGTTCTGAATTTTAATGAAGTTAAATTCTTTTTTTTTCTTTTATGCACCTTGATTTTGCTTTATCTGAAAAATATTTGCATAATTCAAAGTCACAAAGGTTTTCTCCTTCATTTTCTTCTAAAAGATCTAAAGATATAAGTTTCACATTTAAGTCTATTATCCATTTGAATTGACTTTTGTATATAGGTGAGGTGTGTTTTGAATTTTTTTTTTCTTGCATGAGGATATGCAACTAAGTGACTTCTGTTTTTATCTTTAGGATTTCTTTTTTCTCTGCTTAGACTGGTTTTAACTGCTGATGTACTTAGTTTTCTAATATGTGTGTTTAGTATAATAAATTTCCCTCTATGGACTGTAATTGACACAATCTACAGCTTTGATATACTGGGTTTCAATCTTTCTTGAGTTCAAGATATTTTCAAATTTCCCTTTTTTATTTCTCCTTTTACATATGATTATTTAGAAGTGTGACTTTTTGTTGTTGTTTGCCAGTGTTTGGAGACTTTCAATAAATCTTTCTCTTATTTATTTCAATTTATAATTCCATGTGGCTGGAAGATAAAAGAAAGCCTTGTCCCTCTACTCACTTCTGATACCAGATGTGTGGAGTTTTCACACCAAGAAATTCTCCCGATTCTCTGTGAATACCAGCTGGATTTCTTACAATTTATTTCAGTTCTGACACTAACTACCCATAGTTTAGCACAAACCCCACAGGTGAACGACTCAATGTCACAAGACTTCCCCCTACCTCAAACGCCACAACTAGTTGGCGCTGTACTTCTGTCCAATCTGGCTACAAATTAGAGCAACCCACAGCCCTACCTTGGATTCTATAATCTGCTATAACAGCTCATAGAACACAGGGAAACACTTTACTTACATTTACCAGTTTACTATAAAGGACGTGCCAAGGAATACAAGGACATATCCAGATGAAAATGTACATAGGAAAAGTCCAGAAAGTTCCCAAGCATAGGAGCTTCTGGCCCCACAGAGTTGGGGTGTGCCACATGGGTGTGTTTGCCCAACCCAGAAGCTCTCCAAACCTTGCAGTTTAGAGAGTTTTATATAAGCTTTATCATAAGCTTATAATAAAAGGGGCTGGATCTGAATATTCACACTTCAAATCACGACTAGGTCTTTCTAGTGACCAGCCCTATCCTGAAGCTATTCATAATCCAATGCACTGAGTCTCCTCATTAAAATGAGAAATGCTCCTAGAATATTGCAAGGGATTTAAGAGCTGTGTGTCAGGAATTGGGGGTCAAAGACCAAATATTAGAACAAAGGATGTACCTAGCACGTAATCACTCAGGAAATTACAAAAATTTTAGGGTTTCTGTGTCAGGAATTGTGGGCAGAAACCAAGTATACACTTCTTGGTGACTTGGAGCCTTTTAAAATTTATTGAGATTTGTTTCAGGACCCACAGCAACGTTTATCTTAGTAAACGATTCTTGCCTACTTAGAGAAAATGTCTATCCTGCTTTTTCTATGTAAACTTTTCTACAAATATCATAAGCTGATTTGATGGATAGCATTGTTCAAGTATTCTGTACTATTCCTGGTTTTGTGTCTCCATCTTCTATCAGTAGTTAAGGAAAGCTTTGAGATCTAAAACTATAATTTTAGATTTGTCTTTATCTACTTTCAACTCAGTCGGCATTTGCTCCATGTATATGTATGTATGTAAATATATAGAGAGAACATATATGTCATATTTATACATATACATTATAAACTCATACTACATTGTGATTATTGTTGACTATCAGCACTCAGTTTTCATTTAAAGATATTTAAACAAGAAAAAAATTATATTTTCTCTTTTAGTTTCTATTTCTGGTATTCTTTATTCCTGTAGAGATCCAGATTTTCATCTGTAAAACTTCCTTTAAAGTTTTGTATTGTAGAGATTTGATTGTGGTTAAGTCTTTCAATTTTTGTTCACCTTCATTTTAATACACATTTTTTACTTTCTTCAGAATTCAAGTTCTGAAGTCAAGTTTAAAAAAAAAAGTCAAGATATTTTTCCACTGACTTCTTGTTTAACTGGTTTCCAGTGAAAAGTCTTTTATATTTATCTTTGTTCCTTTATGCATAAAGTGTATCCCCTCTCCAGCAGCTTTAAAAATATTCTATCCCTGATTTTGAACAATTTGATTATAATATGCCTTGGTATGATTTTCTTCCTTTTTTGTGCTTGAGATTCCTGGACCTATTTTTATCAAATTTGGAATATATTTGCCTTTGTTTTTCAATCATTTTTCAAAAAATTTCAGTCCTTGTCCCTTATCCTCAAGTGCTCCAATTAAACATGTATTAGGCCACTTGAACTTATCCCACATCTCCAAACTCATACTCTGTTTATTTCTTGAGACTTTTTTTTCCCTGTGTATCTTATTTTGGATAGTTTCTCTTGTGATCTTTTCACTGATCTTTCCTCTCTTTTTAAAATTCTTTTAAAATCGCATCCACTTATTAACTTACAGTTCTGTAGATCAGAAATCCAGGCGTGGCTTAACCAAGTCCTCTGCTCAGAGTATCACAACACTGAAATCAAGATGGTAGCCAGGCTGAGTTTTTGACTGAAGATTCTGGAAAACAGTCTGCTTCCAAACTCATTCAGGTTGTCGTTAGAACCCAGTTCATTATAGTCATAGGCCTGCGATTCCTGTTTCTTTGCTGGAAGTCAGTTAGGGACCACCACCAGCTTATTTGGCTACCTATATTCCTTGCCATGTGATGCCCTCCGTCTTTGAAGCAGTGATTATGTGCTGAATCCTTCTCAAGTTTCAGATCTCTGAGCTTCAGATCTCTGAACTTGACTATGTAGAAAACTTTGCTTGTATCCAGTTTACCTGCTTAAGTCAGTTTCACTCAATAAATCATAAATAATAATACATCTTGATAAATAATACAGCATAATCACAAGAGTGAGATCTCATCCAATTTGGTTTCCACTAGCCCTCAGGCCATTATTCAGGTGTCTTAGCTTGAGCTGCTCTAGACTATTAAGTCATCGACTTTGTGGCTTAGACATCATAAACTCACTTCTCAAAGCTCTAGAGTCTAGGAAATCCAAGGTCAAGGTGCTGGCTGATTTGATCCCTGATAAAAGCCCTCTTCCTCCCTAGCAAGTGAAAGTCTTCTGGCTCTGTCTTACATGGGGAGGGAAGAGATCATCCTCCTTCCTGCCTCTTCTTAGGATAACACTAGTTCCATTCAGGAGGACTCCATAGACTACCTCTTAAAGGCACCTTCCAAATGCCATCACTTTGAGGATTAGGGCCTTAATATGGAAATTCCAAGGTGACACAAACGTTCAATCTATAGCAGCAGGATATTCACATGTAGGAGCAATATTTTGAAAAGTCTCAGTTTAGGATCTTTCCTGTCATAGGTAGAGTCCAAGCTGCCCCTGGAGAATGGTCAATGTGGAAATGCTACCTAGCCATGGTGGAGAGATCTGGGAGATATAATTTTTCTGTTCCTAAGCTCAAAAACTTGCTCCTTGCTCCTTTCTTTACTCCTTTTTTTTTTTTTTTTTTTTGGTACCGGGAATTGAACTCAGAGGCATTCTACCACTGAGTTACATCCCCAGCCCTATTTTGTATTTTAATAAGAGACAGGGTCTCACTGGGTTGCTTAGCGCCTCATATTTACTGAGACTGGCTTTGAACTTGTAATCCTCCTGCCTCAGCCTCCCAAACTTCTGGGATTACCCTTTACTCCTTTCTGATAATAGCTCTTCTTTCTTTACATTACTGAATATCAAGGATCAACTGAAACCCTTAGTGCCTACATCAGGTCTTTGAGCCTTCAAATGACATCAAGCTAGGAGAAGATTCCTGGGTGGTGAATTTAAGGAGTTCTCTCTCCTGCTGATCAGTAAATTGAATGAGGGAAAGGGCTATATTTTCCGTCATCTCTTCCATCCCTAAAACAAAACAAGCTAGAATAAACTTCCCCTGACCTTCATATTACTAATACTTTTCTCTCCCCATTTGTATGGCTTATGAAAGAATTGTTCATGCTCCTCATCTGTGTCCCTTTACTTATGGGTTAATCAGATACTTTTATCACTATAATAAAATACCTGAGATAACCAACTTATAAAGAAAAAAGGCTCATGGTTTCTGAAATTCCAGTGCATGATTAACCTCACTGTTTTTGGGGCCTGTGGCAAAGCAACACATCATGGCAAGTGTGTGTGGTAGAGAAAAACTACTGATATCACAAGCCAGGGAGCAAAAGAGGAAGAGGAAGTCCCCAGGGTCCCACTATCCCTTTCATGGGCATGCTCCCAGTGACATAAAGTGATTGAACTGGCTCAAAATTCTGGCTCAGTGGCCAACATGATCTGTGACCCTGGGAAAATTGCATGATTTCTCTGAGCCTCAGTTTCTTCTTCTCTAAAATGGGAATAATATTTATACCACAGTGTCAAGCTAAAGATAAGTGAAAAATTTTGGATTAAATGGCAGTAAAGTATCCCTGTGTTCAAATAGGTCTATGAAAATATCCTTAGCAAGTCTTTTTATTAGGTAAATTATCATTCAAATATCATAAAGTTCACCCTTGATGTTTACAATTCAGTGGGTTTTAGTATATTCACAAGATTGTGTAATCATCATCTTCAATTCCAAAAATTTCCATCCCCAAAGAAAAATTCTGTTCTCATTACCAATCATTCTCATACACCAGCCCCTGACATCCACTTATCTGCTCTCTGCTTTATGGATGTAACTACCCTGGATGTTTCATATGAATGAAATCATTCCATATGTGGCCTCTATTATCTGCTTTTTTCAGTTAGCATTAGATTTTCAAGGATCAACCATGTCATCACATGAATCATCCTTTTTTATGTCTGAATAATATTCCACTGAATGGACATACCACACTTTGTTTATCTATGCATCACTTAGCATTTTGGGGTTTTTGACATTCTGGCTACTCTTTTTAATGCTGTCATGAACATTTAAGTCACTTATCTTTTCCCAACAGTAGTATCTAATCTACTATTAATTTCATCTCAGACATTGGGGGATATATCTCTAGAATTTTTATTTGGGTCTTCTTCATCTTCTTTGTTTCTACATAATATGTTGAGTCATACCTGTATTTCTTAAGCATATAAATATAGCCATAATAATTGTTTTAATATCCTTATCAAGAAATTCTGTTCCCTGTTTCATTGGTCAGTTTCAGTGGTTTGAAATTTTTCATTATGGTTTGTATGCCCCTGCTTTTTTGCATGCCTGATAAATCTTTAGATGCCAAACATAGTGAATTTTTCCTCTTTGTGTGCTACATATATTTTTATTTCTATTTTTTAAAGCTTTTTCTTGGATAAAGTTGCATTTCTTTAAAAAAAAAAAAAAGTTGGATCAATCTGGTTCTTGCATGGCAGCTTCATCGACTAGGTACATCTAGTGGTCATCAGTTTCAGGATTTTTCCATACTACAGAGGCAAAAGCCCTCGGAGCACTGTCCTTGGTGAACATGAGCTGTTGTACTCCGGCTGGTGAAAACAGGGTCTGTGTCTGACCTCTGTGAACTCTAAGGACTGCTCCTCTTGTCCTTGACAGGGGTCTTTTCCCCAGCCTCGGGTGCTTTCTTCACATTTCTCTCTTTGTGGAGCTCTGCCCTCTCTCTTCTTAACTCACGGATGTCCCTAGCTCCACTTAGGTCCCCTGATTCCCTGCATCACAGAGTTAATGGTAGCCTTCCCCCATTTCTTTCCAACTCTTAGGGATCACTGGGCTTCATCACCTGAGGTTCAGTGTCTTGAAAAAACATTGGCTTATGTATTTTGGCCATGATTTTTTTGGTAGTTTGGGGGGAGAGGGTAAGTCTGATCCTGCTCACTCTACTATGTCCAGAGATAGCTATATTTTTTTAGTATGAAAGTTTGGTGGTTACCATGCCACTACTGAACCACTATTTTTCAAACTCAAAGAAAGAAGAAGTTCAGGCTTAACCTTGATACATAGAACCCATGCTTCTTATAAATAAGTTTTCTGAAAATGAGAATATTTTATACCAACTTATATTTTATATAAATACTGTTTATTTAGTTAATGAATTTTTCATGGTTGGCTTTAGAAGCCCTGATTGGATTGTACCTTCCTATTTTTTCTGTTCTCCTTTCCATCAAAATAGAAAAGAATCTGTTCCCTCCTCAGGGTTGGAGACACAGACCTCTGCTTTCTGGGGCATAACAAATCGCTCCTTTGTTGTATGGCTGGATGCTGCCCAATTGCCTAATTTCTACCTCCACCCATACTTCAGACTGGCTGGAAGGACATTTCCCACCCTTATACCACCTCCTTTCCCCCTCAGTAGCCAATCCCAGGCAAACAGTTGCCAAGACCACGTAGAAAAAACTGTGTGACACAGGAAACATTTTCTGAAATACACTTAGATTGGTTTAATAAAAATAAGCCCTAAGTCCTCAAAGAACTCAACTCATGTGTCCCCTGGGATGTCCTGCTGTCTGTTGGGATGTTGACCAAACTCACAGAGTGCTTTCCCTTAAACTGAGAAGCTATCAAAGCCTTGTCCCCTAATGACTTGCCTTCTGGTTTACAAGTGTGAAGGTCGCAGGCCTCCTCTGATATAAATATGCAGGCTCCAATGTGGCACTCTCTGTTATTATATCCATTAAGCTTTCCAGTTTAAAAACTGAACCAAGCTTTTCTATCCATTCCAATCCTCCAGATAGTGCCCGGATGGCTGCGGATGAATTTTTAATATTCTCTTTCCATTTTCAAACCCTGTGTCCTCCCCAGTGCTCAGCCTTTGCACGCAAACTGTTTACAGCTCAACCTCTGCACGCAAACTGTTCGCGTTCACCTTGGTGATGCTGTCAGTGTACTGGATTTCCCCAGGGGTCTCCAGGTTGCCAGTCGTCATTTAGATCAACACAGATTCAGTCTGCCCCAACCTGTCTGCTGCAGCTAGTACAATGGATGAAAAGAATTTGTGAATGGGCTACATTTGGACAGTAGGAGGTCCTTCTAGATTTAGAGTATGCCTAGAACCTCAGAGATGTAGAGTTGTTCAGCAGCGCTGGCACTGAAGGGGGAAGAACCCAGGGAAGGACAATCGGAAGACCCGAGATGCCCACCACTGTGCCTTGCTATTATCAGTCACAGAGAAAGTGCTCAACAAAAGTAGCCAAGCATTTTGGTCCCTGACAAACCTCAAGACATGAAGCATCCATGAGAAATCAGGTGTCTGTAGGGCCTGGTACATTTTATATTTCATTCAAAAGCAGTACTTTGAGAATATGACTCATTAACAGGAAAAGGGAACACTTGCATATTGATGGTATGATTGTAAATTAGTACATCATTATGGAAAGCAGCACGGGGGCTCCTCAAATAACTAAAGATAGAACTACCATATGATCCAGCCATCCCACTACTAGATATATATTCAAAAGGAATGAAATCAGTGTGTCAAGGAGATACCTGCATTGCCATTTTTGGTGCAGCATTACTTGCAATAGCAAAGATATGGAATCAACTGATAAATAGTTTTAAAAATGTGATACACATGCACATACATGCACACTTAAACGGAATACTAGTCAATCTTATAAAGGAATAAAATCCTGTCATTGGAGGCGATGTGGAAGGAACTAGAGATCGTTATGTTAAAGGGAATAAACCAGGAACAGAAAGACAGGCACCACATCATCTCATTCATATGTGGAACCTAAAACAGTTGATCTCAAAGACGTTGAGAGGAGCATGGTGACTACCAAGGGGCTGGAGAAAGAAGGGGCTGGGAAGGATGGGGAGAGGTTGATTAATAGGTACCATTATTGTTAAATAGGAGCACGAAGTTCTGGGGTGCTGTTGTACAGTAAGATGACTGTAGATAACAGTAATGTACTATCTATTTCAAAAAAACTAGAAAAAATAGTTTGTATGTTTTTACCACAAAAAAAAATAAGTGTGTGAAGAGACAATGTGTTCACCTTGATGCAGACATTAGATAATATTTGCATGTGTGAAAACATCCTGGAGGGTGAGGGTGGAGCTCAGGGACACAGCACTTCCGTAGCATGCATGAGGCCTTGGGTTCAATCCCCAGCTCCTTAAAATGTGAAACAGAACAAAACAAAATCACGTGGTACCCCCACCCCATAAATATGTACAATTTTTATGTTTTAATGCATCTCTTAAAAATAAATTTAAAATTTAAAAATATTTGAGAAGGGTACAAGAGCCAGTCAATATAAAACTGGTCTTTCTACTCTTCACTTCATTTAAAGACTTCAACACTGGAATGATACTGGCCAAACTGTATTGTTATATTGTGTGCATGTATAAATATATGTAACAATGACTCCTACCATTATGTACAACTATGATGCACCAAGAAAAAATATGAAAAAAAAATGAAGACTTCAAAACCATTGATAAGCCCTGCATTGAGGGTCTTCATTCACTAATCTCAGTTTCCTAGTCCCACTGGGTGGAATGAGAACGATACCGTAGGAGACCAGAGCTTTGGTTCCTTGGCAAGAGACGAGGCCCAGATGAGCAGGCTCTACCCGCCTATGTTGCAGCTTTTGACTCTTAGGAGAAGCACCATAAACCCTGAAAGAACAGGGAAGGAGGTGGTGACAAAGATCCAGCATGTAGAGGTGTCTTCAGGGACACAGCATGCCCTCCTTTAAAGCCTGAGTGGCAGCTCTTCCAAGAAAAGCATTTGTCAGAGTCGGGAGTGAGTGGCCATCACCACTTCTCACCCCATTGCCCACCATGCAGTCTGTGAGCTCCAGGTGACCACCGCCCTCCAGTTGATCCTTTGGGAGCCTCTGTCTTGGCTCAGAGCACCACCCTCTAGTCGTGCCATGAACCCCGTATTTCCCAGCAGATTGGCATTTTCTCTTCATTTTGTGCTGTCTTTCAAAAGAAGAAAGCAAAATGAAGCACCTCTTTTGCCACAGATGAGGTTGCTTAGGTGTCTGTCAGCTACTTCCCACACAAGCTGTCTCTCCCCCCGTTGGCAAAGGAGCCTGTGACACTGTCTTTATGGACCATCCTGGGGACAGGAAAACAGATGACAGAATGATACTTCAGGGAGTTAACGCTAAGTTTACTCTAAAAAATCCTGTTTCCAGTGAACAGTAAAAATGGGTCTCCAACAGTAAAAATGATTATTTGTCTGAGGAAAAGTAACATTTTACCTAGAGTCTTCCCTTTGTATCCAGGGGGGGATTGGTTTCAGGATTCCCTTGGATACCAAAGTCCTTGTATGTAAAATGGCATAGTATTTGTAGAAGACCTACACAAACTTCCTGTATACTTTGTCATCTCCAGATTATTTATAATATCTAACACAATATAAGTGCTATGTAAATAGCTGTTCAACTCCATTGTTTAGGAAATACTGACAAGAGGAAGAAGCTCCATTTGTATTTGGTTGAATCCCCAGATGCAGAATCTGTGAACAGCGAAGAACAACTGTATTTAGAAAATGACTGGACCCTTTTAAACTAAAAATCAGTAGAGAACTTCACAGCCAAGTTCATTTCTCAGCTCTTCCAAAGTCTTAGCTCTAGGGACTGGCTCTTTGTCATGTTATAGAAGACACTGAGCACGATGATCCATTTAACAAGGTTCCCAAACAAGGATTGTTTTCACGAGGTGGTTGGGGGTCCCAGAGCAGTTCAACTTCTGCTTGGTGTGTTGATCCAAAAAGTTGATTTTTTGGGAGCCTCTGTCTTGGCTCAGAACACCAGCTTTTTGGTGGTCTCAGGAGTAGAAATGTCAGCTTACTGCACTGTTTTTCCATAGAACACTAGAATTTTGAGTGTGAGTAAAAGCAGTATAATAATGTCAACAATGTCAAAGTAAAGGCCAATAAGGGGATTTTATGAAATCCTTTTATGTTGTCCATTTACCATTAAGGATGTGTTCTAACCTAATGATTAACAATGATCAAGATAATGATAATAATCATTTTAAAGACTTCAACACTGGAATGATACTGGCCAAATTGTATTGTTATATTGTGTGCATGTATAAATATATATAACAATGACTCCTACCATTATGTACAACTATGATGCACCAAATCTGACAGCTGAAAATTCAGGACAGTGAGAGTTCTAAGGGCCACATACTCTAAGGCGACACTATAAAATATAGGTTGCAATTAGCTTTAATTCACCGACCTGGAAGCAAGTTTTATCATTCCTTTAAAGAACTACCCTCCATGCGACAGTGTCAGGTACCTACCTGGGGCCTGGATGCATTAATTAAAGCCCTGAAGGGTTTTATAAATTCACCAGCCACAACAACCAAATGACAAACAGTAGTAGTTATGGGGGGTAAAAATCTACTTTAGGTCTTAGACTGTGTCTTAGAGTTGAATGTAGGCTGTAAAATTCCACACTTTTTGTGTCTTTAGGTGGTTATGTTAGTCTTGTATTTAGGACTGAGAGTGTGTAGATGAAGCACACACAAAGATTGATTTGCCTATAACATGCACGTGAATTTTCTGAAATATTATATACTCTGATCTCATAAAAACAGAAGCAAAACTTTCATATCCTGCCATTCCATTAAATTCCAAGAATTTGAGATATGTCGTGTGTAAGATTGTGTTGCAATCTCTGATGACTTGGAACAGAAGGAAGATTTAGGGAAAATGAGCATGGTTGTCATTAAATGAGCAATCAGAAGTATTCAGATCCATAAACCACTTTCCCCCTCAAAAAAATGAGGCCACCTGTGTATTCACGAGCCTATTACTGTCCCGTGTGTCCTATCAGGTACTGAGGAGGCTATCATTTTCTCATTTGTTTTATGGTTTGTTCCCTGATATTTAAGAAAGGGAAAAAGACAAAAGAGGAAGAAGGAACATTTGAAATATTGCAGGTGATTCATGATCGTGATGGTCAGTGTCCAAGTCCTGTCCTCTAGAAGGGTGAATACTTGAGCACAGGAAGGAACAGCCTTTGGGTGTAAGTCCACGGCTGACCACTGACTTTCTGCTTGCCTGAGTCCAAGCAGTGTGACAGGGGTTTCAGGAGGACGCCTGCTCCCCTGGGGGTCCTTGCTCAGAATGGACTGGTTTCCTCGGTGCTCTCTCCTGGAGTCTCTCTTCTTTCAAAGTTTAGCCTAAAAGTCATCTCTCCTTAGTGCCCCTCTCCCCACTGCCACCATGCCAGCCCTCAGTCCCAAGTGGGGCTCCTGGTTCCTTCTTCTTGGTCCTACAGCTTCCCACATGTGCCTGGGGGGGGGCTTTGTGGGGCAGGCATGGAGGGGGGGCTTTCCTTGTACTGCCATGGAGAGCAGCAAAGGAGTCCATGCAGGTGACGAACTTGTGTCTGTAGAGGTCACTCCGGCTGCAGGCAGGGAAGAATGAGAAGCACCATGAAAGGTGAGTGTGGCTAGGATGAGACTCTTAGCCATTAGGGTGACACAAAGTCACACTGGGGAACAGATTGGAGGGGACCTGCCAGTACATGGGTGCTATGTAGAAATTGAAAGTCAGAAGTCCTTGGAGCAGAGGAGATCTGGGTTGTGATTTGAACCTGGCACTGAAGGCAGGGTACTAGCGCAGCCATCTGAAGGAGGGAAGGAATATGGAGGGATTGCCACCTGGGGCCCAAGGACCAGGTTGCTATGTTTCCTGAGTCTGACTTCTATCTGTATGAATTGATTAATTTCCCATTTGACATTTTCTAAAAGCAATCCCCTTTTTTATTTTTATTTTTTATTGGTTCTTTGTAGTTAAACATGACAGCCGAGTCCATTTTGATATGATCATACAAGCATGGAATATATCTTACTCTAGTTAGGATCCCATTCTTACAGATGTACACAGAGGTGGGATTCATTGTGTTGTTTTCATATGTCAGATTCACTCCACTGTCTTTCCTTTGTCCAATCAATCCTCTTTAAGAAAAAAGAAAGAAAAACACCTGCTTCAGTCTTTCCAAGCAGGCCTAAGAGAAATGTCAGAAGCTGGAAGGAATTTGGTGATTTTTGTCTGTTATCCTTTTTCTAAGCATAAAACTTTGCACTTAGAACCACATAAACAGAGTGAATAATTTAAGTCCTTGGCTGGTTTTTATTCTCTTTTCTTTTTAATACTTAAAATGGCAAACTGCAGCAATTCTTTCTCTGCCAAACTTGTTCTTAACGAACTCTGTTATAAGAAACTGTTGTCACATGTGTGTTGAATGAATCTTTCTTTTTAAAAAATAGGTTACCCAAAGCAGAGGACTGTGGTTCCTCGAAATGGGTTTGCACCCAAGCCTGACCTGCAGGCCCGGGAGGCTGAGCGGCAGCTGGTCCAGCGACTGAAGGACAGGTGTGAACGGCAGGCCCGGCAGCTTGGCCTCATTCAGGGGGAGCTGAGGAGGGCCATCTGTGGCTTTGATGCTTTGGCCGTGTCCACTCAACATTTCTTTGGAAAGGTAAGGCCACGTTTGGTAAGGGCATCTTGTTTGGGGACTTTGACAAGGGCGTATATGGTGATGGCCATTGAGTATGTGTCGGCGTAGTTTGAGTTTGGGGTCAGAAGGTCACACAGAATCTTCTGCAGCACCTTGTAATGTTTAGGGGCCAAGATTATCCTCATGTGTCAACAAATGTATTCTGGAAAAAATACTAGGTAATCATTATCCCCAAAGAGAAAATTATATAAAAATGAAAGGGAAGGGTACACATTAGTATTTTTAAGTTGAGATCTTTGAACTAAAATGAAAGTGAATTGTTTTCAAAAAAGAAATGGACAGATTCTGAAATTTCGGCTCATTTCCAATGAAAGGGAGGCAGGGCCTCAGCACCGCCCCTTTGGCTGGTGAGAAATGGAATGTGCAGGTCTGAGGCCTCCTATCAGGGCCATGGTCTCCGTGTTCAGAAGCAAGGGGTGTGGGATCTTTTCTGTGTTCGCTTTCTCTCTGAAAATTGCAGAAAGTGTTTTTTGCTTCTCAGCAAATGTCTGGGGCTCCTGGGGCCATCTGGACTCTGAGTTAGTTATTAGCTGTAGAGAATGAAGCTTCCATCTCACCATGGCATAGAGTCTGGTGGCAGCCTGGTATCTGACTCTCTTAGTGCTCCAACTCCAAGAATGCTTAGGGGTGCAACTGAATTGAAGATTTAAATACTGTGAATATCTTAGTCCATTTTCTGTTGCTATCACAGAACATCTGAGACTGGGTGTCAGTAAAAAAAAAAAAAAAAGGAGTTCATTTTGACTCACAGTTCTGGTGACTAGAAAGCCAAGAGCATGGTGCCAGCATCTACTCAGCTTCCGGTGAGGGCCTGCCCCTGTGCAGTCGAGGTCATGATGGGAAGCAGAAGGGCAAGCAATACCTGCAAAGAGAGGGAGGGCACAAAGGAGCTGGGCTGCTTTGTAACAACGACCCACTCTCTGAAGAACTCATCTGTTCCCATAAGAGCTGATCTGGTCTTGAGACTCAACCTTGGTAACCAAATTTCTACATGTGATTTGGGGTGGGTGGGGGAGAAACCACATCTGAACATAGCAATGAATGGTCATTTTGAGTTTTACATGTGGACCTTCTGGTGCCTATAAATGGAAAGAAGTAGAAATGCAGTATAAATTCCTCCCAAATAAGAAAGTGAACTAACTGAAGTTCTGGCTAATTTAAAAATGCAGAAGAATATTAAGCAGCCCTATGTCCACTGGCTTCTGGCTTTATTTATCATCTGAGCCTTTAAGGGTAGAGCACTCTGGCTTTTATGATATCCTACACCCTCCCTCCTCCCAGCATGGAAGCCTGAGCTTCTCTTTTTCGTCAGCTCTTTTCTGTTTTGTTTAAAGCACTCAGTGAACTGAACCACGTGACGGGATGCAGTCAAAACAAGGTGCACTTTTAAAATATTGTAAAAAAATCACCTTCGGGATATATACATATATAAGGTATATATGAAACATAAATGATTTCCATGTTTAGACTTGAGTCCCATCCCCAAGACAACTCATTATGTATATGCAAATATGCCAAGATCTGAAAAAAAAAATTCTGAAATCCAAAACACTTCTGTCCCAAGCATTTCAGATAAGGGATCCTCAACCTATATACATACATAAAGGGTTTGACCTGGATGGTACTTTAAGAATAGAAATAATTTTTCTAAATAACTTTTCTAAATATGCTTTCTATAGCTCTTCAATATGTATATTTTTCTGAATGTGCTGGTGCCACTAAGAATGTATTAAAAACAAGTCTCTTCGCTAAAGAAAGGCTTAAAAAAAAAAAAAGAAAGGCTTAGAAGCCCAGATAAGAATCTTCCATTTCTGCCCCGTGCTCATAGCTCACGCAGAGCGACTGTGAGAGTTGTCAGCTCTGACACTGCCTCAGCCCAGCCTCCAGGGAGTCTGAGATGCCACATTGAGGTGTCAACACCAGCCTCACACTTGCGTTGGCTCCAGGCAGCTCTGCCCCTGCAGTCAGGCATGTTCCCCAACAGACCAAACAGATCTGCTGAAATCCATGGCCCCAGACCTCTGGGTTGGTGTAGTAATGAGTGTGACTCTCCGGGACTTACACTTCTGGGTGTCAGGTTGAAGGGTCTGAATTTCTCTCTTGCTATGTGGTTCCTGAGAATGCTACTCTCTAGTGTCCCCTGGTGGTTAATCCATGAAACAATCCAGCAGATGATCCTAATGTACAAAGTGGTTACGTTTCACCTTGCAGTATCAAGTTTTACATGTTACATGTGAGGGTATATTTAATTTAATAAGATTTATTATATTTTTAAATGTTTTTCATATTGGCTTTTGTCACCTTTTAACATTAATTTTATACATGTGATAGTAGGTGATGCTTTTAAATTGCTTTTTAGTTATTATTAGTTTAAGCAAAAAAGCATAAAAACTAATGTCAAAAAAATTTTTCTGTACTGTATTAGTAAGATTTCCATTACTATAATAAAACACATGAAATAATCAATTCATAAAAAGAAAAGGTTTAGCCAGGTGCAGTGGCACACGCCTGTAATCCTGGCAGCTTGGGAGGCTGCAACAGGAGGATGGCAACAATTTAGCAAGGCATCCAGCAAGACCAATTTAGCAAGACCCTGTCTCAAAATAAAAAAAAATGAAAAAGGGCTAGGGATGTGGCTCAGTGGTTAAGTGCCTCTGGGTTCAATCCCTGGTACCAGAGAGAGAGAGAAAGGGTTTATTTTGTCTTGACATTTTGGATATTCCAGACCTTACTTTAGGCCTATTGTCAGGCAGCACATCATGGCAGGACTGTATGATGGAGCAAAAGTTCTCATGTCAGGAGCCAGGAAGCAAAGAGAGAAAGACCAAAGGAGTCTCCTTCAGAGTTGCTGCCTAATTACCTAAATACCTCTCATTAATTCCTACCTCCTAAGGTCGATCTACCTCCTAATAGTACATTGTGGTGACTCAGCCTTGAACACATGGACCTTTGGTAGATATTCCAGATCCAAAGTGTAGCATGTACTTGCTGTGCCTAATAAAAAAAAAAAATCAATATTGCACTGTCTTAGTCAGCCTTTTGCCACTGTGACCAAAAGACCAGGCAAGAACAATTTTAGAGGAGGAAAAGTTTTATTTGGCACTCGTAATTTCAGAGTTGCAGATGGACACCTCCATTACTCTGGGCCTGAGGTAAGGCTGAACACCATGGCCAAAGGGTGTGGAGGAGGAAAGCAGCTCAGGGCATGACAACAAGAAGCAGAGAGAGTTCCCCTCACTGGGTACAAAATGTAAACCCCAAAGGCAAACCCTCAGTGACCTATTTCCTCCTGCCACACCCTGCCTGCCTATAGTTACCACCCAGTTAATCCCTATAAATGGATCAATCCACTAATTAGGCTACAACTCTCATAATCTAATCACTTCACCCCTGAAAATGCTTGCTTTGTCTCACAGTGAGCTTTTGGGGGACACCTCACATCTGAACCACAACATGCATCAACCTTATTTCTCCCAAAGTATAAAATAATCTTGTTGCTTTTACTATCTGATCTTTTGTCCCAAGTTTTTTTTTTTTTTAATTCAGAAGAGTGGAAAGAATTAAACCCAAATGCCCATCATCTATATTTAGCACTTATTAACATCCTACCACATGTGCTTTTTCTATGTTTAGTTGTCATTGTTGTTAGTCAGGGGTGTATATTTTCAATATATTTTATATGTATTGACTTTGACCTTTCAAACTCAATTGGCTTGAGTTATCAGAGGATCTTTGTCAATGCTTCAGATGCTGCCTCTGCATATGAAAGTGTCTATGGAGGATTCAAAAAATTAAATAAAAAGCAGAGTTCCTACATAACAGTAGAGCACCTATTGATGGACCACCTACTGTGTCCTAGGTTCTTTCCATACCTTGTTTGAATTCCCAGAATTAAATTCTTACAATTCTCACGTGGAATTTGGGGAAATGGGCTCAAGGAGATTGTGTAGCCCTCTGAAGATAATTAGAAAGTGCTGCAGCCAAGATACAAATACCCGTCGGCCCACATCCAAGTCCCAAGCTTTCCACTATATGAAAATGCAAGCGCTCCCTCTCCCCACAGCCCTCAAAGTGCTTTTGATACAGTTGAGAGGGGGAAAAACCTAATTGCCAAACAAGTGGGAGGTTAATCTAAAAGTTAACACTTAACCTGGCATGCGGACAGAAAAGGACCTTAAATGATCTTAGCTGGTTGCCATAGAAATCCTATGTGCTTAGAGGAAAGCTGGATACTGTGAACAGGAAGGAGGCTTGGGAGAGCCAGGATGGGGAGGAGGTGGCACTTGGGGCAAGTCAAGAGGAAGGAGGAGCATATGTGGGAAGGGAATTCCCAAAGCCCATGGTCTGCTGCTTGGGGTCCCCTTGCCTATCTGTAAGCTCTTGGCAAATCGGTTAATGGTTTATGAACAGAGTTAGGCCTGGGGAACTGTTCTGAGAAGTTCAGTGATTGTCTAGGATGTGTGGATCTGGCCCAGCTCCATTTTTAATGCTCCACAAGAAAGCAGAATTCTTTACCAAAGGATTCTACCTGTTTTTCCTCTCTTCCTCTTGACCATTCTTGGATCAGGTCAGGCGGGTGGACTAAAGAGGAAGAAAGGAGAAACAGAGATAGAATCCGTTATAAAATGCTTACTTCCTTGCTTTAACCATGTAATGCATTCAGATTTTAAATTCGGGAATTCATCAAGATGAATGTCTGCCCTCAAGTTCCAAAAGCAGGAGAGAAGCCATTGTGCCCACCAGCCAAGGGAGTCCAATTTCAGAGACGTCCCGCTCAGTGGGGCTATCAAAGCAATAATTCCACCTGATCAGAATTAGAAATTTTAAGCTCTTTGTAGCTCCTTAAATCCTAAAAAAGGAACACGTAAATATAGTATTTTGTGCACCACCCCCTTATAAACTGTACCCTGCAGTTATCCTCTTTTGGTCCCTTAATTTATCTTGAATAACCTAAAGCTTACTGGAAATGTGAGCACCTCGCTCGGTATTTCTGACAGTTATCAGCACAGAATCTTTGGCAAATGTTGGTGAAGTGGTAAACGCAAGGTAAACAGGTGGTTCCAGTGATCACTATTCTAAAGAGAGTCAAGTGTCACAGGAGTAATGCCTCGTACAGTGGAGTGTTTGCTTTCACTCAAAGAAACTTCATAGCCGACCCCCAGATATCAATATATTCCCCAAATCAAGATAGAACCCCAGATGACATCCCCTAGCAGCATAAGAACCCCTGGCCTGGGGTGTCGATAACGGAAACATCACAATGGGAGGAAAATATAACTCAGGAGCAAAGTCTTCTAAACATTTATGGAAGATCCTCAATTCTGGAGGCTGATAAAATCCAACTTTATTGATGATAATATAAATTTCATAATAAGAACTGATACTTGATTAAGGTAAAAACTAATCGCCCCCATTACTGAACCATCTCTATTGCGCTTTGTCATAAATGGTTCATTTGTTTTTTCAAATAGAATGACACCCTTCTGAGGACACATGGACACCTTGGGGGCAGGCATGAGTTTCACCAGCCACTTTGGAAAGGTGACCTGCTTGTTTTCCCCAGACCCAGGTGGGCAGTTGTTTAAGACTGGTGACAGTCAAAGTGCATGCCTTTAAAATACTCTGGAATGCAGAATTCAATGCAGTCCTCCTGCGGGCCACCAGCAACAGCCTGGGTCACAAGGCCACACCACCCAGCCTCTCTAGACCCATGGCCTCTACAAATACCAAAGTGTCTCTTAGATGTCACTGGAAACTTATCTAAATCAATTAAATGATAAAACTCCCCTCCAAATAAAAATAAGTAGAAGGAATGATAATTTTAGAAACTAATTAGAAGCTAAGGAGATGAGTATGGTTGCCTCAGCTCCAGAGCCTCTTCCCTGTGAGAAATGGGCTCATTAACTTTCCTAGAACTCAGTTTTTCTAAAAAATGGAGTTACAATCAGCCCATCCTCAGGGATGACTAGAGGGAAGGGCTCTCCGACCCTGGGCTCTGTGGTTTAATTTGGTGGCTCTAACTCTGAGAGCTCGTGCTGTCATACCTGACACAGCTCTCAGTTCCTCAGGGGACGGAGGTGACTGTTAATCGTGCAGCCCAATTTAACCCACACCTGCAATGTGACCATCACGGTGTTGAAAATATGTTAGATTACTCTCTTTAGGAAAATCACTTAAATCACAAACTGCTGTGAAATATCGACTTGATTCCATTTCTAAGAACATGACCGTTTCCTACGTTGGTGGGCTTTGCTAGCACAAGATATGGAAAATCACCTGTCAGGCCCTGACTTCCCATTCCAGAGCTGAGGCACTTAAGTCACTATGACGGGGATGAGAGGTACCGAGGGAGCCTGGAGGAGGCAGAGATGCCTCCAGCCATGCTAACTGGATGCCCTGCACAGAGCAGGGATGCTTGTGAACTGGACTTGAAAGAAGAGGTGGAGGAATCAGGTGACCCAGGCAGCAGGAAGAAAAAACATGCACAGAGAGTAGCACAGCCAGGGGAAAGGCAGGGCCATAGGGTGGAGGGGATGAGTTCAGTTGGCCTGGAGCATGAAACTGAGGACAGGAATGGGGCAGAAGAGTCAGGGACCTTAAATAACAAAGAGAAGGGCTGCTGTATCAGAGACCCCCAGAAGGCACCGAGGTTTCAGACAGAACACAGAAGTGTTATAAGCTATGTATTAGAAAGATTAATACAGTACCTGAGTCTGACGGTGATAGAAAGGAAACTCCAGGTACAGAAAATAAATAGGAGGCTCTGCTAGTAGAATACTAATGCAGGCGAGGGCTGGGGAGACAGCTCAGGTGGTAGAGTGCTTGCCTCGCATGTACAAAGCCCTGGGTTCAATCCCCAGTACTACTACTACTACTACTACTGCTACTACTACTAATAATAATAATAATAATAATAATAATAATAGACCAGGGTCTTTAATGGAAAGGAAAGCACAGAGACAGGGAACTGAGGACCTGACAATTAAGTGGATTGGGGGAGGGGGTGGTGTTGATCAAGTATGACACACCCATATGTTAAGGATGAAACATCCTTATCTACCCAGCCTCAGCAATACCCGGGAATAGCAACACTGGAATGTTAGTGCTAAGAACTTAGGAATTGTGTGTTTATAGCTCTCAGAAATGTGTTAAGGATCATGACGGAGTTTTTAAGAAATCTCTAAGTGCTGGGGGTGTCGCTTGGTGGTAAAGTATTTGCCTATCATGCACGTGGCCCTGGGTTTGATGCCCAACACCATGAAGAAAAGAGGAGAATGAATCTCTGGAACCGTACACTTTATGAAACCGTGAACCCTCAATATCCAGGGGAAAATAAAACAGCACTGTAGGGCTGGGCATTTCTCCAAAATTGTGCTTCTAACTCAGACATCACTTGTCCCTTTGAAATTCAGGAGATATAGCCTGGAACCTCATGCCACATGCTGGGGGTATTCTAGTCTCTCCCGTCCTCTCCAGGAACTTCAGTGTGGTTCTAAGTGCCACCCTGTGCGTGCTGACTGTGTTCAGGCAGTGTCCCTCCAGGACTGGTCTAGCGTCCCAGGTTAGTTTCCAGGATTCTTTCTGCATGATGATGCTGGGGTCTCCTTTCACAAAGGAGTTCAGGGGTCACTGAGATGTGAGGCAAGAAAAAGGGGAGCTCTGGGAAAGTAAACTTGGCATCATTTACAGAGAAGTCGCATAGAAAGGGATGCGTCTGCCAGGAGAGTGCACACAGGAGGGACAAGAAGACCTGGACGGTGTCTTGAGAAGCTTCCTTTGTAGGAGCCAGCTCAGGACCAGGGCCCCAGAGGAGACAGAAGACAGAAAGGAGCCTCAGAGACTGGGGGAGATGGAAGAACCCGCTTCAGGAAAGCCAAATGAGGGAGTGATTTCTGAACGTTTTGAGTCATTGTAATACCAGGAGCTAGACAGTGGATGAAAGGGCTACAAAATAAGGAAACACCTAATATTTGGCTATTTGAAGCAAGTATCTGTAATTACTACTACTACTACTACTATTATTAAAACACACACACAAAAACAAAAAACTAGATTGTCCTGGACCCACTATGATCAAATGATTTAGCAAAGCTTGACCACCTAAGTAAGCCGGCCTTTCACCCTGTGATAAGTGGCAATGGCGCCATCTACAGGACGCTTCCTGGAAATGAAATTCTGTGCTCAGAGAAAAGACTCGCCAAACATTACCTTCAATTCCAAGGAACTGTGCAAAAACCAAGTACTAGTCCCCACTGTTCGATAAAGCGTGAATCACAGACCCGCTTATTCCACAAACTTAATTGAAACTAGGTTTAAAATTAAAACCGCACAGCTCCTTTCATTTATCATTTTATTCCTGACAATCATATTACTAAGACAGCAAGAATAAGATTTATGTGGTACACTGCAAGCAGTTTCCCTGTGATATAAGTCATAAAAACAATTATACATTGCACAAAGCTACTGTCAAAACTATCTGTACATGTAATTTAGTCCCTGGAGAGAATAAAAGCCCATTATTTCTGCCCCACCAAGAATAGAAAAAGAATCATTTAAAAATCTCAAGTAGTGAAACTCTGTTACCTGCCAATGTTCTTTTGAAAACAAAGACTAATCATAGGTAATATGCTGATAAAATAGAAATGAGGTGCTATTATCTCTCAAATTCTCCTTCAATAGTATTTCTCCAATTTTGGTTTCCATGTGAAAGACATTCAGAGCCAAAATTCTATATTTGCTTTGAAGGCATGAAGGGGGGAGAAGAAGACCAGTGGAGCAGGGAGTGCAAACGCAGTGAATAAAAGAATAATTGCAAAGATGGTAAATGTTGCTCTAACCACATCAGTAGCCACTTTAACTGTGAGTGCTTTAAATAAGCAATAGAAAGACAGGAGGAGGGCTGGGGAGTTGCTCCCACTGCCGAGTGCAAGGCCCTGAGTGCAATCCTCAGCCCTGGGGGAAAAAAGGGGGGGGGGTAGTCAGAAATAATTTTTTTAAGAACCCAATTATGTATTGTCCATAAGAAACACAATTTAGATATAAAGGTCAGATTAAAAGTAAATGATGGAGCTCTGCACAGTGGCACACGCCTGTAATCCCAATAACTCAGGAGGCTGAGGCAGGAGGATCATGAGTTCAAAGCCAGCCTCAGCAAAAGCAAGGTGCTAAGTAACTCAGTGAGACCTGTCTCTGAATAAAATAAAAAATAGGGCTGAGGATGTGGCTCAGGGGTCGAGTGCCCCTGAGTTTAATCCCTGGTACCTCCCCCGAAAAAGTAAAGGGATAGAGACAGATATACTTCGTAAACACTAATCAAAAAAACTGGAATACCCATATTAATTACAGACAAAGCAACTTCAGAAAAAGAAAGATGATCGGGGATAAAGGGGGGGCACTACATAATGATAAAGGGATTGGTTCTCCAAGAAGACAAGAAAAGTCATGAAGGTAGCAGTTGATATTTTAGGCTGACTGTTGCATTCCAGTGACTTGTACATGCAGGTGATGTTTAATTATTGCAGTTCTAAGAGCCCTGCTGCTTCAAACTAAAAAGATCTGATAAAAAAGTTTCCAAGGTCATAAGCAGTAGAGTTAACACTTCATACAGTTAAACTCTGGAGACCTGATATAAAGCACGGTGACTAGTTAATATCTGTAAGGCATATTTAAAATTTTCTAAGGGAGTAGATCTTAAGTATTCTTACCAAATACACACACACAAAGGTTAACTATGTGAGATGGTGACTATGTTAATTAACTTGATTGTGGTCATCATTCCACAATATGTACACGTATCGAGACATCACATTGCACACCTTAAAAATATACAACTTTGTCACTTGTAGTAAAGCTGGGGGAAAAGATTTCCTTGCAAATCTCCTGCCTCCAAATGTGTGTGCACCTTTCTGCTATTCTGTTATTTTTTTACAAAGACATAAAATTCATCTGCCTTGTGAATTCACCAGTGGCCAGAATGATGAAGAGGGAAGTTTTGCCTATCATCAGAGTCAAATGGAACCATGTGGACCATTTACTGCAAACCCCTGCCTCAGACCAGACCGACATAAAAAGAGACAATTTTCCAAAAATGCCATCTGGATATTAGCACCTGAATTTTTCTTGGGCAGTAGTGCGAGTGTTTTTGCTTTGATTTCGCCTCCCCCTGTATCAGTCTAACATCAACAAACCAAAATCTCAGTGCAAAATCGCATCTTCATCTCAAACTGAGATTTCTGTTCTGACAGTGAAGATACAGTATCAGTACCTGCAGCAATGTTTCAAACTCCACAATGATTTGGCACCATGAGTGAGGGAGAAAATTTATTGGTTTCTTGCTGCTCTAAATCATCAAATCCTAGGTAATGGTGGTACTATGTTGTGATTAACTATGAGGTTGGACAGAAGCCTGGCACTCTGTCTGTCACCTGAGGGTGAGTAACCATCTGTAGAAGGCTGTCCACCACCGTGGCAAGCCAAGAAAAAGATTCAGGTGTCAAAGCAGCTGGCTGTTAAGTCATAAGAGTCTATGTTTCCCTCAAAAGTAAAAACCTGAGAGTTTTTTAAACCAAAGATATTAGATTTTTTTTCTTCCTAATATGATCAGATTTTTTTCTTCCTCAGATTTATATATATATATTATTGGCAATGAACATCTCAGGATAACCATTTCTTTTCTTTTTTTTTTCCTTTTTTGGTTTGTTTTGATGGATTTTTTTTTTTTTTTGCTTAGCAGTGGTGGGAATTGAACCCAGGGTCTTGCACATCCATCAGCAAGCCCTCTACAACTATGCTACATGCCCTGCTCCCAGAATGACCAATTCTTGTTTGAAGACCCAAAACCCAAAACTAAGTAGGTGATTCAAGCGATCTCCACCGAGTTCCAGGTCTGGGTGAGGTAGAAGAGGCTCCGTGCCCCCTGCCCCTCCCACGGAAAGCCACTGTGACAGGCAGACCAGGAAACAACTTACAGCATCACAGAACTGCTGGTGAGCTTACAAGTGTTTCTCTCCAATATTCCCCATCCTGAACTCAGTGCCACTTGGAACCTGGGAGTGGGCACCTGCACAGGGACAGAGGGAGACCGGGAGAGGCTCTCTAGTTTTGGCCAGAGAAGTGGGAAAGGGAACGTCTACTATTCAGAGAGAGAGCTAAGGAGATCTGTTTCTCCCCGTTCCTGGTCGTCCTTGATGTTTTCTTCTTCGTCCTCCCTCCTCCTCTTCCTTCTTTTTTTCTCTTCTCTTATTCTTCCTTCCCTCCGTCCATCCTCCTTTTCCTCCTCCTCTTCTCCCCACCCCACACTCCTCCATTTTCTTTTACCCTGTGGTAGCAGCAGGAACCTGCCAAAGCCAAACTCTGAGGGAAGAGGACTTTTCTGTCTTCGTGGAGGATGGATCTGTGGTCCCAAGACAGTGGGAGAATCCCCCGTTGCTTTTATCCTCTGTTTTTCCTCTGCTCAGCCACAGATATGAGCACAGTTGTAGGAACACATCGCAGAACAGGGAAACTCAAGTCCTGGCTTTCAGAGAGAGCGAACTAACTGGAGACTAACAGTGAGGGATCAGGGAACCAGAAAGAACTGTGGAGATTGGGGTGAAGGAGGAGCTTCAGAAAGTGACCCCTTGGAAATGTTTATGAACCTCTGGGCTCACCCCTGAGCTACTCATGTGTGCATCTCATTCTCACAGCACATGTAGACTTTGAGAACTGAGCCACACTATAGTCTAGCACCCCCAAAGTGCCAGACTCATCATCGTGTGGCTCATATGTGGGACAGATCTAATAGTACTTCAAAAGCTTTGAAAACAACACTGACTCTGGCAGCACAACCCACAGAAGGCTGGATGGAACTAGTAACCTAAACTCTGTCTGATTGTGTACCTGCTAGTGATTTTCCATACGGTTTAGACAAGACCCAGAGTCTCATAAATGTTTTTAAATGCCTGGAACACAATCTGAAACTACTCACCATACAAAGAACCAGGAAAACTCAACTTGCCTGGCAAAAGCCAATCCACAGACAATAAAGACAGGATGACAGAGGTTCTTATCAAATAAATAGAATCTATAAAGAAAAAAATGGAAACTTTAGAACTGAAAAATACAATAACTGAAAAAAGAAACTTGCTGGTTAGAGATGATAGAAAATAGTGAACTTGGAGACAGATCAATAGAAGTTGTACAATCTGAATAACAAAAAGAAATAATGGTTGAAAATATCCCAGGTTTGGCAAAAGACAAACCTTAAGATTCCAGAAGCCCAGTGGACCTCAAATAGGAGAAGGTCAAAGAAATCCATGCCCAGATATATCCTAATCAAACTGATAAAAATAAAGCCAAATAAAAGAATATTGAAATCTGCCAAATAAAAATTAGACATTATAGGGCTGTGGAAATAGCTCAGTAGTATATCACTTGCTTATCATGCTTAAGGCCTTGGTTCTATCACCCAGCACTGCAAAAAGAAAAAGAAAAAAAAAGAAAAAAAGAAAGAAAGAAAGAAAAGAAAAGAAAGAATAAACTGGACCTACATTGACCTATAGGGGATCAACAGTTTGAATTACCATAGATTTCTCATTATAAATCATGGAGACGAGAAGACAGTGGAACATTTTCAAAATGCTGAAAGAACTCAACCCAGAATTCTTTATCCAGTAGTGAAAATATTAAAAAATGAAGATGAAATAAATGCATTCTGGGATGAAGGAAAACTAAAAGAATTCATTGTCTGTAGTCCTGGTCTGAAAGAACTGTAAAAGAAGTTCTCTACATAGGGAATGGATACCGGAAGAAAACTTGGAATAACGACAACAAGTAGCAATAGAAATGGTAAATATCTGGATAAATATAATGGAGTATTATTTCCTTATTGAGTTCTTCAAAGTATATTCACCAAAACTATGACGTGTTTGATGGAGTTTGGAGTTCAGATAGATGTGCATCATAAGATAACTACTACTCAGGGGAGAGTGTAAAGTGATCCATAAGGTGGTAAGGTTTCCTCAGTCCACCTAGGGAGTCAAAGGTTGATTCTAATTAGACTGTGAAAAGTTGAGTTTCACGTTATAGCTCCCAGACCAACAACTAAAAATTACTTGAGCTACATTCATAAGTTCAATAAATAAATGAAAATGGAATACTAAAAAAAATGTTCAGATAACCCAAAAGAAAGCAGAAAAGAGGAAGCAGAGAAATTTAAATGGAGGAGACAGTCCCACCCACTGTGCTGCATCTCCACATGCAGCCCACCACTAGCATGGGACAACACAGAAGATGACCCAATTCCAGAAGATGACAGTGGGGTCTTCTACCAAGGTACACCCTGAAGCTCCACCTGGAAGACAAATGTAGAGGAGCAATTGCTGCTAACATTATTTAATACACTGTAGTATGCACATTTTCACATGACTGTCTTATTTCTTCAGAATTTTACCAACCTGGTATTATCAAAGCCTCAACGAGAGACATCAGCAATTATTTATAGATATTACCAAATTTGCCATATTAGTTTTCCATGAGAAAAGTCAAATTTACTCAATGGAATCACCATAACAGACTCTCAAAGATTATGATTGCACTTGGTTTTGCATCTGTGTTTATCTCATTTGCCAACTACTAATCCAAATATGAATATTGTGCTTTTTTGTGGTGTTAAGTCAGCTATTTTGTTGTTGTGACTTAAGGATCTGACCAGAAAGATTTTAGGAAGAACAGTTTACTTAGGGGACTCATGGTTTCAGTGGTCCATAGAAGGCCAGCTCCATTCCTTGGGGCTGAAGGTGAGGCAGAACATCATGGCAGAGTGTATGGCAGAGGGAAACGGCTCACATGATGACCACGAAGCAGAGAGAGAGACTCCACTGTCCAGATAAAAATATATACCCTATAACCATGCCCCCAAGGAACCACTTCCTCTAGCCACATCCTACCTGCCTCCAGTTACCACTCAAATAATCCCACCAGGAATTAATTCTCTGATCAGGTTAAGGCTATAACCCAATCATTTATCCTCCAAACCTTCTTGCATTGTCTCACACGTGAGCTTCTGGGGGACACCTCACTTCCAAACCTTAACATGTGGATATTGGATATCCATATGTTGGGAAATCCAACATTATCAATAAAGTAATGAGAGTAAATGTTGATATTCAACCGTTTGGGTTTATAACCAAGCATCTGTTGGGCTCATGGATTACAAGTGTCTATGTGAGCAGGTTGTTGGTACTCCGAGATTTTGGATTATCCTTGGGAGGAGTCAGAATGCTGTAAAAATGCAGCCGGCACATCCCTGGCCCGTCTCAGCACTGTGGTTCTCTCTGTGATGTTGTTTGAGCAGTGTGGACACAGTTTAAGGGACAACTAGAATGCTCCCAGAATATCCAACCTCTATTTACAAACAAGCCTATTCTGGTTATAGCAATGGGATGTGATGAGTTAACTTTCTAAAGATGATTGAAAAATAGTTATGGATTTGCAGGCTGAAGAATTCCCTGTAATTGAGATAACAGAGACCAGGACTCTAACCAAAGATGGTATTATTAAATTTAATAGAGAGGCTTGTAGAAGACTTTTGGCTCATCTAGTGGAAAACAAAATAAAGGGAAATAAAGTCAATGAGGTACCAAATGGATGTATTTAGCTGTTCCAAACAACAAAAATGATAGAGAATCATTTCCCTTTATCTCAAAAAAAGAGAATTGAAATTGTGGTATCTAAGGAGAAAGGTGAATGAGATCTTCAGTCAAAAGTGTGTGTGTGTGTGTGTAGCATTGGGATTTAATTAATCCATCTGGACACAAGACACCACAGACCTGAGAAGGTCATAATACGGCTGATCATATCAACTCTGCCTCATTGAGCAATTAGAAGAGTTATAAAAGGAAAATGAGCAAAGGACAGCCACTGAAGAATATGACAGAGAATCTGAAAGTGAAGACAAGAAATAGAGGAGATCCACAGCTGGGGAAATTAATTAAAGGAAAAGGTTGAAAATCTCACAAACCAAAGAAAAAATACTCACTGTGGTGAAATAGAGGAGATCATTCTCCTGGCTACTGCATGGCATAAAACCAAGAAAGCAGACAGGCAGCTTCTCAGCCAGTGAGGTTCCAGAAACCTTCAGGGACACCAGAAGTCCACGGGTTAGAAACTTGACTGCCTAAGATCCACACTATTAGATGGATAGACACACAAACAACATGAAAAAGCAAGGAAACAAATTACCCAAACACACACCAAGATATCCAATAACAATGCATTGCCACCACAATGGAAGAAATTTCAGAGAATGTACATAGTTAAACTGATCTGTGAAGAAAAGGATAGTATAAGGAATGAAATCAGAGAGAAAATACAGAAAGTGAAAGATCACTTCAATTAAGAGAGATGGGGGGAGCAGAAATCCTCAAAATGAAGGAAACAATAAAACACACTAAAAATTCAATTGAAAGCATCACCAACAGACTAGATCACTTGGAAGATAGAGTTTCAAGCAATGAAGACAAAATATTTAATCTTGAAAACAACCATGGAGAAAAGATGTTAAGAGACCATGAACAGAACTTCCAAGAAATATGGGATAACAAGAGAAAAAAAAAACAAATTTAAGATTTATGGAGCTAGAGGGAGGCTCAGAGATACAGAGGAAAGGAATACACCATCTTTTCAATGAAATAATATCAGAAAATTTCCCAGACCTAAAGAGCGTAATGGAAAATCAAATACAGGAGGCTTACAGGACCCCAAATATACAAAATTACAACAGACCCACACCAAGTCACATTATTATGAAAATGCCTAACATACAGAATAAGGATAGAATTTTAAAGGTTGCCAGAGAAAGACAATAGGTAACATTTAGAGGGAAACCAATCCAGATCTCAGCTGACCTTTCAATCCAGACCCTCAAAGCTAGAGGTCTAGGAATAATATATACCAAGCTCTAAAAGAAAAATAGATGTCAGCCAAGAATACTACATCCAGCAAAATTAAGCTTCAGAACTGATGATAAAATAAAAACCTTCCATGATAAACAAAAGTTAAGAGTTCACAACTAGAAAGCCTGCATTAAAAAAACATACTCAATAAGATATTTCATGAAGAAGAAATGAAAAATAAAAGTAAAAACCAGCAAAGGGAAGAACTACACTAAAAGAACAGTGAATCAAGCCAGGCAAGCCTGTAATCCCAGCAGCTTGGGGAGCTGAGACAGGAGGATTGCAAGTTGAAAGCCAGCCTCAGCAATGGTGAGACCCTGTCTCTAAGTGAAATACAAAATAGGGCTGGGGATATGGCTCGGTGGTTGAGCGCCCATGAGTTCAATCCCTGGTACAAAAGAGAGAGAGAGAGAGAGAGAGAGAGAGAGAGAGAGAGAGAACAGTGAATCAATGGAGAAACTAATTCAAATTAAAAACCAGAAATAAATCAAAATGACAAGGAATAAAAATCATATCTCAATAATAACATTTGGCTGGGGTTGTGGCTCAGTGGTAGAGTGCTTGTTTAGCATGTGCAAGGCACCACATATAAATAAGTAGGTAAAATAAAGGTCCATGAACAACTAATAAAAATATTTTAAAAAGATGAACACTGGCAGTTTGGATTAAAAAACAAGAACCAACAATATGCTATCTCTGTGAGACTCACCTTACAGGCAAAGCCACCCACAGCCTGACAGTAAAAGGATGGGAAAAAATATATCACCTACATGGATCTCATAAACAAGCAGAGGTTTCTATCCTCCTATCATATAAAGTGGACTTCAAGCCAAAGTTAATCAGAAGGGACAAAGAAGGACATTTCATATGGCTTAAGGGAATTATATATCAACAAGACATAACAATCATAAATATCTATGCCCCAAGCAATGGAGCCTCTGTGTATGTTAAACAAACCCTTCTCAATTTCAAAAAGCAAATAAACCACAACATAATAATACTAGGTGACTTTAACATACCTCTCTCACCACTGGATAGATCCTCCAAACAAAAACTAAAGAAACTATAGAACAAAAAGATACAATTGGAACTAACAAGACACTTCACAGAAGAAGAAACGTGAATGGTCAACAAATAAATGAAAAAATGTTCAACATCACTAGTAATTAGAGAAATGCAAATTAAATCTACACTGAGATTTCCTCTCACTCAGTCAGATGGCAATTGTCAAGAATACAAGTATGGCCGGGCCCGGTGGCATATGCCTGTAATCCTAGCAGCTAGGGAGGCTGAGGCAGGAGGATTGAGAGTTCAAAGCCAGCATCAGCAAAAGCAAGGCACTAAGCAACTCAGTGAGATCCTGTTTCTTAATAAAATACAAAATAGGGCTGGGGATGTGGCTCAGTGGTCAAGTACCCCTGAGTTCAATCCCTGGAACCACCCCATACTCCTCCCCACAAGAAAGAATACAAGTAACAATAAATGTTGGTGAGAATGTGGGGGAAACGTACACTCATACATTGCTGATGGGACTGCAAATTGGTGTATCCACTCTGGAAAGCAGTATGAAGATTCCTCAGAAAACTTGGAATGCAACCACCCTTTGGCATATATCCAAAGGACTTAAAATCAGCATACTGCAGTGACATGGCCACATAAATGTTCATAGCAGCTCAATTCATAATAGCTAAGCTATGGAACCAACCTAGGTGCCCTTCATTAGATGAATAGATAAAGAAAATGTGCTACATATACCCGATGGAATATTACTCAGCCATAAAAAAGAACGAAATTATGGCATTTGCTGGTAAATGGATGGAACTGGAGGCTATCATGTTAAGTGAGATAAGCCAATCCCCCAAAACAAAAGGCCAAATGTTCTCTCTGATATGCAGATGCTGACACACAGATGGGGAGGGGGGAGGGAGGAGTAAAGGTTTAGCAGAGTGGACAGTGGGAAATGGGGGTAAGGGAATGGGAAAGACAGTAGAATGAATTGGACATAGCTTTCCTATGTTCATATGTGGATACATGACTAGAGTAACTCCACGTCATATACCACCACAAGAATGGGAAGTTATATCCCATGAGTGTATGATATGTCAAAATACATTGTACTGTCATGTATAACTAAAAAGAACAAATTTTAAAAAATAAGGAAAAGAAAAAAATACACAGGAGCCCAGGATGCCTCAAACTACTAAGATGTTTAGTGCACAATTTTGGAGAATGAGACGCATAGACAGTGACAGGGATGGAAAGACAAGGCCACCTAGACAGTCCAGGAAAGACGAACTTGGGGCACTACTTGGTAGGGAAAGCCCAGACTGTCCCAGGTTCTCTGTAGCTGGGGTCAGAGTTGCTCTCAAACTCAGCATCTTCAAGATGTCAGGATGGGGAAGAAAACCAAGACTATGGTGAAGAGTTCTCAGAAGCTGCGCTGCCTGGGGAAACGAGGGGGCGGGAGACATGTTGGATCTGAAGTCAAGGACTTGCCTCTGGGAAGAGGAAAGCTGGAGACAGCCCGGGGGCTGTGTTCTTGTCCGCTGTCCTGGTTCGACTAGACGGTTGGCAGCTGTTGTTTCTTGGTCTGGTCTGGTGCAGGTTCATAAAGTGGAATCATAACCTACGCCATGAAAATAGCTAAAGCGCTTGTTGCTTTGCTGAGAACACGGATTGACCTATGTCGGTGTGGGAGATTTGTGTCTCTGCATAATATTACAAATATTTTGGGTAGAAAGTATTTATGCATTTAATGGATGATTGATTGCTTCAGATTTGCAGAACTAGAAAGATGTAGTAGTGTAATGATGTTGTTTCTTTTGGGGAAAAAAAGGAACTATTTTATTTTATATGAGGGACTTCAGCTCCACACTCATGAATTGTACTTTTTTGAGAAGAAAGTATCTCCGCTTGAGCAGAAGGCAGCCAGCCCCACCCAGCTGGTTTGGGAGCAAACTTATTTATGAGTATGTAAGAACCCTACTTAAAATACGTTCTTAAACTACTTTCTAGTATCTTTATACAATGCATCATTATAATCTGTCTTCAATCATTTTATCCAAAATAAATCTCCAGAATTTAAAAAAAGGAGGTGGTGAGGAGTACAATCAGAAAACGATTCAATGGCAGATATAAATTTAAACATGTAAATAATGTAATGATTTAAACTAGTGGTGAGCAAACGTGGCCCTGGTCCAAACCTGCTTTTGTATTTGAAGTCTTATTGGAACACAGCCACATTCATTCCTTACTTAGTCGGCAGCCTTTTTCTCACTACATGAGTAAAGCTGGGTAGTACAACAGACCTATAGGCCACACGGCTTCAAATCCTGTCCCTTTATAGGAAGACTTTGCTGATCTCTGGTTTAAATGCACCAATTCAAAGACCAAGATGGTCAAAGTATGGCTAAAACAGCACGACCGATATGTTGTCAACAAGAAAATGATTCAATCATAACAGTATATTAAGGTTAAAAGCAAAAGGGTCTGGGGTTGCAGCTCAGTAGTAGGGAATTTGCCTAGCATGAGCAGAGTTCTACGCTCAGTCCGGAGCATGCCCCCCTCCAAAAAAAAAAGTAAAGGGATGGAAAAAGATGTGGCAGGAAGCCATACATCAAAACAAACTGGAGTGAGTGGCTCTATGAGTATCAGAGCAGGTTTCAAAGCAGAAGGAATTACCAGGGATAAAGAGGAATATTACTTAATGACCAAAGGGTCCATTCACCAAGCAGGCTTAACAACCCTAAAGATGTTTACATCTAACTATAGATTTTGTAAGTATATCAAGAAAAAAAACTAAAAAGAAAAATAGATGAATTCAAAATTATTTGGGGGACTTCAATACCTCCCTCGCATTACCAAACAGAAGCAGTAGACAAAAGATTAGCAAGGATATGGAAGAACTGAGTAATACCACCAACAGATAGGATGCTGCTGATGTTCAGCAAATACTCCCACCAGCAGCAGCAGAATACACATGCTTTTCACATACACATGGAGCATTTGCCAAGATAGAACATATTCTTTGTTAGAAAACTAAGAAACTTGAAAGAATTAAAATCATGGAAAGTAAATTATCTGACCATGATGAAATTTAAAAAAAACCAATGAGAAAGATTACAGGAAAATCTCTCAAACACTCAGATGGTCAAGAGTACACTTCTAAATAAACCATGGGTCAAAGAGGAAGTCTTAAGGAAAATTAGGAAATATTTCAACTGAAGAAAAATGGAAATACAGCATGTCAAAATTTGTGGAATTTGTGCCAAGTGGTGGTTATAAAGATACTCAGAGCATTAATATCTAGTATTTTTCATATTACAAATAGAAAAGAAGAAAGTTCTCGGATCAATCATCTAATCCTCAAGAAAGGAGAAAAACAAAACAAACACAAATCAAATGCAGGAAGGAAATAATAAAGATGGAAGAAGAAATCAATGAAATAGAAAACAGAAAAAAATAATGGATAAAATCAATGAAATTAAAAGCTGGACCTTTGAAATGAGCAATAAAATTGACAAACCTGTGATAAAAGTGACCAAAAGAAGGTCAACATCTCCAGCTTCAGGAATGAAATGGGGATTATTCCTCCAGACATTAAAGTGGAGTTAGCAGTGATTACACACCACAACTGGGATGATTCTCAAAGCCACTGTCCTGAGTGATAGAAGCCAGTCTCCAGGGGTTACTATTATTCAATTCCATTTATATGACATTTTCAGAAAGACAAAACTCCCCTGCCAGACAACAGCTTAGTAGCTGCCAGGATAAGAGGAAATTATATTTTGTATTCTGATTGTGGTGCTCATTTTATCATTTATAGATGATTTTAAAATTTTAGTACTATATATGCAAAAAAAGTCAACAACAGATTCAACTGCTTATGTAAATTTTTAAAATAAATTTTAGGAAAAGAAAAGATCACAATTCCCATAGTCATTTTCTTATGGTCCCCTTTAGGATTTGAAATACTCATTTGAAATTCCCAGGGAAGGCAACTTACTAGTGTTTGATGGGGTGGGTGTCCCACTTCACAGGAACAGATGGCATCTGAGGCTGGCTGCATTCCCTAGTGTGCTCTTGCCCTCCTGTATTAGGCACACAGGTGACTCTCATTGCAGTGGCCATGGAGCTCAGCTTCGCACTGAAAAAGGTGACAGACATATAAAGATTTGAAATGGTCAGTGAATCCAGGATGAAATTGATCTTCAGGCTCCCTTCACTCTCGATTAGGTGGAAATGATCCAAGCTTGGAAGGGGAAGTATATAAGTCTGTTTTCTATTACTATAATGAAAGACCTGAGGTTGGATATTTTATAATAATCAAATGTGGCTTATTTAGCTCACAGTTTTAAAGGTGGAAACTCCAAAGAGGACAGCACTGGCTCTGGTGAGGGATTACAGGTGTGTGCCACTGCGATCCCTCTTATTCTTAGAGGATTGCTTCCAGCATCTCCTGAGGGCACCTGAATCCACAGAAGCTCATGTCCTTTATGTAACATGGTGTGGTGTTCACCTAGAACCCATGCACATCCTGCTGTGCACTCTAAATGATCTCTAAACTACATATGGCACCTCATAAAAGGCAAATGCTGTGGAAAAACTTGTCATACGTGTTGTTTAGGGAATCGTGACAAAGAACTGAATATCTTCAGTAAAGGAGAGGTTTATTCCTGTTTGGGTTTTTTGTGTTTTTCCTAATATTTTCAATCATAGTTGGTTGGATGTGTGGGTGTGGTGCCCACAGGTATGGAAGACCAACTCTGTGTCCTAGCCTCTAGACGAGGCCCCAGGGTGATCACACATCCTGTACAGGAGACCGTCTTCCAGATGGAAACCTGGACCTCAGAGACGCTAAGACCTAAGGAGCAGCAGCACAGGATTGGAAAGCGTCTGGCCCTCCCCTGTGCTCTTTCCCTCTGGCCCCACTGCCTCTCACAAGAAGTGACCACAGGCAGCCTGTCACTCAGTTATTAGGGCACCCTTGCCCCTGGCAGGGGAGGTAGAAAACCTTGCAGAGATGATGTCCTGCTCAGGGAATGCTGGCATCAGAATGGCCAACGTGGCCCTGACTTTGGACGGTGGTGACCGTCAGTGAGCACTAGGTGATGGTTTCAGATGGTGAACTCGTGTGCACTTCAGTGAGTCTGTGTTGTTGTCGACGTGGTAACACTTGCTGCTTCTTTACAGACAACAGTTCAACGTGGGGAGCTCCCAGGAAAAGGGGGATTCCTCCACCTCCCCTCCTTTCTCTGGCGGTTTGACCTGGCATTCCCAGTGAGTTGTGACATGTTGGTCATCTTGTTACTTTCTATTTCTAGTAAGTTCAATTATGGTGCTACAAGAGGGGACTCAAGTCACAGGGACGGATTCATGGGTGCTCTGCCTGACAGTGAAGAAGAAATGGATGCAGTTTAAGCAGCTCCTAGGCCGGGTGAGGGCTGTGACTTTACACTTTTGCTTTCCCTTCTAGGAAAATGGACATTAGCTTTTAGGAAGATCGTGCTATAAGCAAGGGAAGAAGGAGGTGAAATGACCCAAATTAGAATCTGCAGCTGCTAGAATCCTCCTTTCTGCAGCTGGTCATCTATAACTGGGGTCCTAAAGGAACAGACATCTGGGCTTCTGCCCAGATGCAGGAGCTGGTACTTATGAGGAGAGAGGAGGTTCCTTGCCAGGAAAAAATTCAGGGCAAAGTAGACTAGGCTGAGAGGAGAAAGTCTGCAACTGAGACAAGCCAAGGGAGGCAAAATTCCCTAACACAATGAGACTGAAGAGGTTGATACTACATAATCAGAAGCTACAAACGCTTACAGCAAGGTTGCAGTACAGAAAATAACCTGCCAAAGTGTAAGATTACTTACAAGCATTGAGCTAAGAAGAAGGCATAGCGTCCATTCATTAGTACTGTCAGCTGACGTTTATATACGCTTACTCTGTGGCACACACTTGGGTAGGTGCTCACCACACATTGTCCTGTTTAATTCGCTCATCAACCCTGTGGTAGGCACTGTCACTGGCTGAGAGAGATGAATGACTTTGCCTAAAGACACACAAGGAAATGAAAGCAGGGCCAGGATCAGAAGCAGATGGCTAGAACGTTAAGAGCCTGTGTTCGTGGTGACGTTCCACATGCCTCCTACTAGTCTGGGTTTGGAATGATACTTAGTACAACTAAGCGAGGAACGCAATGTAGAGAAAGCACAAAATTGGGAATCAGAAGTCTGTCCCAGCTCTGATCATCAGGAAAGACTATCTCTCTGTTTCAATAAAACGAGTCTATCATCTGGGTGACTTGAGATTACAAACATGACCAGGGTTTGAAATACTGTCACTCCATGCTGATGACTACTGATTCACAAAGTCATAAGTGAATGTCTGCTCTGGGCTGGAAACTGGGCACACAAGGCAGAGCAAGTACCCTCATGGACCTTGGAGTCTTTTAATACAAAGGCCATCTGGGGGAGTGTGTCTAGGTCCGGGAGGTCAGGGAAGTGGTCACTTCCCCCAAGGAAGTGAGAAAATGGTCCAGGAGCAATAATGCCAGCAGGTTGGGGTGGGGGAGTGCACGTGAAAAGTACTGAGAGAGAGACATGGAGGCACATGGAGTTGGAAGGAGGCCAGGGGAGACCAGCGGCCTCGGCGGGGGAGGGGTTGATCAGCCAGACCTTGCAGACCCTCAGCAGTGATGGGACCCCAGTCCTTATCAGAAAGTGAAAGGGAGCCCCTGAGTAGAGGGTGATCTGAACAGATGGACAAGGAGACCAACAGGAGGCCAGGGCAGTAGTCTACATGGCAATGGGTGATGGGCCTGGACCCATGTGGTGGATGTGGAATGGAGAGAAGATGATGGGTGGTTGGAGAGAGATGTGGGAGGTAAGTTTTGTAGGAGGGGTGACATATGGAGTAGGGGTAAAGAAAAGAGGGGTGCCAAGGATGAGGTTGAAGTCTCTGGCTGGGGACTGTGTTGATGAACAGGTCACCCCATTCATACAGAAATGGTGAGAAGACGGGAATTCAAAGAGATTCATGGATTAGGCTCTTAGGCTGCAGAGTTGGAGATGTTAAGTAGGTCAGATAGTGCTGGGCCTCTTAAAACCACTAGCTAGCACCTTTTGTCCGACACCAACTTTAAGAAGTGACTGTTTAAGCACCTTCTGTGAGCCTTCATAGGATGGGTCCAAAGACAGTCTTCCTGCATGTAAGACACAGGGCTTTCCCTTAGAGTATGCCTCATTGGTGAGATTAGCTGAACACTTAACACAGTGGGAAAATATAAGTCAGCAGACAATTAACTACCAAAGATTGAGGTACCGTGGAAATGAGCGGAGGGGCTTCCTGCAAAAAGTGAGGCTCAAATAAGAGAAACCTGGCAGACTCCCGACGAATGGGAGGCCAGATAGCAATACAGCATCATGAGCAGGAGAACAAAGTCAGGATAAATACTTTTCTGTGTTGGGGAGCAGTGAAATTGTAGATGCTTGTAGAATACAGTGTATATATTATATAACAATGAATCTAGGAGTCCAGCCACTCAATGCAGACATGTTTTTGAAGATGAGATATATATTTGGGGAGCTTAAGGATTTTCTATTTCATTGGCTGCTTCTGATCCTCACAGACAGACCACTCATGGCAAATAGCAAATATATGTTCAAGTGACATAAAAGTTGAATATGTATACAAATGTCTGACACCCCAGGAAGAGCTTTAGATATTATAGTGCCTAATAGCCATTTTAGCAAAGAATTATATTTTAAAATAGGTGTGAGGGTCTAAGGGAAAAGGAAACATATTGTCTGTTTTGACTGTCTCTGTCTGGCTTTTGCTACGATAACAGAATACCAAAAACTAAGTGATTTATAAGGAACAGAAGTTTATTTCTCACATTCCTGGAGGGAAATGAAAATCAAAGCACAAGTCTCTGACAAAGGCCTTAGTGCTATTTTATTTCATAACAAAATACAGAAGGGCCAAAGAGGAGGCCTTACTCCCAAAAACACTTCTTGTAGCAATGTTAATCCATTCAGAGATCAGCGCTCTTGTGGCCAAAATATCTCTCATTAGGCCCCACCTCCCAACACCCAGTACACTGTGGATTAAATTTCCAGCATATGAATTGGCAGACTCCTTTGTAATCTCATATATCAGGGTAGCCAAAGTGAACCTGCAAACTCATCTGGAGGTTCTATAGCAAGAGAAATTGACAACTTTGCCACCCAAGGCAGAGAGGTAGTGCTAAGAGAAGAATGAATAAGACTCGTCTTGATCTGGGTTCACATACAAAAATGTCCTTTGCTTTAAATAAACAGTGTCCCTGTGCTAGTCAGCTTTCCATTACTATAATGAAATACACAAGGTAACCAACTGGAAAAGAGGAAATGTTCACTTGGTCTCATGGTTTCAGAGGCTCCAGCCCATGGTCAGTTGGCCCCTTGTTTTTGTGCCTGTGGCGAGACAGAACGTGGTGGCAGGGAGCACGCAGTGGAGCAAAGCTACTCACCCCATGGCAGCCAAGAAGTGAAAGAGAGAAAGGAAGGGCCAGGTCAAGGGCAAAAGACCTCCGATGACCAGAAGACCTCCTACTGGGCTCCACCTCTTACAGGTGTCACCACCTCCTAACAGCACCACCAGTGGGTGCCAAGCCTTTAACACACAGCACTTTGGGAGTCACCAATAAGACCACAGCTTCCTGTACTGGAAAGATGTCTCATCCTGGGACTCTGTTTTACGTTTCTGCTACATCAGACCTGTGCTATCTTCCTTCCTGTCTTTCAGGTGACAGAACCATCCTTGTTGTTTTAGATTCTTTCAGAAGGTGCTCACATGGGAACCTAGGGAGAGGAGAGTCTCCCCCATCCCCAACACCAAGGCAAGAGCTGTGCAGAGGGAGAGGTTCACTTTGCAAATCAGCTGGGAAGGGAGATGCAGGACCTGGAGGCCCAGCATCTCCCAGTTCCCTCTCCCAGTTCCATCTCCCTGGAAAATCATCTACAGGCTACTTACATGGAGGAAGCATTTGTCTTTAACTTCTAACTGCCTGTTCTCTCTCTGAAAGTGAAACTGAATCATGCAGAATTTATAAAGTAGTTCAGGGACAGCCACTTTCGGGCCCTTTTAAAATAAGGTGACCTATATTGTATATAATTAAACCTGGAGTGGAGTTGCATGTTGAAAATGCTTTTAAGCTAATGAATGTTTCTTTTTTTTTTATCAGACCACAGAAAAATCCCCAAAGTAAAGGAGGAAAAATTCTGTATTTATGAAACACCCTCTTTGTGCAGCTATATTTTGTGAGAAGTAGACAATATGGAGAAAAATACATGGCCAAGAGAAGAATCTTCTCTTCCAATGGAAAAGATATTTTTGTATCAAAACAAAGTAATGGTGAAGTCCATTACTTTTCTAAGCTCAGGAAAAACCCTATGTCCTTTGAACTTCTGGTATTATCTTCTAGTATTATCTGTATTTTCTGATATAATCACCATTATTTTTGCCTAAAAAAAAAAAAAATCAACTTTTTTGTAACCCAGAAGCTGACCTGTTACATTTTGTCCAGAAGAAAGTATCCTCAGATGCAGTACTTCATATGTTCCTTCACGCTCTGATAATGTTTTAGCACCAAGAGAGGGGGTACCCAAACAGGTGATAAGAATTGTTCAATACAAACCATGTAATGAATTTCCACATCCATTAAGAGAGTCTGGACCCCTCCGGAGCTAAAGGATTAAGGGAAGATGCTGGAGAATGAGATTGACCCAATTGTGTGCATGTATGAATATGGCATAATAATCTCCACTATTATGTATAATTATAATGCACTAGTGATAAATAAATTTTAAAAAGAGCTAAAGAATTAAAGACCTTGGACTGGGGATGTAACTCAGTGGTAGAGCACTTGTCTGGCATGCATGAGGCCCTAAGTTCCTTCCCCAGCACCACCAAAAAAAAAGCTATCACATTACCTGTGATAGCTAAGGATTATGTTCTGTGTGGTTTGTGCCTCTTACCTTCAGTCCTAACAGGGCTTGGGTACATGAGGCCTCTGCACAGCTGATAACACCTCACCAGGGACAGGCACTGCAGATATCCAGTGCTTCCATGAGACACAGCCTTGTCTGTCAGCCTGGAGATCTTCAAACATGGCAGCCCCCAGCTTTGGTCCTCAGTCACCCATGCTCCTAGCCTGTCTTCATTTTAATCACCTGCCTTTAACAGTTATTTCTAGCTGAAAACAGATCATATCTCTTGCTGTTGGTGGCCTAAAAATATCTAGCTGTAGTTTTAAAAATGCAAAAGGGGAGACTACCTTATCAGTATGTAGCCCTAGTGTTTCCATCAAGTTTTAAGCTCAATCCCAGTCAGATTCAATCCTTCATTACATTTTTATTCAGAGTCCATAGTGGGCCAGACACTGCTGTGCTCCGGGTTCTAGCAGGGAGCAAGACCAACACAGGCTACCGGGCTACAGCTTGTCAGTTTGAGATAAGGATGCTCTCAGCAGCATCACCACATAGGCTAAAATGTGCCAACATTTCTAAGAATAGTAGGCAGTGCTGCTGAACTGCTATGGCCCAACAAGATCACATCTGATTTCACTGTCCCTGTGACCCACACATAGTAACTCTTCTGGCCTCTGTCCCATCACTCCTCAGTGATTCTCAGAGCAGGCCTGGGTGCTGGCTGCTCCATACCTACAGATCCCTAAGATGTCCTTGTGATCTAAATGCCTAGGCAGGAGGTGGTCAGAAAATAGAGATGAGAAGGACAACCAAGAAGTTTCCCATTACTTTCTTTGTTACATTTTCTTACTTATCTTTCTTTACTCTCCAGGGAAGGAGATGAAGGGGGGATAGAGAAGTTCTTCAGCCACCCCTCTCCCATCCCATTCACACTTTGCAGTAGCTCCCAATATTCCTTATCACGAAAGTCTTTAATTCAGAGTGTCTGTTGCCTACTGACCCTGGAATCCTCCCCTCACTGTGGCTGTCCTTCTACCCAAGCTGAGGGATGAATTAACTGCAGCATAGAGCAGCTGTGTGCCCAATCAGTGATGGCACCACTAGCAGCACCCCAAACACCATCTTTTTCACACACAGAGTCAAAGTTTACCAGACGAGAAAGACTCTCTCACCTCCTAGGAGAAAGACATGATTATTTGATAAACATTTCCTAGTATTGTTCCACACTGGACAAGGTAAACTCTGCCCTCTGTCTCAAACATTTTAGTGTATATAGCACATTTCATGAAAATCCACAGTAGCCCAAGGGAGGAAGGATAGAGGAATTACCTACTCAGAATGCTTTCAAAGAATGGATTGAGTGAACCAATTTAAAATTCCATTTTGGACAATGCATGTATAGAATGAACAAAAGAACAAACGAAAGAACATGTCAAGGTATAGGGCCCTCACCAGATAAAATAATTCCCTTTGTTAAAGAAAAAAAAATATTCTGACACCAGTTTAAATGATAAGGAAGACTATTCAGGACTATTGTGATAAGCATCAGGACTTTGCAATAGGGGTGAGAGAAGGGGCTCAACTCTGATTACAGCAGGGATGGCTGGGGGTTTATAGCCAAGGAGCAGAGTGATAGGGTCAGTGGATAGAAAATTACTAAGGGAAGAGATCAAGGGTAAGGGGATTCTTGTGACCTGACTTGATGGGATTCTTGCAGAAGGTAGGCCAGGGCGATCAGATATCAAGGGTGGGTTGGGGAACAATTCTTGCTACATATTTCCAGGATGAAGACAAAGCCCAGGAAAAGGCCTAGTCAAAAAGAGGACTTTGCGGAGCCTGTTTAAAATTTGATCAAGAAGATAGTTTTTATCACTTTGTATTTGGTAAAAAAAAAAATGTTAATGAATTTGTTTTATTTTTCTGTATTTATACACACACACACACACACACACACAATAAACAACTGAGTCCAACTTCACAATTATTCCTAAGAGAGCTCCAATAAGCCTGCTCTACACAGCAGAAATTTTAGAAATAGAAATATATGACCACTCCTTCCTAATTGTTTTACAAAGACCAAGGGGACATTGAGAGAAGATTCTTGGTCCTGATAGGGCTACCTCCTCCAAACACCAAGAGTTTAGGGATGTTTTCTTTTGCTAATAATTCTTGTTACTTGGGTCTTGGTAGATTTTTTATTCCAAGAATTATGATTTAAGGGCCTGGAATCCTGAAGTTTTTATTTATTAATTCCTCAAAGATTTCTTGAGTATCTATATGTGCTGTGTAGAATACTAAGCACTGGGCTGGGATTGTCAGGGTAGGGTAATAGCCTCTGCTCTCATGGAATTTATATAGAACTTTAAAGACACCTGTTGCTGTGGTCTGAACGTGTCCCCCAAAAGGAACATGTTGAAAATTAAAAGCTCAATGCAGCAATGTTGGAACATGGGGTTTAATGGAAGCTGTTCAGATCATAAGGGTTCCACCCTCATGAGTGAATTAATTCTGATTGTAAAAGGTCTGGAGGCTACAAGTTTGATCTCTGACCCCTACCCACAAAGCCCAAGATGAATGGTCCCCCAACTCCACTAGCCTAGGTGGAATTAATCCAGGTGGTTGGCAGACAATCAAGACATGAGGATAAAACTCATTGCTGGTTTATTTGACTCAATCCCAGTGGATTTTCCTTAGTTGACATTCACATTAGTACAGTGACAGGGTATCGTAAAATTGTTATTATCATAGATGGGAAAATTAAGATGGTGTCAGGGAGACGGGTTTTCTAATTACTCTTTATAGTTTTACCTGATTGATTTTACAGGTAAAATGAGGCAATACTTGATACAATGTAGACAGTGATCTTTCTAAAATGAAATTCAACAAAGTACCTCTGGCTGCCTTCTTTTGTGGTCTCCCTAAGAGGAATGTGACTGAGACTAACCTTCGCTCTGGAGGAGCCCAAGTCTCAACTCTGCCTACACACAGAGAACTTGGGTTAAATTCTTATTTTGTTTTGGTTTCCTAGTTATCAAACAACTAGTTATCAATTCAACATTGTTTGCACTCATCAAAGTCAATTCTGATTTTCTTGGTGAGAATCATTTTATTTTAAAATTTAAAAATAACTAAGCCACCTTTGCAGACATTGTAAATCGGGTTACATGTTAGGAAAATGTTTTTAAGTCCATGGCACACAAGCAATTCATACTGAATTATAACCTCTCAGAATTTGAGTTTGGCTACATTGGTACATGATTTGCGATGGCCACTTTCTCAACTTTTGAATCTACTTGAATTGAAAAAAGGCATCTTCCTATTTTGTCTCTATATGTAGCTTGCCTTGGGCTATTGTTTTACCCAGGCCATATTTCCTAATAGAACTGCCATGTGACAGGACCTCCTATGTTCAGCCACCTCTTTCCTTTGCCCATGGCAGTGATAGAAGCTAATTAACACTTCTTAGGCAATGTTACATACTTGATACCTTAGTTCTCACTGAAGATGACTTGGGTTACTTTAATCATAGCTTCTTTTATTGACATAGAAAAGGAACCAAAGATTATTTTGCTAATATATGAGATTTTTTTTTCCCACTAAGAGAAACAACTCAAAGGAATGGAGTAAGGAATCATGAGGCCCAAATTTTTTGTAGGGTCAGGAGTGTGAAAGAAATAAGAGAAGCTTCTGAATTGACTCAGTTGATGTGTGGGAGGAAAGATGGGTGTGTACAACTCTTTTGCAATAAGCCCTAAGAGAGAGCTTGCCAGGCTTAGGAACAGAACCAGCCACTGCAAATTCCACAATATTGTTTTGGAGAGCTTACTAAAGATCAGTTTATATTTACAACAGGCTTCAGGCTCAGTGAAACCCCAAAGGCTCTGGTCATGTCTGGAGTGGGTGTTCACAAAATGAAAGGCATTGCTCTCCCAGAACTTTGCTGGGGTCATGATGTGACAGGGATTCTGTAGTGATGTCCAAATGTGTAGTGCCCCAAAGAATTGTCAAGTCAGATCTAATTCCTACTCTCCATGGCTTCAGGGACAATATCTTAGAATGGGGTACCCTTGAAACATTATAGGAATCTCCCCAATTTTCTTATACTCTTGGTTATTTTTGTCTTTTGTTTTTGGTTTTTCTTTTTAAATTTTTTTCTATTTTTATTTTCATAAAATATAAATATAATAAATTCTTAAATATAAAATACATATTTAGAAATGTGCTATTTTGATCAATTTTAGTCTGAATCATCAGTTCAGTGACCTTAACACTCATATCATTGTGTAATCACCACTACCATTCATCTCCTGAACTTTTTTATCTTGTGAAACTGAAACTCTAGATCTATTCAATGATAACCCCCATTGCCTTCTCCCCCCAGTTCCTGGCCACCTCCCCTTTTACATTCTGTCCCTGAGTTTGACCACCCCTGGTAGCTCCTAGAGTGGAATCCCACTGTGTCTGTCCTCAGTGGGCCCATTTCACCAACACGGTGTCTTCAAGGTCCATCCTTGTTGCAGTATGTGCACTCTTGGTTTTGAGATCTGTACGGAGTTCTGGAAAAACATAACTGAGTTCCCAACACCATTAGGACACACCCTTTGGGTAGCTATTCCTATTGTATGTTTTGTGTGTGTGTGTGTGTGTGTGTGTTTTACTGGGGATTAAACCCAAGACACTCTACCATTGAGCTACATCCACAGCCCTTTTATTTTATTTTATTTTATTTTTATTTTGAGACTGTGTCACTGAATTGCCCATGCTGGCCTTCAACTTGCAATCCTCCTGCTTTAGCCTCTGAGACCCTGGTATTACAGGTTTGTGCCATCACACCTGAACTATTTATATAAATTTTGAGGAAGCTATTGGCAGCAACTAGAATGGTGATAACCAGGGGATTCTGGAGAGAAAAAATTGAGATCTTACCATGCAATGGGGAGAGTTTCAGTGTGGGGTGATGAAAAAGTTCTGCAGATGGATGGTTATGTAGCAATATGAATGTAAAAATGTCTCTGAGCTGTGTTACCTCCAAATGGCCACAGGTATAAATTTTATGTCATGTCTATCTTGTCACAATTTTAAAATTCACCTAAAAACTGATAAGTAGAATCTGCCCATGAAAATCCAGAAAGGAGAAAAAATAATTTAATCCTTTTACTGAGTTGGACTAAACAAATCAGTACAGGAGAGAAGCCACAGTGTTTCATGGGGAAGCTTGAATGAAGGTCACTTGGGAATGACCTTGAGCACATCTCTTTATTGCCTGCTTCCTGGCTACAAGTAGAACTTTTACCTTTGAAAACCATTACTTTAACATTCTGTACAAAAATGGACACCCACTTGCCCTCTGATTTCCTGATTAACACTGGTGACCTGGCCATTCCCACTGTCCAGAGGCCCCATGCTCAGATCCCCAGTGAGATGTTGGCTTCTTCCCTTTCTGCACCTGTAGCCAACCAGTCCTCAGGTCCCAGCAACAAAGGGAAAAGATCTCAGTTCTTGGATAATACTGAAGATTCAGGATGTCTCCTATATGGTTTTGTCCACAAGCACACGATGAGCACATGGTAATTACACAGTAAATTCTTGAATTTAATTTCATTAAAAATACAAATCAATCACTGTGATAGTCACAATCTTAATTCCTATGACTGTATTTTTTAATAAATGTTCCAAATTTTGTGACACTTTGTAATACAGGCTAAGCATCTCTAATCTGAAAATCCAAACTCTGAAATGCTCCTCCAAACTCCCAAACATTTTAAGCACCAACATGATGCCACAAGTTGAAAATTTCACACCTGATCTCATGTTACAGGTAATAGTCAAAACACAGTCACACTACAAAATGCTACATGCAATTTCCTCAAGTTACATATATGAGATGTATGTGAAACATAAGATGAATTTTAAGGTATAGATTTGGGTTCCATCCTCAAAAGATCTCTTTTTGTGTATGCAAATATTCCAAAATCTAAAAATAACTATTATTTTGTTCTTAGTGCTGTACCTAGTGTTTATTTTTTTTCCACTTTTTTTTTGTGTGTGTGTGTGTGTGTTTGTGGTGCTGGGGATTGAACCCAGGGCTTTGTTCATGCAAGGCAAGCACTCTACCACCTGAGCTATATGCCCAGCCCTACTTTTCCCACATTTTCATTGGTACATTATAGTCATACATAAGGATGGGATTTGTTGTTACATATTCATACATGTACACAATATAACAGTATAATTTGGCCAGTATCACCCCCCAGCACTTCCCTGCTCCCTCTCCACCTCCCACCCCTTAATCCCTTTCCTCTACTGATCTCCCTTTGACTTTCAAGAGATCCACCCCCACCTTTCTTTCCCTTTTTTTTTTCTCTAGCTTTCACATATAAGAGAACACATAACAACCCTTGACCTGAGTTTGGCTTATTTTGCTTAACATAATCATATTCCATCTACTTTCCTGCAAATGACATAATTTCATTGTGTGTGTGTGTGCTCGTGTGTGTGTGTGTGACTGAATAAAAACCCCATAGTGTACATATACCACATCTTCTTTATCCATTAATCCGGCGATGGACAACTAGGCTGTCTCCATAGTTAGGTTATTGTGAATTGTGCTGCTATAAACATCAGTACACATGCATCACTATAGTAAGATGACTTTATTTTTCAAGATAAATACTGAGAAGTGATGTGGCTGGGTCATATGGTGGTTTCATGCCTAATCTTTTGAGGAAACTCCATACTGATTTCCATAATGGTTGTACTAATTTACAGTCCCACCAACAGTGTAAAACAGTTCCTTTTTCTCCACATCCTCACCAGCATTTATTATTATTTTTTAATTTTTTAAATTAACTTATTTATTTATTCTAACTATGTATATATGACAGCAGAATGCATTTTGATTCATTGTACACAAATGTAGCACAACTTTTCATTTCTCTGATGATGTAAGGATGCACCAGATGTGCAGTCATACATGAACCTAGGATAATGATGTCCACCTCATTCCACAATCTTTCCTGACCCCATACCCCCTCTCCTCCCACCCCCCATTGCCCAATCAAAGTACCTCCATTCTTCCCTAGCCCCCCCATTATGGAGCAGCATCCACATTTGGCCTTTGTTTTTTGGGGATTGGCTTACTTCACTTAGCATGATATTCTCCAACTTCATCCATTTACCTGCAAATGCCATAATTTTATTCTCTTTTAATGCTATATAATATTCTATTGTGTATATATGCCACAGTTTCTTTATCCATTTATCTACCAAAGGGCATCTAGGTTGCTTCCACAGTTTAGCTATTGTGAATTAGGCTGCTATGAACATTGATGTGGCTGTGTTACTATAGTGTATGCTGATTTTAAGTCCTTTGGGTATATGCCAAAGGGTAGTTCTATTCCAAGTTTTCTAAGGAATCTCCATACTGCTTTCCAGATTGGTTGCACCAATTTGCAGTCCTACCAGCAATGTATGAGTGTGCCTTTTCCCCACATCCTTGCCAACATTTATTGTTGTCTGTATTCTTGATAGCTGCTATTCTGACTGGCATGAGATAAAATCTTAAAGAGTATTTTTGATTTGCATTTCTTTAATTACTAGAGATGTTGAACATTTTTTCATATATTTATTGATCAAGTGTATATCTTCTTCTGAGAAGTGTCTGTTCAGTTCCTTAGCCCATTTTATTGATTGGGTTGTTTGGTTTTTTTTGTTTTGTTTTGTTTTGTTTGTTTTTTGTTTTTGTTTTTGTGTTTTTGGTGTTGAACTTTTTGAGTTCTTTATCTGGCCTGGAGATTAGTGCTCTATCTGATGTGCTTGTGGCAAAAATTTGCTCCCCAAATGTAGGCTGTCTGTTCAACTAATTCATTGGTTCTTTTGCTAAGAAGAAGCTCTTAAGTTTGAATCCATCCCATTTGTTAATTCTTGATTTTATTTCTTGCACTTTAGGAGTGTTATTAAGGAAGCCAGGGCCTAATCCGACATGATAAAGATTTGGACCTACTTTTTCCTCTATTATCTAGACAAATTCCTAGGTACTTGATCCACTTTGAGTTGAGTTTTGTGCATGGTGAGAAGTAGGGGTTTATTTTCACTTTGCTGCATATGGATTTCCAGTTCTCCCAGCACCTTTTGTTGAAGAAGCTATCTTTTCTCCAAAGTATGTTTTTGGCACCTTTGTCTAGTATGAGATAACTGTATTTATGTGGATTTGTCTCTGTGTCTTCTATTCTATACCATTGATCTACATGTCCATTTTGGTGCCAATACCATGACGTTTTTATTACTGTAGCTTTGTAGTGTAGTTTAAGGTCTGGTATTATGATGCCTCCTGCTTCACTCTTCTTGCTAAGGATTGCTTTGGCTATTCTTGGTCTCTTATTTTTCCAAATGAATTTCATGATGGATTTTTCTATTTCTATAAGAAATGATGTTTGGATTTTAATTGGAATTCCATTGAATCTGTACAGTGCTTTTGGTAGTATGGCCATTTTGACAATATTAATTTTACCAATCCAAGACCATTGGAGATCTTTCCATCTTCTAAGGTCTTCTTCAATTTATTTCTTTAGTGTTCAGTAGTTTTCACCGGAGAGGTCTTTCACCTCTTTTGTTAAATTGATTCTCAAGTGTTTTTTTTTTTTGAGGTTATTATGAATGGGGTCGTTTTTCTAATTTCTCTTTCAGAGGCATCATCACTGATGTATAGAAATACATTTGAATTATGGGTATTGGTTTTATATCCTGCCACTTTGCTGAGTTTGTTTATTAATTTTAGAAGTTTTCTGGTGGAGTTTTTTGGATCCTCTAAGTATAGAATCATGTTGTTGGCAAATAATGATATTTTGAGTCCTTCTTTTCCTATTCAAATCCCTTTAATTTCTTTTGTCTGCCTAATTGCTCTGGCTAGAGTTTCAAGGACTATGTTGAATTGAAGTATAAAAGAGGGCATCTCTGTCTTGTTCCAGTTTTTAGTGGGAATGCTTCCAATTTTTCTCCATTTAGAAAGATGTTCGCTTTGGGTTTAACATAGATAGCTTTTACAACATTGAGGTATGTTTCTGCTATCCCTAGTTTTTCTAGTGCTTTCAACATGAAAGGGTGCTGCATTTTGTCAAATGCTTTCTCTGCCTCAATTGATATAATCATATGATTCTTATCTTTAATTCCATTGATGTGATGAATTACATTTATCAATTTCTGTATGTTGAACCAACCTTGCATCCCTGGAATAAACCCCGCTTGATCATGGTGCACTATTTCTTTAATATGTTTTTGTATGTGATTTGCCAGAATTTTATTGAGAATTTTTGCATCTATGTTCATCAGGGATATTGCTCTGAAGTTTTCTTTCCTTGATGTGTCTCTGCCTGGTTTTGGTATCAGGATGATATTAGCTTCATATAATGAGTTTGGAAGGGTTCCCTCCTTTTCCATTTCATGAATAATTTGCAGAGTATTGGTATTAATTCTTCTTTGTATCTTGTAGAAACCAGTTATGAATCTGTCTGATCCAGGGCTTTTCTTGGATGGTAGGCTTTTGATAATGTCTTCTATTTCCTTGCTTGAAATTGATGTGTTTAAATTGTATATGTCCTCTTTACTCAATCTGGGTTGATCATATGCCTCTAGAAATTTGTTGGTGTCTTTGAGGTTTTCTATTTTACTGGAGTATAAATTTTCAAAATAGTTTCTAATTGTCTTCTGTATTTCAATTATGTCTTTTGTGTTATTTTCTTTTTTATCACATATTTTAGTAATTTGAGTTTTTTCTCTCCTTCTTTTCATTAGTGTGGCTAAGGGTTTGTCAATTTTATTTATTTTTTTCATAAAACCACCTTTTTGTTTTGTCAATTTTTCAAATTGTTTCTTTTGTTTCAATTTCATTGATTTTAATTATTTCCTGTCTTCTACTTCTTTTGGTATTGGTTTGTTCTATTTCTAGGGTTTTGAGATGTAATGTCAGGTTGTTTATTTATTGACTTTTTATTCTTTTAACAAATGATCTTAATGCAATGAACTTTCCTCATAGCACTGCCTTCATAGTGTCCCAGAGATTTTGATATGTTGTATTGGAGTTCTCACTTACCTCTAAGAATATTTTTATCTCCTCCCTGATGTCTACTGTTATCCATGCATCATTCAATAGTGTATTACTTAGTCTCTAGGTGTTAGAGTAACTTCTATTTTTTATTTTACCATTGATTTCTATTTTTATTACATTATGGTCAGATAGAATGCAGGGTAGTATCTCTATTTTTTTTGTATTTGCTAAGACTTGCTTTTTGATATAACATGATTATTTTGGAGAAGGAGCCTTTTGCTGATGAGAAAAAAGTGTATTCGCTCATTGATAGATGGAATATTCTGTACATGTCTGTTAAGTATAAATTATTGATTATTTTATTGAGTTCTATAGTTTCTTTGTTTAGTTTTTGTTTGGAAGATCTATCCAGTGGTGAGAGAGGTGTATTAAAGTTACCAAGCATTATTGTGTTGTGGTCTATTTGATTCTTTTGTTAAGAAGGGTTTATTTGATATACATAGATGCCCCCATTGTTTGGAGCATAGATATTTATGATTTTTATGTCTTGTTGATGATGAATTCCTTAAGCAGTATGAAATGTCCTTCTTTATCTCTTTTCACTAGCTTTGGTTTGAAGACCATTTTATCTGATATGAGGATGGAAACCCCTGCTTGTTTCCATGGTCCATGTGAATGGTACTTTCTTTCCCACCCTTTCACCTTCAGTCTGTGGATGTCTTTTCCTGTGAGATGAGTCTCTTGAAGCCAACATATTGTTGGTTTTTTTTTTTTAAATCCAATCTCTCAGTCTGTCTTTTAATTGATGGATTTAGACCTTTCACATTCAGGGTTATTGTTGAAATATGATTTATATTCCCAGACATTTTGGGTTAATTTTGGTTTCTAACTTGACTTGGTTTCTCCTTTGATTGGCCTTTCCTTTAGTGTAGTTCCTCCATTTGCTGATTTTCATTGTTGTTTTTCATTTCCTTCTCCTGGAATATTTTGCTGAGGATGCTCTCTGGTGCAGGCTTTCTCACTGTAAATTCTTTAACTTTTGTTTATCATAAAAGATTTTTATTTTGTCATCACATCTGAAGCTTAATTTTGCTGGATATAAGATTCTTGGTTGGCATCCATTTTCTTTCAGAGCTTGGTATGTTGCTCCAGGATCTCCTGGCTTGGAGGGTCTGGGTTGAAAAAAATCTGATAAGATATGAATTGGTTTCCCCCTATATGTGATCTGATTCCTTTCTTGCAGCCTTTAAGATTCTATCCTTACTCTGTATTGTAGGCAATTTCATTATAATGTGCCTTGGTTGTAATTTTGTATATGTGGTGTCCTTAAACCTCTTGTATTTGATTTTCTAATTCATTCTTCATGTTTGGGAAATTTTCTGCTATTATTTCTTTGAAGAGATTGTGCATTCCTTTGGTTTAAATCTCTGTGCCTTCCTCAATCCCAATAAATCTTATATTTGGTCTTTTGATGCTATCCCATGATTATTGGATGTTCTATTCATGGTTTATTACCATCTTCACTGTGTGGTCAACTTTATTTTCAGGATTGTGTAATATTTTAATCTTCTATTTATATATGACAGCAGAATGCATTACAATTCTTATTACACATTTAGAGCACAATTTTTCATATCTCTGGTTGTATACAAAGTATATTCACATCAATTTGTTTCTTCATATGTGTACTTTGGTTAATAATGATGATCACATTCCACCAGCATTTCTAACCCCATGCCTCCTCCCTTCCCCTCCAACCCCTCTGCCCTGTCTAGAGTTCATCTATTCCTCCCATGCTCCCTCTCCCTATCCCACTATGAATCAGCTTCCTTATATCAGAGAAAACATTCAGCATTTATTTTGGGGGGATTGGCTAAATTCACTTAGCATTATCTTCTCTAACTCCATCCATTTACCTGCAAATGCCATGATTTTATTCTCTTTTATTGTTGAGTAATATTCCATTGTGTATATATGCCATGTTTTTTTCATCCATTCATCTATTGAAGGGCATTTAGGTTGGTTCCACAGTTTAGCTATTGTGAATTGTGCTGCTGTAAGCATTGATGTAGCTGTGTCCCTGTAGTCTGCTGTTTTGAAGACATTTGGTATACACTGAGGAAAGGGATAGCTGGGCCAAATGGTGGTTTTATTCCCAATTTTCCAAGAAATTTCCATACTGCTTTCCATATTGGCTGTACCAATTTGCAGTCAGTCCCACCAGCAGTGTATGAGTGTACCTTTTTCCCCACATCCTCTGTAACACTTATTTTTGCTTGTATTCATAATAGCTGCCATTCTGACTGGAGTGAGATGAAATCTTCCTTTGACACAAGAATTAAAATAAAAAATCAATAAATAGGATGGACTCAAACTAAAAAGTTTCTTCTCAGCAAATACTGTATCTGAAATTCTGTTTTCCAAGTGATCTTGTCTGTAGGTGATGTTTTCTATTGAATTTTTATTTGGTTTATTGTTTCCTTCATTTCAAGGATTTCTGATTGGCTTTTTTTTCAGAATCTCTCTTTCTTGAAGTAAATCTTTTGCTTCCTGTATTTACTCTCCTATCTCTTTGTTGAAGTGATCCATTTTGCCAGTATTTGTTCTCTTATGTCATTCTTTAATTCACAGATCATTTTAATTATGTACATTCTGAACTCTTTCTCTGATATTTCATCAACTGCACTATTATTGTAGTATCTTGGTTTGTTTGGGTCACTTTCTTCCCTTGTTTTTTCATGTTGCCTAAATGTCTTCCTTTCTTGCAGTGTGGACTGAGGTATTGTAGTTTCTACCCTATAATCTCATAGTGTCCCTGCAGATTACCAGTACCTCACCTTAGTGTTGGGCCTCTAGTCTCTGGCCGGTGTCCCCAGATGGATAGTACTATGATTAAAGGTGGTGGCAGCAGTAGGAGAGGTAACTCAAGATAGCAGCAGGGGTGTCCCAAGATGGATGCAACTACTTTCAGAGATGGAGCCAAAAGGGCAGGTCTTAGAATGGCTTTGGGCTGCCTGTTGGGAGATGCAGCACTGTGGCCTGCTGTGCTACAGCACGCAAATGCCTCTAGTCCCTGTCTGTTGTCCCAAAGTGGACTCTACTACATGGGAGGGCTATGGCGATGGCTGCAGTGTCCCAAGATGGAGGCAGGCTGGGAAGTTATGCATTGGTAAATGCAGAGCCCCAGTGTGGCCCTCCACTGTGCACAGGGTGGCCTGGGCCTAGGCTCTCACACAGTTCAGCGGGGGTGCTCCTGGGCCTGACCTAGGCCTGGGCTTCTGGGTGGGTCTGCTGGACAATCTTGGGCCTGGACCTAGTCCTGGTCCTGGGCTGGGCTCTTGTGCAGGCAGCAGGGGCCTCCAGCATTTATTATTATTTTTAGTCTTGATAACTGCCATTCTGACTCATGTGCAGTGGAATCTCAGTGTAATTTTGATTTGCATTTTCCTAATTGTTAATGATGTTGAACATTTTTTCCATATATTTATTGGCCACTTGTATTTCTTCTTTTAAGAAGTATCTATTTAATCCATTTGCCCATTTTTAAATTGGGTTATTTCATTTTTTGGTGTAAAGTTCTTTTAGTTCTTTATATAGTCTAGACATTAATCCTCTGTCAGAAGAGTAGCTAGGAAAAATGTTTTCCCATTCTGTAGGTTCTCTCTTCAAATTCCCACTTGTTTCCTTTGCTATGCAGAGTTTTTAAAATTTGATACCATCCTATTTATTAACTCCTGGTATTATTTCCAAAGCATTATTCTAATGAGAAAGTTGTTGCCTATGTTGACCCTGTGTTTTCTTTTAGGAGTTGCAGAGTTTTTGTTCTAATTCCTAGGTCTTTGATCCATTTTGAGTTGATTTTTATGCAGGGGGAGAGATAAGGGTCTAGTTTCATTCTTCTACATGTGGATAACCGCTTTTCCTAACACCATTAGTTTAAAAGGCTATCTTTTACCCAATGTGTGTTTTTGTCACCTTTGTCAAAAATCAGATGACGGCAGATGTTTGGATGTGTCTATGTGTCTTCTACACTGTTCCGTTGGTCTATGAGTTTGCTTTTATTGCCAGTACCATGCAGTTCTATTACTCTGTAGTATAATTTGAATTCAGGTCTTACAATGCCTCTAGCATTGATTTCTTGGATTAGAATTTATTTGGTTATTTATTCTTCCAAATGAATTTTAGGACTATTTTTTTCTAGTTCTGTGAAGAACATCATTGTTATTTTGATGAGGATTGTATTGAATCTGAATCTTGCTTTTGGCAGTATGACTATTTTAACAATATTAATTCTGCCTATCCATGAACATGGGAAGTCTTTTCATACTCTAAGGTCTTCAATTTCTTTCTTCAGTGTCTTATAGTTTTCATTGTAGAGATCTTGGTTAGATTTTTTTCCCTAGGTGGTGGTGGTGGTGGTGGTGGTGGTGGTCGTCTTCTTCTTCTTCTTCTTCTTCTTCTTCTTGTTTTGAAACTGTTGAGGCTGGAGTTATTTTTCTGATTTCTTTCTTAGAAGAATCATTGTTGGTAGGTAGGAAAGCAATTGATTTTTGTATGTTGAATTTGTAACTTGCTGCTTTGCCAAATTTTTTTGTTAGCTTTAGCAGTCTTTTGGTTGAAATTTTTGGATACTTTAGGTATAGTATCATATCATCTCAGAACAGTGATAATTTTATTTCTTCCTTTCCTATTTTTATCCCTTTTATTTCCTTCTCTTGCCTAATTCATCTAGCTACAATTTCTTGAACTATATTAAATAAGAGTGGTGAGAGTAAATATACTTATCTCAGATTTTAAAGAAAATGCTTTCAGTTTTTCCCCATTTACTATAAGCTTGGATTTGGGTTTTTCATATATAGCCTTTATGATGTTGAGGTAGCTTCTTTTATTTCTAGTTTCTTCATTGTTTTTATCATGAATGGGTGATAAATTTTTTCAAGATCTTCTCTGCATCTATTGAGACAACTAAGTGATTTTTGTCTTTAATTCTCTTTAGGTGATGAATTACATTTATTTATTTGTGTATTTTCAACCATCCTTGCATCTCTGGAATGAAACCAACTTGGTCATGGTATATAATCCCCTTAATATGTAGTTGAACACTATTTTCTAATGTTTTATTATGTATTTTTGCATCTAAGTTCATCAGGGAAATTGGTGTGTAATTTTCTTTCTTTGATGTGTCCTTATATGGTTTTGATATGAGTCTAATACTGGCTTCATAGAATGTTTGGAAGTATTCCATCTCTTTCTATTTTATGGGATAATTTGAGGAATGTTGTCATTAGTTTTTCTTTAAAGTTTTGGTAAAATTCAACTGAGAATGCATCTGATCTTGGGCTTTTCTTTGTTGGAAAGATTTTTATTATTGCTTTTGTCAGATAAGAGATTTTCAACTTGTAATTATTTTTATGATGCAAATTTATTGAACAAACATTGCATGCCTACTATATCCTGGGCACACTACTGTAGGCTCTAGAAAATTAAGCATCATACCAATGCAGTGTTATTGCCTGCATAACCCTATGTCCAGTGGGGAAGACATAAATACATTGATAATAGCATAGAATTTCATATAGTTGCTGTGAGGACAATAAAGCTGGAGTAAGGGAATGAGGCAGGCATGGGGTGTGGGGGCTGCTGTGAATGAGGATGATCGGGAAAGTTCATCTAAAGGGTGACCTGAGTGAAATGAAAAAACCAGCCTTGTGAAAACGTAGCGGAAAGAAGGTTCAGCCAACAGGGTCACAAAATGCACAGGTCCTGAGGCAATGGTGGTTTTCATGTGTTTGAGAAATAGTGAGGAATTGTGGTTGGAACTCCAGAAATAAGGAGGAGAATAGAAGAAGTCAAACCAAGAATTATGCAGGACTCATCATCCATGGAGGGGCTTATTTGCTATGGTAAGCACCATTGGAAATGCCATGTCATGTGAACAGTGCTTCACTTAATTTCCATGTTGAAAAGATCACCCTGGCTGCTGTGTGGAAAATGGATTGTAGAGAGGCCAGAGTGAATGAAGGGAGGTCAGTTAAGAAGCTATTGTCATGACCCAAGTGAGAGGTCTGGGTTTGGACCAGGGTGATGGTAGAGGAGATAATGAAAGATAGAGTTGGGATATATAGATGTTCCTCCACTTACTATGGGGTTATGTCCTGATAAACCCATTGGAAGTTAAAAATACTGGGTGGAAGGTATAACTCAGTGGTAGAATGCTTGCCTAGCATGCACAGGGACCTAGATTTATCACCAGCACTACAAACCAAAACGTTAGAAAATATCACAATCCAAAGTTCATTTAGTCTATCTAACCTGCTGGACACCGTAGCTCAGCGACACAGCGCACTGTAGAGAATCACTTGTCCCACCATCCCACCACCCTCACACCCACCCCCACAATCGTAGGACTGACTGGGAGCTGTTTGCTGCTGCCACCCAGTATCATGAGAGGATTGGACCTTATAGTGCTAGACCAGGAAAAGGTCCAAATTCAAAATGTCAAGTAAGGTTTCTACTGAATGAGTATCATTTTTACACTAAAAAAAAAAATTGTTAAGTTGAACATTTTAAGTTGTGGACTGTCTGTATTCTGAAGATGGAACACACAGTGTGGACGGGTGATGGATTTGGTTTGGAGAAGCCACTGAAAGGAAAAGGAGATTGGAGATACCTCCTCAGTTGTCAGTCTGGACAGTGGATGAATTGTGGTGCTGTAAACCGCGATGAGGAAATGTAGGGCCAGGGAAGAGGGCAGATCTCCTCACTGTACAGGTGTATTTAGAATCATAGCCTGATGTTTCCACATTAAGAAAATCTATAGCGTTTACAGGACCTTGCTTATTAATCAGAATACCCTAAATCTCTACTTATAATTGAGCCACTTGGCTATGCTCTACTGCAACTCAGTAAGCCCTTTGGGGGGCCATACTTGTTTTACTTAAATAGCTGTTTTGAGAAGATAAGAACATAATTCTTTTTGTCAGAACTCACCAATATATTCATTATATAGGAGAACATTGTCATGTCATGCTTTCAAAATGTGATGTCTTTATGGTCTTTAAGAAAAATTGGTACCCTGCAAAATATATCATCTGTACACTGAGAAAAGAAGAAAAATATCCTTCTCAATGTCTTATGCTGTCAGGTTTGAAATGAAATAACACCCATCTAGTACTTCTACACTGAGACAGTCTCAGGGTCTTGCTTACAAGCTTCATGAAATACATCACAGTTGTTTACACAACAACAAAAAAAACCTTGTACTTTTGTACGGTTACGCTCAATTGTAGTTAGGATGTCACTCAGTCACTAGCATTTGTAGAACACCCACTGGGAGCAGAACACTGCCAACTAGGATGAAAAGACTTTTTAAAAAGAATAGTCACATGGTCTGCCTCACTGAAAATCCAAAGAAGAGTGCCCCATCCCAAGACATTCAAAAACACCAGCATAACAATCATATCATCTGTACAGAATAACTCCTGGTATAGACGTTTTCAATTTCTGGAATTTAAATCTGCATGGATAAATGAGGTATTGGAAAAAAGTCCTAGGGTCATTATTAACTTAGCCAGAATAGTGCCTGCCATATATAGGCATTCAGTAATATTTGCCAGATAAATTTATGTCATGAAAAAGAATTAGTGTACTGCACAAAGTATCACACAGTTTGTAACATATGTTTGGGTGGCTATAGGAATTAAGACGTGGCTATTGTAATTGTTGATATAGATCTACTTTTTAATGAAATTAAATTCAGGAAAAATTTATTGTGTGGCTATCTCCCATCATGCCTGCATGGAATCCAAGAGTGAGCTTCATTCTTGAGTACACTTATATTCACACAAATATACAAACATGTTTTTGGTGGTGCTGGGGATTGAATCCAGGGCCTTGCACATGCTAAGCGCATACTCTACCACTGAATTCATCCCCAGCCAGGGAAAATATTTTTGATGAGAGGTGCTGCAAGTCCCCCCAAACCACAGTGTACTCAAGAATGAGGGTCAGTTGGGTTCCCTCCTTGGATCCCATGCAGGCATGATGGGAGACAGCCACACAATAAATTTTTCTTCAATTTTATTTCATTAAAAAGTGGATCTGTATCAACCACTACCATAGCCACATCTTAATTCCTATAACCACACAAATGTATGTTACAAATTGTAGGATACTTTGTGTAGTGCACTGTTGGGAGATGATAAGCCAGCAATTAAGGAGAAGAACAAGTTTTCATCCTTGTCCCGCTCACTGTGGTACACCATGAGTGCAGCACACTGTAGCTTGAGAGCCAGGAACCCACTAATTACCTGATCCCCATAAGCTCCTACTTGACAGGATGGCCATAATAGAACTTAGAACCAAGATACTAGTTTCAGTGTCTATGATGGTCTGTCCTGTCTCTAACATCCCCTCTAGGAAGGTCAAGGTATTGCCTTATTTACAACAAGTTCACCCAAGTCAAGAGCACAGGTTCCTTTGGTGAAGACCTGTAATACTCACTCTTGCCTACACTTGCCATGGGGTTACAGAATCCTGGGACCCAGCTTCTTTGATTGATGAGTTTTGTGTCTAAAAATTGGCTCAGATCTGGAAACTGGACAAGCTATCTTGACTTTCCATTGCAGTAACCCCCCTCAGTCTTTGTTTCATTCATTCTTGATTTCTTTTGGAGATATCTATCTATCTATCTATCTATCTATCTATCTATCTTGCTGTCTTCCATAGATGCCTGCAGACAGTCCATTATACTGTCATCCCATCTGGTTGATGGTTAAGTGCCACCACATGGATGTACACATTCCGGTATCTTCCTCATTCCAATGATTCTGTAGCAACCTGTTTCATAATAACATGTCCTACTATCATCCCTGGCTCCCAGGAGATCCTCTGCTGAACTCCTTAGTGATCCTGGTGAAACCCTCACCAGCACATTTCTGATATCACCTTAGTAAAAGATGTGTCCTCAGGGCCCTCCTGAGGAGCATGGTCAGCCAAGTCAGCCTTCCAATCTTATATAAAATATCTCCACTACGTGCTTACTTCTCTAGACTTCCATTTCTTTCCTCCACAGTCTTCCCTGGCAATTTTGGCATCCCCACTTTATTTATTGTGGGCCATCACTTTTTTCCAATCTTCTATGAGACATTCCAATAGCATATCATAACCACACCCATGGTCCTTACAAGGCATTTAGTGCTTTGTCATGTAAAGTACCCCATATCTATCTCCCTTATCCAGTTTGACACTTTCTTCCTGCCCTTGATCTTGTTCCTGGGCTCCTTTCCCATACCTGTCATAACAGGTTACACAGGTCCAGCCACTCCTTTGCTTAATCTTTCTCCTCCCTGAGCAGGCCCAGCTCTTTCCACTTGAGTCATGCCTTGATTTGACCCTAGATATAGGTCTGGTTGCCCCAGTGATTAAAGATTTGCAAGCAGGCTTTCCCTCTTGTCTACCCCAATCCCTCCTGAAATAACTGTAGCTCTCATGAGAATGACAACCCAACTGAGAACTGAAAACGAAGCCTCCAATTCCTGCACCTTACCTCCAGAAGCCTTCACAAGCCTTCTTGATCCTCCATGATCTATATCCTGTATTCTCTCTTACCCTAGAAATGCTCAACAACCCGGACTCCACCGAGCACTCCTGCCTCCTCTGCCTGGTCTCCTCCATTGTCCAACTCTCAGGTCTTCCTGCCACTCTGCACCAAGACCTCTTGCCGCAGTCTGGCTGGGCACAATCAGAAGCCACTTGTCAAAAGAAACTAACTTTATTTTTAAAACCACACACGCCAAACAAAACAGCCTCTCAGGAAAAATCCTCAGAGCCTCAACTGCCACCACCAGCTTTCCACAAGCCTCCCACACAAGCTTCTCTCCACCTCCCACAATCCTCCTGCTCTTGAGGCCGATTGGCTGGGTCACGTGGGCGGAGCCAAAAAAGTCCCCCAATGAGCAGCTCCGTGGTCTGAAAGGGCAGGGAAACAGCCCAATGAGCATCACCACAGAGGAGCCAATCAGCTAGATGTTGCTGGGGCGCTGTGAGCCAATCATCAGCCGGCAGCTGGAAGTTTGCTGGCAGCTGGAAGTTTGCTGGGGCCCCTTCGGCTGTGGCTCTCAACAACCTCTCTCCAGTTCCTTGGTCCCTTTACTTTCTTCCACTGTCTCAGGACTTTTCTTATGTTCATTCCCTCCATAACCAGCATCAATGGCGACTCAAAGAATCAGTCCCCAGAATAGCAGAGGTGACAATGCCTGGGAACTTTAGGGAATTCATGGTCTCAGGCTTTATCCCAGACCCACTAACCTGGAATCTACATTTTAACAAGATCCCAGGTAACTGGTGTGCACTTTAAATCTGAGAATCACTGCTGTAAATTACTCTACCTGTGGGCTCCCAACTCTCTCCTATGTGCTGCAGTCTGGCTGGGCACAATTCAGGAGCCACTTGTCAAAAGAAACTAACTTTATTTTTAAAACCACACACGCCAAACAAAACAGCCTCTCAGGAAAAATCCTCAGAGCCTCAACTGCCACCACCAGCTTTCCACAAGCCTCCCACACAAGCTTCTCTCCACCTCCCACAATCCTCCTGCTCTTGAGGCCGATTGGCTGGGTCACGTGGGCGGAGCCAAAAAAGTCCCCCAACGAGCAGCTCCATAGTCTGAAAGGGCGGGGAAACAGCCCAATGAGCATCACCGCAGAGGAGCCAATCAGCTAGAAGTTGCTGGGGCTGCTGTGAGCCAATCATCAGCTGGCAGTCTGAAAGTTTGCTGGGGCCCCTTTGGCTGTGGCTCTCAACAACCTCTCTCCAGTTCCTTGGTCCCTTTACTTTCTTCCACTGTCTCAGGACTTTTCTTATGTTCATTCCCTCCATAACCAGCATCAATGGCGACTCAAAGAATCAGTCCCCAGAATAGCAGAGGTGACAATGCCTGGGAACTTTAGGGAATTCATGGTCTCAGGCTTTATCCCAGACCCACTAACCTGGAATCTACATTTTAACAAGATCCCAGGTAACTGGTGTGCACTTTAAATCTGAGAATCACTGCTGTAAATTACTCTACCTGTGGGCTCCCAACTCTCTCCTATGTGCTGCAGTCTGGCTGGGCACAATTCAGGAGCCACTTGTCAAAAGAAATGAACTTTATTTTTAGAACCACACACGCCAAACAAAACAGCTCCTCAGGAAAAACCTTCAGAGCCCAACTGCTATGACCAGCTTCCCACAAGCCTCTCAACCTCCCCCACTCCTCCTGCTCTTGAGGCTGATTGGCTGGGTCGCATGGGCAGAGCCAAAAAAAGTCCCCCAACGAGCAGCTCCATAGTCTGAAAGGGCGGGGAAACAGCCCAATGAGCATCACCGCAGAGGAGCCAATCAGCTAGAAGTTGCTGGGGCCGCTGTGAGCCAATCATCAGCTGGCAGTCTGAAAGTTTGCTGGGGCCCCTTTGGCTGTGGCTCTCAACACCTATACCTGCCCCAGACATAAGAAGCCCAGCCACGGCAGACAGTGCAGCCCACAGTTGCAAACACTTACCCACGCGGCCTCCTACCATAGTGGGGCTCTCAGAGCTGCTCACCATCCTTTTGTGTTTTCCATTTCCTTCAAGCCCTGACTCAAACCACAAATCCTCTTTATAAATTAGTTTTGTTTAATGTGTGTTTCAGTAAAATCGTTATACTCTATCGCATTTGCCTTCTCTTTGAACGTAATGGTTATGTTTGGTTAATATGAATTGACACTTGTGGTCAATTTTCTAAGAAAGAGTGAACCCTGGAACACTCAGACATTAGAAAGAGAATTTGAAAACCAAAAGAGCAAAACTATCTGTTTGACCTGGTGTTATATCTACGTATGTCTGTTCTATTACTTACTATAGTTCTCTGTGTGTTTGGTATGTTTTTAAAATAAGATTTTAAAGGTCAGTCTGGTTCAAAGAAAAATTAAGAAGTTTCCCTTGATAATTCATAACTGCTAGCAGCCAACCCTTATGTTTTTTGTTTAATATTTACCTAGTCTGGAAAACTGTAAACTAAGAATTTAAATTTGAAATGTACTTGGATTCCAAAAGCTCTTGCAGAAGAAATCAAAATCCCCCATGAGAAATAAATTCTCAAACCAGGCCTCAAAGGGTTCCCATGCATACAGTTCCAAAAACAGACGCACACAATTTTTTTATAAAATCACAACATACACACACACACACCTCTTACACACAATACACACACACACCTCAACATTAGAGTCAACAGAAACAATAATAACAGAAGCACATACAGAAAACTTGTAAACATGTAATACTAGAATTATCATAAATGATGCTCAAGAAATGATATCAACTCACTCAGAAATTATTATATAATCTTATAATATACACACATACTATATATATACATTTTTTCCTTGGCATCTATGATGGGTTGTTTCCAGGACCTACCACAGACCCCCAAATTCACAGATGCTCAAGAATCTTATGTAAAGTCACATAGTGTTTGCATGGAACCTCCACAGAGCCTCCAGTGGACTTTTATTTTTCTTTTTGGAACTGAGGATTGAACCCAGGGGCACTTTCTTGCTGATCTACATCCTAAGACCTTTTAATTTTATGTTGAGACAGAGTCTCACTATGTTGCTCAGACTAGCCTCACACCTGTAATCCTCCTGCCTCAGCCTCCTGAGAGCTAGGATTACTGGCATGTGCCACTGCGCCTGGCTTCTTCTATACACTGTAAATCCTCTCTAGATGACATATAATACCTAGTACAATGTAAATGCTATGTTAACAGTTGTACTGTATTGTTCAGGCAATGATGACAAGGTAAAAAGTCTGTACATGTGTAGTACAGATACAATTTTTCCCCTAATATTTTCAGTCCACAATTGATTGCATGCAGAGATTCCAAACCCATGGGGAGTGCTTCTTATGTGTGTATGTGTACATATCCATACTTTTGATCTTTTATTCTGTGTATTTCTGAATGTGAAGTCTATGAATGGATCTGTTACTTCTTTCCATATTGTTTTCACAACTTTGTTTACGTGAGAGTCATCTATATCCAAAGTTTTCTTTTTTTATTACATCACTGTGGTACCCAGACCCCACCATTCTGACCAGCATCAAGAAAAGAACTCGACCCAGGAGCATGCTGTGTACTGGAACGTGCCCACTCTGAACCAGCCAAAGCCTTTCTCCTCCGTGGTAGGAAAGTCAGAAGCTGAGAAAGAGAAAGGAGCAAGCCCAAACCAGAGGCAGTAAAATTCATCCAGGTGTTAGCCAGCTGTGTCTGTTGCTGTGACAAAATCAAAATACCTGAGATAAACCACTTAAAAACAGGAAAGGTTTATTTGGGCTCATGGTTTGGGAAGTCTCAGTCCTTGAGGGACTGACTCCATGGCTCTGGACCTGAGGTGAGGCAGAACATCATGGCGGAAGGACGTGGTGCAGGAAAGGTGCTCTCCTCATGGCAGGGGGTAAGTACAGAGAGAGGAAAGAGCTGCAGGCAAGATACACCCTTCCAGGGCTGGCTCCCCCTGACCTACCCTGCTACACAGTTATACCCATCTGTGTTAATTCTCACTTGCTCTCTCCAATCTATGATTGAAATTAAACATGTTCTTCCCATCCCCCACGCCCCGACTGGCCCCAGATATCCATGCTCTACCTTTGATCAGCCTCCCTGGCCTCTGTGGCTGGGGCTTTCTTTCATGATCATTTTCTCTTTCACTTGTTTCCTAGGCTCCTTCCCTCTGACCCCTTCCCACCCTGTAAGCATGCTCAGCTCTCTGCTACTCTAATCTTTCTGCTCTGCACCCACTAGAACCTGCTCCTATGCCAAGTCCCAGGAGCTCTCCCTTCACTGAGCTCATCCCTGACCATGTCCTTGTTGTATCCGTTGTGAGGGGTCTTTTTCCATCCCTGCTTTCTTGACTCTTTTAATGATAATTTGGGGCATGACTTGATTCTGAAAGAGGCACTCATCTGATCCTCCTTGTTTCACACCATTTCTGACCATTTCTTCTCTCACACTCTTTCACAACTGGGTTCTTCTTTCTCAACCCATCTCTGCATAAACGTGTCCTGGATACTGCCTCTATACCAAGAGCTCCCCAGACCCAGCCCTGAGCATCCCCACCCAGGCATACAACTACCCACCCTGTCTCCACCCTGTTTCCAGGTACATCAGTTTGACAGATCCCGAACCATGCTAATTGATTTCCTGACATTCCCGCTTCTAACCTGGTTTATTCTGTTGTATTTGGGTACTAAAGTCACTTAAACAGGAAACTAAGCACTCAGTAATGGTTAATTTTATGTATCAACCTGACCAGGTGTGGTGCCTAAACATGTGACCAAACATTATTCTGGGTGTGTCTGTGAGGGTGTTGTGGATTAACATTTGAATCAAAAGATTTAGTATGATAGTTTATCCTACCTGATGGCCCTCATGCAAGCAAAGACCTGAATAGAACTAAAAGCCTGAGTAAGAGAGAATTCCTTCTGCCTGCCAGACTCTGAGCTGGGACATCTTCCCCCCCCACCACCATCTTTGAACTCAAAATAAAATATCTGGTTTTCCTGAGTCTTGAGTATGTCATCTTTTGGACTGTACTGTACTATGGGTTCTCCTCATCTTCAGCTTGACAACTACAGATCTTAAAACTTTTGAGCCTCCATAATTACATGAACTGATTCATTTTATATATATATAATATATAAATATATATAATATATATAAAATACATACATATGTATTATATAGTATACATATATGTATTTTATAATACATATATGTGTTAGATATACATGTATGCATGTATAAAATCATTATATATATATAATCATTTATATATATATATCATACATGTATTTATATATATAAATATAGAGAGACAGAGCCACTAAAATTTTATAAAATCCTATTGGTTCTGTTCCTCTGGAGAACACCCTCCTTTCTTTACTCCTTTGTAATTTTTCTCACCTTTATATGCTCACTTACATTCTTTGCCTTTTAAGCCACTCCATCTGCTACAGCGACTGTCTCAAGCCTTGATTGCTTCACAGGGACACTGCCTAAATCTGAAAGGACCCAATCTGAACGTGTCCCTTCCCTATTAAAAATACACAGCAGGACAACCTCCTTTCTTTGAGGCTCAGTACCACTATTGGCCCCTTGCCTGAGCCCCTGGCCTAGCCTGTCTCCACAGAGATCCCATTTGAACTTTGGTCTTAGTGCCTGGGGTGGCGCTTGCACCTCATTCTGCTCCAACTGAGGCCTCCCAACTGGCAGACTCCACTCTGTGGTAAGTCCCTTGGTGACGCATCAGCTTTCCGGGGCCACCTCTGGAGTTTCTATCTAGGTTATAAACAGAACAAGGAAGGGATGAAGGGTGGACAGAAGATGGGCCTTAGCCTTCTTACCTACCTTAGGGCTTGGCCTCATGGCAAAACAAAATGAATGGCACAGCATTCGGGCCAATCACCAAAATGAAGGCAGGCTCAAATTGGTGCTGTAACCTAAACCTTATAAACAGGAAAACCTGGTTTCCCTCCCCCTTCTGGAACTCACCTCAATATGAATGAGCAGTCACTGGAGATGTGCGCCGAGGACCAGTTCTTTTTGTAAATTTTAGTTATAGTTATTAAACCTCAAGGAGCCTTTCTTATTGTTTACCATTCCTATATTGATTGTGGAACTAAACTGTTTCTGACATTTCTACAGACATTGTCCCATAAATCTTCAGCTGTTTTAAGTAACTCAGTGAGACCCTGTCTCTAAATAAAACACAAAATAGGCCTGGGGATGTGGCTCAGTGTCTGTGTGCCCCTGAGTTCAATTCCTGGTGCCAATAAATAAATAAATAAATAAATAAAGCAGAGTGAACCACACCTGCAATCCCAGCTACTTGGCAGGCTGAGGCAGGAGGATTCCAAGTTCAAGGCTAGCCTGGGCAACTTACTGAGACTGTGTCTCAAAATAAAATAAATAGGGCTAGGGATATGGCTCAGTGCTGGTGTGCTTCCCTGGCCTTAGGTTCAATCCTGAGTACTGCAAATAAATAAAGAGTAAAATCACCCGTTATTCTGCCACCAGGGAGCAGCTTAATGTTCTTCACAAATTTGTGACTAATTAATTTCATTTGAATAATCAGTACTTATAAATCATGTTAAATAGCTATGGCTTAAGCATTTTGATTTGCTACTTAATTAAACCATTTTACCAGAGCCTATACAAAAATTTTCAGCTATAAATCGTTTTGCCTGCCTGTTCCTGGCTTCTTCATTATCCAAAGAAGAGGGTTTTTAACAAGTTTATAAGCATCACAATTTTTTAAAAAATAAAAATATCAAGTTCAATTCTGTTTCTCATTTATTCTAAGGAGAATCCAAATTACATTGCCCAGCCCACTCAAAAGACAAAAAAAGAAAAAAGAAAAAGAAAGAGCTTCTGAGATTCTGTATTTTAATCATGCCAAATATGAGTGACCTATGAACCCTTTTAGAAAAGCCTTGACATATTTAGTTATGAGAGTACAAATTACCCACAGCAAATTCTCCATGGCAGTGGAGAGTGTCCCGCTACCAGAGAGGTACTAGGCTTGCAAAGCACTTCAGAATATGACATATTCCAAACATTCGGAAAAATGCAAAGAATAATGTAATGATGACCATTTGCTATGTAAGTTTAATAAACCTTGACATATCATGCCATACTTTCTTTAGATATTTTATGGTTTAAATGAAATATTTCAGTTAGAGGTGAGGTGTCTCTGTGTACCTCTCCATGATCTTATGATCATCTCTCCCGGGAAGAAACTACTGTGTTAGTTTTCCATCATTATAACAAATACCTGTTGGGCATAATGGTGCAGGTCTGTAGTTCCAGCTACTAGAGAGGCTGAGGCCAACCTGGACAACTTAGCAAAATAAAACATAAAAGGGCTGGGGATGTAACTCAGTGGTAGAACACCCTAAGTTTAATCCCCAGTACTGCAAAAAGAAACAAAATAAAAAGCTGAGATAATCAGCTTATAAAGAGGAAAGGTTTATTTTTGGCTCATAGTGTTAGAGGCTTTAATCCAGGATCAATTAGCCCATTGCTTTGAGCTGTGGGGAGGTGGCACATCATGGTAGAAGCATATGGTGGAACAAAACCACTCACCTTATGGCCAGGAAGCAAAAGAGACAGAGAAGGTGGACCTGGAATCCAAGCATTTTCTCCAAGTGTCCACTCGCAATAACCTGAAGACCTCACACCAGGTCTCACCCTTAAAGATCCCTCCACTTCTCAATAGGCCCCTAAACTTCCTGATTGTCTGTACAATAGTACAGATATTCTTTTGTATTTTGCTTTTGTTACATAACAATATGTTCTGTAAACTGTGTCAAATAAATTCATGAAATTTTTCTTCATTCCTTTTTTTCTTTTTTTTTTCTCCCAACCATTGTGCTCTACTTTGTGAATACACCATAATTTGTTGAACCCTTCTACATATGGGCATTTAGGTGGTTGTGTTTTGTTGTTGTTTTGTAGTACTGGAGATGGAACCAGGACCTCACACATGCTGGGCAAGTGTTTTACCATTGAGCTACATCCCTACCCATTTTTATTTTACTTTGAGGGTCTCACTGAGTTGCCCAGGCTAGTCTCGAACTTGTGATTCTCCTGCCTCAACCTCAACAATAACTGGGATTACAGTCATGCACCACCACATCCAAACACTAAGTTAGTTTTTTAAATATTTTGCAATTATAAACAACACTATGATGAACAACCTTATGCATTGTTAGAGTTGTGTCTTCGAGTAAAATCCTAGATGTGTGATTTCTAGTTTATATATATATATATATATATATATATATCCACTGGCAGTGCTGTTCCCCGAAAGCCTTGCTACAATCAAATAAGTCTCATACTTTTTTATTTTAGCCAACCCGATTGATAAGAAATAGTATCTTGGTGTTTAGTTTGCATTTCCCTAATTAGGAGAATCTTTGAGCAGTTTTCCTATGTTTAAAGGCTATCTCTGTATTTCTTGTCCATTGATTATCTCCCACTTCTCTGTTGGGGTGTTTAATTCTTGGCTGTTCAATATTGTAATGTTCTTATAGTTATGTGTAATATCATGGTTCATTTTGACATCATCTCACATGCATGGATTATAATTTGCTCCATTTCAGTCCCCAGTACTTCCTCTTTCCTTCCCCTCCTCCTTCTCCCTGTTCCCCTTCCAATAATTCTACTGATCTTCCTTCTGTTTACTTATTGTTTTTAAATGGGTACTTTACAGATATGCAGAAATGTGAAGTTCACCGTAGTCCATTCACATAGTACACAGCATACTTTGGTCAGTTCCTTCTGCAGCTCCTCCCTGTCCTCCCTTTCCTGTCCATCCTCCCTCCCCCTGTTATCTCCTTCCTCTACTCCCCTTATCACCCTTCTATTTCAGGTGATCCCCCACTTTTGTTTCCCCATTTTGCTCTAGCTTCCACTCATGACGGAAAGCGTCCAGTCCTTGACTTTCTGGGTCTGCCTTGTTTCACTGCATGATGTTCTCCATCGGGAAGGGTTCTTGGCATGTTAGAAGCACCAGCCCTTAATCTGTGACACATGCTGCACACACTCTTTGTCTGTCTCACATGACTATGACAGTTTTCACTCTCCAAACTGATAAAACTTTCATGTGGTGACATTAGTTTTGGGTTGAATGTGAGTACTTTAAGTCACATCTAAAAAGTTTTCCCCATAGTAATACTAAAAATTTACTCCTTTTTTTTTTTTTTTTTTAGTAATTGTATGGGTTTGTTTTCAAATTATTTCCCCTACCCATCTAGATTTTATTCTTTTTTTATTCTTCAGTATGTTATAAGGTATAATTTCATCTTTAGCCAAATGGTTACCTGGTATTATTTCTTAGTGGAGATTGAACCCAGGGGTGTTCTACCAATGAGCTACATCCCCAGCCTTTTTTATTTTGAGAGAGAGTTGCACTAAATTGCCCAGACTGACCTTGAATTTATGATCCTATTGCCTCAGCATCTTGAGTAGCTGGGATTACAGGTGAATGTCACTGTGCCTGACTTGGGTACTGCTTTTTAGAAAGTTTATCTTTGTCCTATGATTTGAAATGCCAGCTTTATCACATACTAAATTTCCAAGGTCCTTAACTCTATTGCTGGACTTTCTGTTGTATTCCACTAGGCTATGGTCTACACACATGCCAGATGCATGTGGTCTATACATATGCCAGGTGTAAAAACGCCACAGCATTTTTATTAGAGTAGTGTTGTGGTATGTTTTAATGTATGATAGATCCAACTTCCTTTCAGAAATATTCTTCTTTCTTTCTTTTTATTTTGTATTTTCCTGAGCATTCCAGCATGGACTTTAGTATCAATGTGTCTAACTCCATAAACAAAGGCTTGTTGGTATTTTCATGGAGATTCCACTAAACTTACAAACTCACTGAGAACTTGCATCTTTATGAGGCTCAGTAATTTTTCCAAGAATAAAAAATTGTTTTAATTTGTTTTAGTCTATTTTTGTATCTTTCCAGACTCATGGCAATTTTACATATTTTTGATAGATTTATAATCTATATCTAATCTTTGTTGCTATGTATAATTTGGGGGTTTCTCTAATGTATTCTCTAATAGTCAATGTTTGTGCATTGATTATGACTACATTTGTATTTTGCTCTCTTAATGGGAGCAATGAATTCTTGTTGTTTGAGTCAGTTTTATCATTGACTATTGATTTTTTAGGGCTTTTCAGATCTATTATCAGATCATGCAATAAATAGAGATTATTTTACTTCTTTACCAAATCTTATGATCCTAATTAGTTTCTTTTCTAATTGCATTGGCTAATACTACTAGTTTAATATTGAATAGTAGTGGTGATGGTAAGAATCTTTGCCTTGTTCCTGATTTGAATGAAAATTCTTTTAGTGTTTCCATATTAAGTCAAATAGTGGCTTTGGGAGTAAAGATTTTTATCATGGCAAGGTGTTTTATCATGTTAAGAAAGAATTCTTCAATTCTTGTTTTCTTGAATGCTATTAGTAGGAGTGAGTATTGAATTTTTGTGGGAGGCATTTTCAAAATCTATGAAGATAATCATATTTTTCCTTAGGTTTATCAATATTGATTTCTTAATATTGAACCAACCTTAAATTACTGAAACAAGTCCCACTTGATTATGGTATATTATTTTCTTTATGTGGTATGAGATTTTGTTTGCTAATATATTATTTAGCCCTCTTGCATTGCTATTCATGAGAAACATTGGTAGGCAGGTTTCATTCTCTTTTCTACTTGTTTTGTGGTGTTTTTCAGTTTTAGGTATTGAACTTAGATTATTCTTAATTTTTTTAAAAGAAAAGGATTTTCCTATCTTTATATTAGTATTTTGAACTTGTTTTTTTATTTGCTGCTATAACAAATCACCACAAACTTAGTGGCATAAACAGCACAAATCTATTTATTTATTCTATTGAGACATAATATTTGTACATCTTTCTGGGCCACATTATGGTGATTTAATACATTTATACAGTGTGTAATAATCATATCCAGGTTAAAAGAATTTCCATATCTCAGACATTAATCACTTTTACACAATCAGAATTTGTGTTCTTCTTTTCTAGTGATTTTGAAATATATCATGGAATGTTTTAATCCATAATTATCCTACTGTTCAATAGGAAAACTAGAACTAATTACTCCTCTCTCAGTGTGTTTTGGTGCCTATTATTGAACATCTTTCTTTTGCCCTTTGACCCTGACCTTCCCACTCTCTTAGTGACCACTGTTCCATTCCATGCTTCTATAAAATTACCTACTTGGTTTCAGCAAATTAGTGAGAACTTGTGGTATTTGTCTTTCCATGTCTGGCTTATTTCACTTAACATAATGACTTCCATTTCCATCCGTATTCCTATATACGTCAGGATTTCATTGTTTATAATAATATACCTGAATAATATACCATTGAACAACACAAATTTGTTATCAGAAGTCAGAAGTCCAAAGTTGATCTCACTGAGCTAAAATCAAGGTACAGGCAGATTGATTCATTTCTAAAGGCTGTAAGGGAAAAATCTATTTTCTTGCTTTTACCAGCTTCTCCTAGGCTCATGGACCTCTTCCATCTTTAAAGCTAGTAGGAATAGTTTTTCTTGTATTCCATCCTTCTAACACTGACTCTGTCTACCTCTTCCACATTTAAGGACTCTTAATGATTACATTAGGCCTCCTAGATAATCCAGAAAATCTTCCCTTTTCAAGGTCATCTGATTGGAGCCTTAATTCTATCTGAAACCTTAATTACTTTTTGCAATATAGCATAACAGACTCTTGGGTTCTGGGAGTTTGGGACTGAACATTGTTCAGTGGGAGGGAAACATTATTTTGCCTACCACATTTTTAGCACTCTAGGACAATTTCTAGAACACTAGAACTATCTTATATTTGAAAGTTTTGTAGAAAACTGTGGTGAAATGCCTGGGCTTTTGTATGTGGTAGTTCTTTAATAATTGTCTCTGCATATTCCATTGAAATTTGCTGTGTTTAAACTTTTTCTCCCGATGAACTAATTTGGACAATTTTTATTTCCTGAGAAAACTATCCATTTAATATTGAATTTCTTTGTATAGAGAGGTCTGCAACATAGCCTCTTTCCTCTTGTCATTTCTTATTTTGCTAATTTATGCTTTCTCCCTTTTTATTAGTTTAGGTTAGTTAGCAGTTGGCTATTTTGTCAGTGTTTCCAATTAAGTCTACTGGATCTCAATTCTCTTTTAATTTTTGCTTTTATATTTGTTATTTCTTTTCAACTTCTTGCTTTTAGTTTACTTTGTTGTCTTCTGGTTTTTGAAGTTAGATATTAAATCATTTGTTTACATTGTTTCTTTCTTTTATCTATGAAAGTGTGTAATGTTGTGAATCTTCCCCTAGTGACTGCTTACAATATCACATATGTTAGTGTTTGGGGTATTGTTGTTTTTGTTACTTTTTTTAGTGTTTTTTTTTTAATTGTTTAATTTCAGTTTGTATTTGCCCTTTCACCCAAGAGTTGTTTAATGGGAGGCTTTTAAAATTTTTCAGGGGGAGAGCTTTTTATTTTTAGTTTGGGTTAATGAATTCTATTTCTCTTAGTCTATTTTGTGCTGCTATGACACAAAAGGTTGGATATTTCATAAAGTAAAGAGGTGTATTTGGCTCACAATTCTGATGGTATAAGGTTCCAAAAGTGTGGTGTTAGCATTCAGCAACATGTTGAGGGTCCCTTTGCTGTGTCTCAAGATGAGAAAGAAACAGAAAAAGAACCAGCAGAAAAGGCCCAGTGCACTGGGTGGATTTCCTTTATAATAACCCACTCTTGAGAAAGCTAACTCACTCTAATGACAGCAGCATTAATTCCTTCTGAGGGTGGTTCCCCCATGACTAACACCTTCCAGGACACCCCACCATTTCAAATTGCCCACCCCAATACCTCCACACTGGGGACCAATCTTTGAGTACATAAACCATTGCAGGATACTCTCAAATCATATCCAAACTATAGCATTGTTTGTATTGCCTTAGTTAATCAATTTTATTGTGGTTTCATCAGAGTATTTTTGGCAATATTTCAAATTTGTGAAAGTTACTGATGTTTTCTATGTGGTCAATTTTTATGAATGATTCAAAAGTGATTTATAAAAAGGTATATTTGCTAGCATCAAATATATTTATATAATATAATATAAATGCATAACATTTAACTAATTGATTATATTTTATATTGGGTTTTTTCCTTTTTTAAAATTTTTTTGTTCACTATCTTGAACCAAGAGTGGCAAAACATCTGCCTAATTTTTTTTTTAATCTCTGAATTCTAACAGGTTGATAAATCTGGGTAAACTTTTCCAAATACCTAGTAGACCCTTTCAATATGCAGATTCATTCTCTGGAAAGTTTTCTTACATTATAATTCTTAAGTATTTCTCTGTTTTGTTTTTCCTTTTCAGAGAATCTAATAATATGAGCACTAATTCTTCTCTGTTTTCCACTTCCACTATTTTCTCCATGACCCTTTTTACTTCTAGACTTTTCTCATTTTTATTTTATTGGTTGTTTTCCTAACTTTAAAAATGTCTCTTAGTAAGGTTTCATCTTGGTTTATCTTTTGAACACTTTATAATTTAATACTCATTTTGGAAATAACCTTGCCTCTTTTTTCCATTTTTTCAAAATTCAATCAACTCTTTTTATAATTATTGTTAGTTTCTTTCCCTTGTCCATTTCTGTTCTTTGTTTTTGTATTTCTCATAAGATCATTTTTTAGTATCCCAAATGCTAGTTTTAGTATATTTAATTCAGTTTTCAATGTTCTTGTTTCATGGTTGTTTTCTTGGGGTAAATGTGTTGGATTTCATTTTTCTGATTCTTTGTAGTAATTCTGCATCTATTATTTTGTTTTTTCCATTTGTGTAGTTTGGGGCTGGTTTTCAAGATTCCCGGATTGTTGCTGTCTTTATTCAGTATTACAGAGTCAAGATTCTGTAGTGAATTGGGGGAGAGGGTGAATGGAGCCAGGGATTTATGTCCTCTGATTTTTCAGAATTCTTGTCTTACAGAACCCTGCATTTTCTGAGTTAAAGCTCCATGGATCATGTGACCTCCATAAGCCCCTATTCTGACTGGTAGGCCACAGGGCATTTTGGATTTCCTGGAATTAGTGTCAGTTCACAGACAGGCTATAGTTGTTTCCCAAAGCTCTGATTATTTCTTTTCCCCCAATGAACAGATATAGGTTCCTTCTGAGAAGACTAGGAGAAAGATTAGAATTTTAGTGTAATTTTCAGTAGAATACTAAGGTTCTCCCACAAGGGGGTCCAACATCCCCTTCACTCACAGTGTTCTGGTCTATAAACTGGCTTGAGTCTGTCAACCTAAATATAAAAGCAACCAGAGGAAGAGAGTCTCTAAAGAATAATCCTATTTTTTGTATATTGCAGAGCGTTGCAACAAGAATGTACATACCTTAGTAAACCATGGGCATATTCAAAAGGGTTGAGGCAGGGCAAAGTTTTTGTAAGACAAAAATGAGGAGGATTGTATAGCTATTTTGAAACAATAATCTTTGGCTACAATGACCAGTGACAGCAATTCAGATTTGAACAGAGAGATACTGGTCCTGTCCTTGTAGAGGACTTTGTCAGGGTGCAGTGACATCTGTGCTTATGGTTCTGACAGGTCTTTTGTGACAGTTACTCTCAAGCAATCATGTGCAAGAGCCATTCCTTCCTCCATAATCTCCTTGCTTACTTAATTTTTTCAGTAAGGTTGACACTAACAACTCCGTTTTGATTCTTTCACATTTCTTTTGCGAGTCTAAAAATGAATCGAGGAACTTTGTCTCTGTTGTTATGATGAAGGTTAGACTTTGTTTACTTGACTTAGAATTTCTCTGTGTATCTGGTGAAGTAAGAATTTACTTGACTGTTCAGTTCCAGAACAATCTAGGAACGTCATGATTAATTGGCCATTTTCTATCTGAGCTAAAGCTCCAGGGGGAAAGTCAGGCCATCTATTATGGTTTAGATGTTAGACGTCCTCCAAAACCTCCTGTGTGAGAGAATGCAAGAAGGTTTAGAAGTGGGATGACTGGGTTATGAAAGCCTTATCCTAATCCGTGTGTTAATGCCCTGAAAGGGATTAGCCAAGTGATGACTATAGGCAGATAGGGTGTGGCTGGAGGAGGTGGGTCATGGGGGTGTGCTTTTGGGGTCTATATTTTATGAGTTGGTAGGCCATGTTCCCAGCTGCTTTCCTCTGCCGCACTATTCCACCATGATGTTCTGCCTCCCCTCATGTGTTCTAGACCCTTCCAGTGCAGGTCCTATATCCACTGTAATATTCCAGCCTCCCTAAGCCTTTAGGTCCCTTCCTCTACATTAAACAGAGCCTCAATATTATGTATAACTCTAAACAGAGCCTGTCCGGCACTTCTGGTTTTCTCACTGTGAGCAACCTTCTGTTGCATGCTTCAGCCAACCAACCAACCAAACCGTTAGAGCCCTTTCTAACTCCCTCAGCTAGAACATTGAATCCAAAATCTCTCCTTAGTAGCCCATGGTAATAAATTCAGCCTGAATTACTCAAGTTACTTCCATCATCATCCTACACCTTGAGTATCCATTCCTCTGCCACGCGACCAACACGCTAGCTTCATAATAGAGGTTGGAAACATAGAAGTTAACTAGTGAGTTCAAATTAAAGACACATAACACTCAATTTACCTTTTTTCTTGCCCAGCTAAGAGACAGCCCCTCCCAGCTCCTGCCTCTAGCCACCTGGCGGTAGCGAGGTTTACACAGAGAGAGAGAGGCACGCCAGAGGATGAGCTTTTATTGGGGAACAAAAAATTCAAGGGAAAATCTCATCCAATGAAGGTTGAGGGGGACAGCATTCCAAAGTCAGGGTCAGTGATGGGTTTTCAGGTCAATGGTCAGTCACACCCCGACACGGACAAGCCCTTGCACCTGGGAAGGGTGGGGAAAAGCTTTGACCCAGCTGGTCTGAACGCCTCACACCCAGCCAGGGAGGTAGCTCAATCACGTGCAAGAACGGCTTCCCACACATTCCAACATTTGTTCCTTGGATTTTTGACTATATAAATTAGAGAAATAATTTCTTCCAGAAATTTCTTTCAGAATGAAATGCATCTCGTAATGGATCACATTTTGTACCTCCTCTTGGGTGGCTTCTGGAACTGAAGCCTAATTATAGGTCTAGAAGTAAAGAGGGCAGGTGGAGGTTGGTCCTGACAGTCAGCATTGTCCTGCATGACAGCCACTTCGAGGGAGGCCGCTAAGGTTTCCCCAGGCAATGAAGGTTAATCCCCCCAAGAGCTGAGACTCCAAGGCTGGTGCCATTGGAGTCAGGAGGGTCACTTCCTGTGAGGTTAGGTAAGCCACTTCGGTTGAAGGTAGAGAAATGTCTTCCTTTGGTGATGAAGATACAATGGAATTTAGGGGCTCAAGTTAGGGAACCAGCCCAATTGCTTGTCAGCAGATGACTGGACGGGGACACACACACACACACACAATAGAGTTTTACTTAATCATAAAGAAGTATGAAATTATGGTATTTGCTAATAAATGGATGGTAATGGAGAACCTCATATTAAGGGGGAAAGTCAGACCAGGAAGTCAAGGGTCAAACGTTTTCTTTCACATGTGGAAGCTAAAGTAAAATAAGGTAAAAAAGGGAGAGGGATTCCATGACAATAGAAGAGACACCAATGGAGTAGAAGAGGGGATAGAAGAAGAGGGATGAAAAGGGAAGGAACTGTGGAATAACACTGGCCAAATTATGCTATGCACATATATGAATATACCCCAGTGAATTTCAACTTTGTGTATAAAGCACCAATTAAAAAACAGTCAATAAATACAAGTCAGACCAGTAGAGTAATTGGAAAGGAAACAAAGGGCTGGGGTAAGAGGGGAGGGAAATAGGAAGCACTGGGGACTGAAATGGAGCATATTAAATTCCATGCATGTGAGATGATGTCAGAATGAACCTCAATATTATGTATAACTCTAATGCACTAATAAAATGTTTAAAAGTAATTTAGGGGCCCAATGTCCCCATGCCAACTTATAGGATCCATTCTTTCCCAAGCAGTGCTCTCATTTCAAGTGTAGACACCCAAACCAGGGGCGGTAGTATAAGCCTGTAATCTGTGGCCAACTAAGCAAGACTCTGTCTCAAAAAAAAAAAAAAAAAAAAAGGCTGGGGATGTAGCTCCGTGGTAAAGCACTTGCTTGGTATGTTTAAGGCCCTGGGTCTAATCGCCAGTACTGCAGGAAATGAAGAAAAAGAGTAGACTCCTTCCATGACTGGAAGTTCAATTTGTGTTGTCATTCAAACCATGACAGAATGAGATTTTGTATTTGATTTTCAGCAATTTCAGCCCTGAAGCTACAGAGGATAAGGATCTCTTTCAGGGTACATGTGGAGGCACTTAGGTTATTTATCTGACACTTGAGCTAGGAATTTGAATTCCTGAGCTCATCCTTTCTCATGCTATGGCTTAGGAGCCAGTGTCATGATATTCATTGCTTACCCAGCTCCTTACTTCTGGTTGAGTCGGAATATCCAATGCCAACTCATTTGCACTTCTCTATCAACAATTTAGCTGTGAACTGTCAGCAGCTGTCTTTATTACTATAAATAGAATCATTAGCATCTTTCAACCTAATTAAAGGAGAAAGCCAAGTCCAGAAACCTTACAGGGTAGAGAATTTTATCTTCATACTATGGAAGAGAAAGCTGAGGCCTTGAAACAGAGTGAGTGAACTACTCACCAAAGCCACCCAGCCGAGAATCAAACTGAAATCCATAAGCCTTCTATTTTGTGATTGCTCTTTTTCTTTCTTTCACGTTCTTTGTCTTAGCAGTCCGCTTATGGTTCACAGATCACTCTTCTCATCTAATAAGTGACAAATAGAAAAATGCACTTTCTGGTTTTGCCAACTTCTTCCCATCCATATATCTGAATCTACCTATCAATTTTCCAATCTTGTCCAACCTGTTTACCCTGTTAAGAAAGTACTGAATTTCATTTCTCTTATGAGAGTGGCCAACTCAGCTGCATATAAGGCAGAGACTTGAGGATGCTAGTCATTGGCTTAAAATAAAATAAAATAAAAGTATTGTCAAAGACTAAATTAGAAAAAAGATTATCTTATTGATAACAATTTTACTACTTGACTATTACAGAAAAAATGATTCTATTTTTAGTTTTCTTTTGACAGGTATCTAAGAACGTATCTAAGGAGACAGAAGCACTTAAGTCACTTGTGTCTTCCTTTTTCTTTTAGTTTCCTAAATTCAAGTTGTTGTGTCAGAGGTGTTCCAAAGCCTCTCTAAATGTCTATGTGCAGATGATCTTAACTACCGATTGCTTCCAGTGTTAAGATTCCTGTTTTGTATTACCCCTGCCTGGGCCACTCTCACCTCATTAGAATCTCTAGATGGGTTGAATTTGGTAAAAGCTACGCATATTTTCCTGGCCATCCTCTGTGAACATCCCATATCAGAACTCCAGCTCATATGTTAGATGCATGGAAAAAGGAGGGGCATAGATGGTGGGACCAAAATAAACAGATGGTTGCCTTGACGATCTGCAGGAGACTCTCTCACGATCATTTTTCAAGGTTTTCTTTTCAAATAAATAATGACACAGGATACCTTTTTGTTTTGTTTTTTTTTTTTAAATCTCATCTACCACCTGCAAATGGTACTAAGATTCACAAACTGGACAAAGCACCAAATGTCTCTTCCCATAAGCCACCTTTACTGGGTTTGAGTCACGGGGTCCCCTCCTGCAACACTTCAGAAGTTTTCCTTGAGACCATCTCAAGGCAGATTGCTAGCCTCCAGGGATGAACTGAATGAGGCACAGCAAGGAGGCTGTGATATTTGGCAGAAGACAAATGTGAACCATTATTATTACATGAGACAAGATGCTGTGGGGCCCTGCATACAGAATAATGTGAAATCAAGAGAAAGAGAAAAGTCACTCCAAATGGGGTCAGGCAGAGGTCCTGGAAGAGGTGAAATTGAGCTGACTGGGGAGCCAAGTTTGAGCTGAAGAGACTTGAATCTCACTGGGGATGGGTAAGGAATTCCCAGCTTAAGACAAAAATAATAATAAAAAATTGAACATTCTAACATTGACATGCACCTGATTTCTATTATGTCCATTTTTAAGTTGTTGACACATTTTTTTTCTGTAAACATACTTACAAATAATTAAAATGGAAGTGCTTTGTTTCGAGCTGTGAAAACATGGAGCAGTTCTATAAGCATGTTTGAATACATTCATATACTCAGATCCTTTATCCAGGTTATAACACCAGCTTACAGGATGTGGGCTTGAGAGGCAGACCGGCATTCAAAGCTCCACTGTATCAATAATTTCTTAGTTTCTTGTGCAAGTGTGTACAATCTCTGAGCCTCCCTTTTCTCACCTGTAAAATGGAGATGATAATAGTGCTCATTTCACATAGTTTTGCAAGAGTTACATGAACTATTTCATGCAATCCTGAGCACAGTGCCTGACATCTGTTATCAATTATTTGTTGCTCCAAATCAGAGAGCGTCTGTGAGGTTTTCTCTGATGAGACCTACCATTAGGCTTTCACAGGGCTTTTCTAAATCCTTGTTCTAATGCAAGAAAGCATGCCAGAAATAAAAATTATCACAGATTTTTTAAATATTGGGAGCCAAAATGTCCCTGGTTTCAAGAGCCTTTAAGTTCACAGTTTCTTATTATCCCAAATTACATCAGTCTAAATTCCTATTTTATTTGCTTTCAAGAAGTCTGGTCTTTTTCCAGGTATCTAAGTATTCTGGGAACTTCCTGGAGAAAAATAAATAAATTTCTGGTACTAGGGATTGAACCTAGGACCTCACACATGTGAAGCACTAAGCACTGAGTTATATCACCAGCCTCTTGAGAATCTTTATTCAGCAGGTGTCTTCTTTCCTAGCCCTGCCTTGCCACTGTGTTATAGTAGCCAACTGATCTTCCTCAAAATGAATTTCATTGAGCATTTTGCCTCTACCTGGAGTCCAAGCTACAGTTTCTGAAGGCCCCCAAAGGAGGAATCGTTTCCTTCTCACCACAGCCCAAAGTCCCATCCTGATTTCTTCTTCAGCGGAGGTTTGTCTGCAGGAAGGACAATTTCTTCCAAGAGGATGTCACCCCCATTAGGTGGGGAGAGGGAATAACAGCACCCGTTGTGTACGGGATCTAATTACCATTCACAACTAGAGGGAAGCAGGGCTTCAGGAGGATGAATGATTGCAGATCCGTGGCAGAACGTGTGCAAGATGGGCTGGGGTCGTGGCTCAGTGGCAGAGCGTCTGCCTGGCAAGTGTGAGGCATTGGGTTCCATCCTCAGAACCACATAAAAATAAATGAAATAAAGATATTGTGTCCATCTACAATTAAAATAAAAAGAACATGTACAAGATGAGTCTAGGTCTTGATGAGTTCCAGTTTCTGGAAGAAAGTCAATCAGACTGATGAGTTGTGTTGAAGGACACAGAGGACAGGAAGGGGCACCCATATGCTAAATATGGGAGTCACTGAGCACCTAAAAAGAATAAGCTCAAACAAAGAATATTGTATATATTAAAATTAAAACATCACTTCATAATTTCTAATGATATTTTGAAAAAGTGAGAGAAGGCAAATGACCACTTCAACAACAGCCTCATTGGCTACTGTTGCAAGGACAGGTGTTTATTCAAAAAATTGGCTTGTAGAAGGAAAGGCGGAAGATGCCTTTAGTCTGTCTTTTCTGTATATACTATATTGTAGGGCATTGAAATAACCTGAGTTGACAAACGTTGGGATAGTGGTGATGTCGAGGAGGAGGATTTTGCTGTGCTGGGGATAAAACCCAGTGCCTTTGCACATGCTAGATAAGTGCTCTGCTCCTGAGCTATATCCCAACCTGAAAAATTGGTTTTTATTATAAAAATTTCAACTAATAAGTGTAAAAAGACAAAAACAATCAGAACATCATTTTATACCCCCTCCAGTGAAATAACGAGTTCGGGTAGTAGTTATTAAAAGATGCAACTCTTAGCTGAAAGGTTGATGGGAAACTTGAAATGGCAGAGATGAGCTTATCACATCCCGATTCATTGTAACTCACTAACAAGGAAACCCAGACGGTGTGCTTGGGCAACATGGTGTCCACGTCAGGTCTGAAGTATCATTACCCCCGCAAAATTGAACTTGAATCTAACGCAGACTTGAGGATTAAATCTCCTCTAAAGGGATGTAGGCAGGAGTGAAATGATATTACAAGGAAGCAAGGAGGCCAATTCAGCTTGGGGGACCTTCCTCAAGACTGCTGGCCCAGTTCTGAGCAAGGCAGTGGCGTGAGGAAGAAAGAAGGGAGGCTGTGGTTGCTGCCCGTAAGAGACCCAGGAGGCTTAACACCGAACAAAACACATGAGCCTGGTCGGGGTCCTGATTCACACAAACAAACTATATACAAAAATTAGAAACCAAAATTTTGTTATAGCATAGGTATCCGATGCCAGGGACATATTGTCAGTTTTATTCCATGTTTTAATGGCACTGTGGTTATGTAAGAAAATGTTCACAATTTTTAGCCATGTCTACTGAAGCATATGCAACTATTTAAAATACTTTAGCAACTGTTTAAAATATTTTAGGTGGAAAAAAGAAAAAGAAAGGGACAAAAGCAAGGTGACAAAAATCTTGGTGATGGTGGAATCTGGGTGATGATAGGTTAATTTGGAAAAGGTAAAAATGGATAGATGAAACAGATGTGTCAAAATCTTGATGGTTGTTGAAACTGGACACGGGAAGAGGAAGGTCCTTTGTATTTATCTCTGTTTTGGGTGTGCTTATTATTTTTATAACATGAAAACAAAACAAAGAAGACACAATTCTAGAACACTGGTACATTTCTCATCATGGGGATTATTTGGGCTGAGATCATGCCACATGTGCAATTTCAGGATGGACTGAGCCAACCCCAGCGCTTGTCCTTTAGTGCTCTCTGAGCACAGGAAGAGAAGCCGAACTTTGTTTGTGAGGGATTCTGCAGTCTCACCCTCTTCTCCTTGGACAACTGCTAGCAAGAGCTCTCATACATGGCCCAAAAAGAAGCAGCAATTTTCTCCTAAGGTGCAATAGAAATTTTAATTTAGAAAGAAATCCTTTCCTAAGGCAAACTTTATCTGAAGGAAGATCATTTTTGCCCAAAGAAATCATTCTTTCCATCATGCTGGGGAGGGGGTTAGCTTTGTGCTAAGGGCCTCTGCCTATCTTGATTTGGTGGATACTTGATGTACAGGGGCTCTTTGCCTCCAGGTAACTTCAAGCCACCACGTTTTTGTTTAATTATGGTAAAATACAAATAAAATTTACCATTTTAACTATTGTTAAACACACAATTCAGTGTTGTTGAATATATTCACATTGTGCCATCTCCAGAACCTTCTTCATCTTACGGAACTGAAAGTCTGAACCCATTAAACAGATCCCCGTCCCCCCATGACAACCAGTCTCTGTGAATTGCTAACTCTAGGTTCTCATATAAGTGGAATCATGCAATATGTATCCTTTTGTATTTAGCTGATTTTACTTAGCACAGTATCTTCAAGGTTCATCCAAGTTGTAGAAATTTGTAGCATCAAATTTCCTGCCCTTTATAGTCTCGGGGTGCAGCTCAGTGTAGAGTACATGGCATGCACAAGTCCCTGAGTTCTATCCCCAGAACCAAAGGGGAAAAAAAAAACTTCCTTTTTAGGGCTAAATAATATTCCATTGAATGTATGCACCACATTTTCTTTATTCATTCGTCCTTTAATACACACTTGTTTACTTCTACATTTGGCTCTTGTAAATAAGGCCACTATGAACATGGGTGTACAAAACAACTGCTTCTTACAATGTAAAGTTTTTCTCCCAAGGTTTCAAAAGTTCTTGGAACATCTTTCATCCCAGGTTCATGTTCAAGGTACTGGATGCTAGGCCAGCCCAATCTCACCACCAAAGAGCATATAAGCCTGTGAGAGGAGGCAGCTGTGTTCAACATCACAGAGCCCAGACAGTGGGTGGTCCTTGCCTATTCCCTAGTTTACTTCTTTTAAAACAATAAAACTAAAACATACTGGCAATAGGCTAAAAGTGGAAATGAGCTCATTCACCTGTTTCCCATTCTGCCAGGGCTGGCTACTATTTCATGGATAGCATTCTGCATTCAAAGCTTCATTCTAAACATAAACAAATGCATCCACAAATGAACATGCTTGCTTTGTTTTTGATAAAAGTTTACCTTCCCTGGGTGGGCATGGTGGTGCTCACCTTAAGTTCCAGCTCCTCAGAAGGCTGAGGCAGGAGGATCCCAAGCAACTCAGTGAGACCCTGTCTCTAAATAAACTACGAAATAGAGGTGGGGATATGGTTGAGTGCCCCTGATTTCAATCCCTGGTTACCCCCCCACCAAAAAAAAAGTTTACTTTTTCACTCAACAGTGTATCACCTTTCCATATAGTAGGAAGGTTTCAGAAACCTAGGGTATTTCCTATTTTTATGCTGTTACAAATGATGTTGAATTGAAGATCCTGACACATACACTCTTGCGTATTGATGTATTAGCATAGGATAGAAGGGAAAATCTTGGGTCAAAAAGTATATGGATATTTTAAAATGTGGTAGGTATGGCCAAATTGCCTTCCTAAAGGATTATGCTAATTTATCTGCTGGCTTTAAAAAGATTTGCATTTATTTTGTCACATTTAGGACAAGCATTCCAAATATTCCACTCTGTCCATATTTGACCAAATACTTTTGTCTTTCTACAAGTAAATCAACGTAGCCTGTACTAGTTATTTAGTTAAAATCTGCTTAGAAAATCTCAGTTAAATTAGTAAAATCACCTAATTTCAGCAACTATTGTCTGCTTCTAGCCAAGGCAACTTTATTGGATGAAAATGTAATTGTGTATTTCTGCTCATGACAAATTTTGGAATTTCTCCTCTGGGTCAAAGTCAGTCTTGCCAATATTTGCATCTTTAATTTCAGGATTACATAAATCTATTTTTAAATACCAAATCTGTTTTGAAAATAACTTTTGCCCTTTTCTATTTTTAATTTTTTAATTAAAAATAATTAATCAATTGCCTTAAAAAAAATCAAATCCTCTAAGCTTTTATGCCCATTTGCTTTGGAGAAATACCTGGAAAAATATATCCCCAACCACAATTTTAATTACCGAAGCCACTTGGATGGTTTGTATATGTGATTTCACAATTATGTCTCAAAATTAGGCACTGGGTTCGATCCTAGCACCACATAAAAACAAATAAAGGCATTGAGTCCATATACAACTAAAAAAAATTTTTTTAAATTATATTACAAATGTAAAGATTTCATCAAAGAAAGTCAAAAACTGTTTATGGCATGAAATTGGAAAATGGTTCTCATGGGCAACAAATGGAGTTGCCGGGGAGGAGAGGCCACATCATTACACTTACAAAGGTCTTTACTTCTTAGAGGAACAGAAAGCCCGGATCTGACCGCTCTGGCCCGGTGGTCCTCAGACCGTCCCTGGAAGCCGGGCTCCTTTTGTGTGCGTCCTGCGTCCTCTCCAGGCGTGTCTGCGTGGTGCAGGGCGCATCCGCACTCGGGAGGGCTGGGAGCGGCTGCCGGCTGAGAGCAGGCTGGCTGTCCTCCGGGGGAGATGGCACTGGCGAATGCTCCCTTGTTATGCGACTATTGATTTGCCTCACTCTGAGGATTCCGGGGGCAAAGTGACCCTCCCTACTGCCTGTCGCCTCCCTTCCTCCCGCCCGCCAGGGTGGCCTCCCGCAGCAGGATTCCTGAGGCTGCCGCTCCGCCCTCCTCTGCCTCTCAACCCTCTGGCGCCTGGATACCTGAAGTTATTAGGAGAAATGAGGTAGCCGAAGGGACCACATGGAAGTTGTGACAGCTCCCGGCGGCGCGCCTCTTTCTCGAGTGCCAGTTCCTGGGCTTAGGAATTACCGCTGACACGTTGAAAGCAGGAGGTCCCCTTACCAGCCAGCCTGCCGGGATGGGCCATTGCTGCTGCAAGCCTTATAACTGCCTTCAGTGCCTGGACAAGACGGTACTTTGCCTTCCCTCTCTCTCTTCTTCCCCCTCCTCCTTTGCCAGGGCAGAGAGAAAGCCGCGAGCCGACCGCCTCTGTCCCTCGGCTCCCCAGCATGCGTGTGCGCTTTGTTGGTGCCCAGGACCCTCCCTTTCCCCGTTCCAGGGTGCTGAATTGTGAGTGGTGTTCACAGAAACATTTGGCCTCACATACTCTGCAGTGCCTTACATAATTTGGTATTCTGCAGTCACCAATGGAACTGTTGCATTTTCCTGAAATAGTAGAAACATCTCAAAAACCAAACTGTCAAGAAATCCTTGGAATATTCTTAATGCATTGTAACGTACCTGGAAGACCTAAGATGAACGTCCAAGAGGGGATTGCAGGTTAGCTAGGCATGTTCTTCTTCCCCAAGCTGGAACTTTGAAAGTTTCCCTCTCCACCCCCCATCCCCCACCCGTAGCATACATCCCTGTAGTTTGTATCCTTCATGTCAGAAAAAAACAGCACACCCAGGTATAGTTCTTCCTTCTGTAGTTCATCACATCAGAGAGGGGTGAATAACACAGACATGAAAACCTGAAGAACCAGGGAGTCTGAGGGTGTGTTCAAGGATTCACTAGAAGGAAAATTCACAGCCAAGGAACTGAAAATAGAGTATGCAGAGAATTGTATGGCAATTCCTGCACAAAGCCTTTCTTTGCTTTTGACACTTGCCTGATCTGTGAGCTTACAGAGGGATTAGGATATGCTTTTAATTTCAACTGTTGGCAAGAGCTCTTGTCTCTGTGATATATTTTATTATCATGCACATTCGAATTTCTCAAAGATGCATGAAATGGGATTTCACAGGGGGGTGAAATTGCCTCCTTTCTACTCATGTGGGCATCAGCTACTAGATAGCTTGGGGTATAGTATGTGACCAGGTGAAGGAAAAATATATGGCTTAATTTAAAACTCTTTACAGGGCCATCACTAGGGAACATCTTACTTATGAGTTCTTCTTATGAACTTTGACCTAAAGTACGCTTATATACCCACCCCAGAAAATTAAACTGATACCTTAAATGTCATTTGGTATTTTTGTTCCAATAGAAATAACCATTTCAGTGGGTTTGGCTTTTGCCACCCTGAGTGTGAACCATATTTTTGTTTTAGCAAACAGAAATATAAAATATTTGCACCCAATCATCTGCAAACCCCACACTGAAGTGGTTAAGCCCTTTTGTAAGAGAAGTGGTCACAAAGAAGAGTCCAAGGAAGTATAACAATGGTTGTGATAAAAGGGAAAGATACGCCATGTGTACAGCAATAGTATAAAGTTTCCATTCCCAAGCCCTGATAGGAAGGTCTGAGAAATAGGGTCTTTAAAATGTTAGGCCTTTAAGAAAATATATTTTAAAGTGAGTCTGTCCCCAATTGTCTTTCAAATCAAGTTCCTGAAAATAAGTATCCCTGTATAATTCTTGAATTCAGAGATTTGGGAAAAATAATTCAATGTTATTTTTTCTCTTTAGCAGTGTGACGTTTAAGTAGCTTTTAAATGTTTTAGCCTTGAAACTAAAATTCAGTACAAATTATTCTTCCTGGATGAAAACTTAAAGACTTATGCTATGCCTAAAAAACTTTTCCATTATGTGCACACTCCTATTTCTTGACTTTACTATATTTCAGAATAGTATTCCATTTGAGGTTTTATAGATATATATTCATAGGTGCTTTTTAAAGGAATTGAAGACTTTCTTTTTTAAAACAAGAGAAGGAATTGGTTTGTTTATTTGCTTGCTTCAGTCTCCCAAAATCATTTATTACTTGATAAGGACCTAATAGATCAGCATTGTGTATTGGGACAGTACGGGAATCCACTGAAGTCTCCAACTTCAGAACTCATTACTCCTGTAAATGCCACAGAACCCTTCAGGGTCTTAATCAGCTTCATCTACCCCTTCATTCGCATGGTTTGAAGAGGGAGGTCTGACAAAACTTCTGATTACTTTAGTCCAGCTTAATAACCCTTTAAAAAAGAACATTTCCTCAGCAATTTATATAGGTATAGAATAGAAATCCTTATTTTGAGAAGTAAAAATTTCTTTCTTTTTTTTTTATAGTTCACTCATAGTACAGAGAAAGATGTTTTGGAAAACATGGTGAGTTAGAAATACTCTTAACAGTCAGTTTCAGAGGTTGGACTAAGAAATAGGAATCTGGGGATGCTTCTTTCTTTAGCATCTGAATATTGGGACTGACTTTTGCGGGGAAAACTAGAATCTTGTCTAGAGTATAAAATGAAAAAAAAAAATTTTTTTTGGTTCAATGAACAAATGGTTTGCAAAAGCTCTTTGTGTTTATGTACTTCCAACTTATAAAACCCATCCAATTAGCAATATTTATTTCTGGTTGATTCTGTCCCTTGTTAGTATGGGAACTAGTAAAGTATTCTAAAAAGGCACGGTCAGTTATTGGTTTCGTTGTACTTCCAGCTTTTCCAGAGAAACCACAAGTTGGCTAGGCAACAACAGTGCATACAGAGCACTTGATTAAACAGTAGGAACAGTCTGAGGAAGAGTAGGTGAAAGTTCTGTGATTCTGTTCATACTTGTTTCTGGTCCAAGGAAAAGCAAGTACAGCACCGTGGACTAACTTTCTTGGAAAAACTGGAACATGAATTACACTTTAAGCTTGCGGCGGAATTTTATTGAACTCAAGAGGAGAAGGAATATAATTCCAAGCAAGGAGTGCATGAGGAAAAGTGTTTTCACCCAATTGGATGACATACGAGAGGGCAAACACAGTAGGAAATACAGCACAGAGAGAGCCTGAGGGGATTTTCAGAAAATTTCAGATTTTGGTCTTTTAACTTGAAAATAATTAATTAAAAAGTAGGGACTTATCTTGGGGTTTTGAGCAGAACTGAAATCTGCAGAAATAGTCCTCTGTATTATGTTGAGTTAAAAAGCATGACCCAGGAATTCTGGCCATTGGGACACCAGGATGGATCCCAAAGGGTCCATTCACCATGAACTCAGTGTGGTCCAGGATGAAGCATGATGCTGCATGTACCAAAACTTCTTAACTTCCCAGAAATGATGGATTTTAGGAAGGCTGAATTATTAAGAGAACTAGATGTACCAACTAGAATGCCAACCTGTTTTTTTTTTAACAATCAGAAGTATAATTCAACAAGCAAATGAATGGCAACAAGCTTGATAAATATGTTATTTCTTTTTGGAATCAAGAGTCTAGCTTCGAGAAGCTCTGATATAAATAGAATCTGAGCCACAAATCATGTTATTGAAGAATCCAGTGGCTTCTGAGCCTCAAGGGCCCATGACCCATCCCCCATGCCCTCTTGCCTGACATGCACTTGAGAGGGCTGTGTGATTACTATTGGCCCTGGTGACTGTCTCTTCTAAGCTCCTTTGCTGGCCAACTCTCCTTGTAATGGACGTGTCCTTTCTCATACTGTCTTAACAGATTGATCATGTTGCCAGGTCTTGCTGGGTTAGGATCTATCCTGAGGCCTGTAGAAGCTACTTGCATATCTCTAAACTAACCTTTCAAAAAAAAAAACCTTTTTATTTTTTAATTTTTTCTAATTATACATGGCAGTAAAATACATTTTTGACACATTGTATACAAATGGAGCACAACTTCTCCTTCCTCTGACTGAACAGGGTGCAGAGTCACACAGGTAGTTGATTATAATCTTGGTTACAACTAGAGCTAATCTTATCTACCTTTTCTTTAAATTCTTGGTAGAGGTGGGAGTTGAGACAACAACCTCTCTGTCCCTCCCAGGTATGTGTGGTACTCTGACATAATGCATTTGGGAAGGTGATTAGAGACAGGTAGGTCCAGAAAAGGTCAAGAACTTCTTCAGTGCAACATAAATAGATTAAAAATCATGGTTTGGGCTAATTTTCCTTTCTTCCGCACTTATTCAGGGATGTAGAATTTCCCAATTTCTCAGCATTACTTCCTTGGATTAGCATTCTTTCCCCTTGGCCCTATTAATCCCTGTCCTTTCCAATTGCTCATTAGTAATCCAGATATGGATTTCTCTTATATCTCAGATTATGATATTGCCTCATTACCTACAGGCTCTTAGGTAAACTAGATGTTTCTGTTTAACCAGGGACTCTCCCCAGTGTGCATGAGGTTGAAGGTTTGAATTTCTGAGTTTAGTCATTTTTAGTTCTTTTAATACAAGATTTGGCTTTGCTTGTTTTGCACACAATTAGACATTTAATTTTATTGAAGAGCATTAAATTTGAATGATATTTTGCCTTTGATGGATTTATATTAAATTACATTTCAAAAGCAAATCATTATACAAAATTACAGTGGTCTTAGAGTTAATTATATGTGAAATAAATAATACTTATTGATGAACTGAGACACAGTATCAGTGCTGCCTTCAAGCCATAATAACTAAAATGAAAAATAAAAGGTCAGTCTACCTCCCAAGGGTTTTTTCCACAGAGCCATATTATGAATCTGGCCAGTCTTCATAATATTCATTGACACATTGTATACAAATGGAGCACAACTTCTCCTTCCTCTGACTGAACAGGGTGCAGAGTCACACAGGTAGTTGATTATAATCTTGGTTACAACTAGAGCTAATCTTATCTACCTTTTCTTTAAATTCTTGGTAGAGAATATTGAAAATGAATACAGTAGTCACAAAGGTGCCCTGAAAACAGCTCTGAAGACATATATGTTCTGCTGACGTTACCTTGTGGCTGGCTCATTTAGAAATATGAAAGCAAATATTTCCTTAGTAAGACAAAGTTGCACTGTGTTGAAATAAACCCTAATCTGAATTCAAGGGTGAAAAGCAGTATTGTTTCAGAGAAGAAAGAAAACTTCTTAACCTCTATGCCATTTAGTATGTGTGTATGTAGTGTGTGAATTTTTAAAATTCACAATAGAAAGGATGCATGTATTTCCTCAAATGCCAGAATTCCATAAACTTCGCATTTTATCCCTCATTGTGGTTCTTTTGTTTGGCTTTGAAAAATATGACAGAGGTTACATGGTTGGATTTTCCTGATCTGGACTGATTTCATAGCTAAAAATAGGAAAGAATAATTAAGACAGTCTTTTGGCTTACATTTGTAAATTTTCTTTCCTTTTCTTTAATATGTGTGTGTGCATAGATACAAACACACACAAACACACACACATATACATATATACACACACTTATATTTTGTGCTTGTCTATTTTATTTATATATATATACCCCCACACACACACATGTGTATATATGTAAGTATGTATGTATATCTATATCTATACATACACGCACACACATACACACACATATGTATAAACACAATCTTGTGAGGGAGAAAATGAGTTGATAAAAATGCTCAGCACTACAGTGAATTTTAGGAAACTGTCTTCAGTACTCCTTGAAACTAACCAAGAATTCCTATAGGAAGTAACACAAGCAGAGCAGGAACCTAGAGAGAAAAAGAAGAAAGGCCCTGGGTCAGTCATAGTGGCCCATGCCTGTGATTCTAGATACTCAGGAGGCTGAAACAGGAGGATCAAAAGTTCAAGACCACCCTGGGCAACTTATGGGGACATTGTCTCAAAATAACATAAAAGGGGCTGGGGATGTGGCTCTGTGGCAGAGTACTTGCCTAGCATGCGCCAGGCCCTAGATTCAATACCCACTATTGCAAAATAAATAAATAGTATCTAGTGGTATGACAAAAGTTACCAGAAAGACCCAGGTGCTATTTTGTGTCACTGGTTCTCCTGGTCTTTTTCCAGGGTGCCACTTTAAATCCCTCTGTTTATTCATCCTGTGGTCTCAGTTTAAATCATTAAGACAGCCTTGCCCCAGTGAATTAAATCATGTTGTTTTGGCATTGCTTATGCATTGACTAACTCTGAGAGACAACCTCTTCAAAAGCAGAAATACCCTGCCTGGTGTGTTATAGTCACTCAGGAAGAATATGTTGTTTTGTATGAGTTTCCTATCTCTGGATTAATTAGGGGTGAGTGCACCTCAGAATCACCCAGTACTCATTTTTTTGTTTTGTTTTAAAAATGAGTATTGGTTTCTCGAGGAGGGGTTAGGTGGCCAGCACCCGAGTGTGGAATCTCACAGGTGATGCTAACAATGAGAGGCATTTTCATTCCCTGTCCCCACCAGGTTCACAGGGTGGCATCAACCATCTGAGCAGAGAACTCTCGTTGACCAAGCATGTTGAAATAACAGAGTGTGGCAGCTTGCTTGGGGCTTGGCCACACATCCAGTTGCTTGAAGTTAATGAAATGATGAGTAGGTTGTATGCTTTATCAGGCTTCCCTAGCTAGGAAAAATGAAAGGCAGCATTCTCCCAGGAGTTTGGGAAAGACCTTGGCATTTGGGATCCAGGTCTAAAAAGAAAGGTAGGCTCCACAAAAGCAGACCTGCAGTGGTATGTTTGGGTGTAGGAGTAAAGGGGGTGATTGGAAGTTTCATGGGACTAACTCATCTCGGATTCCATCTTTGAATGGCCTCCATAGACCATGTGGAAAAGAATGGAGAACTAGGAGTGCAAAGAGAGAAAGACGTGACTAAATAAAAGAGGTGGCTAAGAAGATGCAGCTGCTGGTTTGGGTTATAGAAGAGTGTTCCAATGCGTGTCCAGTTCCAGTTAAGCCTGCCGTGGAGTAAACAGTCACTTTAGAGGACTGGCCTTCTTTGGCTTTGTGATTCCTGGATTATATCACCAGGATAGTTTGGATGGTTAAGTACCGTGTTCTATTTTTAGCCCTCTTGAGTGAACACAGGATCTCATGTGCTTGGCACCAGTTAGGAATTTTCCACTCATCCCCTAGTAGGGAAGCGCTGATCTAACCCTGGGCTGTCAGAGGAGTCCTTGCTCATAGTCCAGTCATCCCACCCTGTCATCGCCCTGGACCTGCCTGAGGTTTGGGAACAACCTTAATGAAACAACATTTCATTAACTTCAAGCAACTGGATGTGACATTTTAGAGGGATTCCTGAATATTCCTCAGAACCTAAGGGCTTCGTAAGAGAAGACCACTGCTGGATTCCGTTGAGCCAGGATGGATGGGGTGACACTTGCAGCACAGAGTAGTGATGGAAGGTTCCTTGAAGTTCACCTCTTGTCTGAGGACCGCTGTTCTTGCGGTCACGGCTGTTGACTCATTTCATTGCAGGGTCACACTGCGTCATTCTGGTTTGGCTTGCAGGAAGCAAAGAGCAGCTTGCTTGATGCAGAGAATTTATAAATTAGGAGGGTTGATATCATTTCAAAAACAAGCACTTAAGAAAGAAGACTGTTGCCAGGCTGCACCGGCTGGCTGGCTTTCGGGAGCTCGGGCTGAGCTGTGCCAGTATCTTCAACAAGAATGTGTTCAGAGGCCATCAGAAAGGTCTTTCCAGAGCTGTCAGGGATAACTAAATAGCTACCCTATCTGAAGTTACAGCCCCGTGGAGGCGGTACTGAAGAGGGTCCACACACTGGAAATGTACCAAGATGCGACCCACAAATCTATAGCAAGGACAAACCCAGGGAGTGCAGGCTGTCGGGTGGGGAATGAGGCAGCCAGAGAATTTTCCATGGGGCCAGATCAGTCAGGAGCTGGCTCTGCCTCTCCCTGAGTCAGACGTGAAAAGCTGAGTGGTTCAAGTGCTCAGATCCAGTCTGAGGGCAAATGCAATTTGAATCCATGAAAGTGAAGAACAGGGAGGGTGCAGGATTGGAACTCCCACCTTTGCTGTTTCCTAGCAGGTTGTGCAAGGAGGGGCTGGTTACTTCCCTGAAGGGCCCCAGCTCCCTCACCCATAAAGGGAAATAAACCAGAGGAAACCTGGACAGTATAATTGGCCCTTGTATGGATGGATTCTGCATCCACAGATCCAACCAATCACAGATCAAACGTATTCAGGGGGGAAAATCGCATCTGATTGAACATGTGCAGACCTTTTTTTTTCTTGTCACCATCCCCTAAATAATACAGCATAAGAGCCATTTATAACTCTTATTAGGCAAGATTTATAATTAGGTATTATAAATCATCTAGAGATGATTTAAAGTCTGCAGGAGGGTATCCATGGGTTATATGCAAATACTACACATCTTATATCAGGGACTTGAGCATCTATGAATGTTGGTATCCTAGTTGGGGCTGGGGATCCTGGAACCAAGTTCCGCTGACACCAAGAGACAACTATATTTTGAGTAGTATGAGGGAAAAGGCTCACCCAGCCCTGGGCCTGGCCTATAATCAGTGCTAGGTAGAGGTTAGCATGGATAATAATCTTTATTAATTAGTGAATAATGTTTAGCCAGAAATTACAGACCCGTCTTTTATTCGGCACTGTGCTGGGGATGGAACCCAGGACTCTTGCGTGCTAGGCAAGTACTCCACCACTGAATGACATCCCCGACCCTCGTATGTTCCTTAAATTTTAGTCAGGAGTTTGTAGCTTATGTTCGGCAGCCTACCCTTCCTTGCTGAGGCATCTGATGACTCTACTTGAAACTGGTTGGTTTTCTAGTGTGAACCTGAAAATAAGAGGGCCGGGCATTCGAGACTGGATGGGGTCAGCCTTGTACAGTCTTTATTTTATTTTTAAATGTTTGGTGCTGCTGGGGATCAACTGCTTGTGAGGCAGGCACTCTACCACTGAGCCACACCCCAGCCCTTATTCAGGCTAATGGCAGCCTGCTTGCTCAGGTGGGGAAGGTTCAGGGTCTCCAGTCTCACTTCTGTTTCCTTCCCACTTCTCCTTTCACATCTCTTCCCATCCGTCTTCTTTCCCCCCATGCTCCTTTTTTTTTTAATTCTCTCACCCCTTCCCTGTCAATCTTACTTGTTTCTCCTAAAGGCCTGGCCACCAAGTGTCGGCATTAGCTTTCCACTGAAGTGATTCAGTCTTCATCCTCCACCTCCTCCATCACCAGTAGGTACCTGTTGAGTCCAGTCCCCTCAAGGGGCCTTCCAGCCACTCCTTCTCCAAATGCCTGACTATTCTGTGCCCCCCACCACCACCTCTTAAAGGCTCCACAGCATCTCCCACTAGCACCCCCCTGGGGACCAAGCCTTTAACACATGGGCTTTGGGGAGACATTGAACTTGCAAAGTATAGCAAACATTCACAAGGCCCTGATGGTATTTGCACTCAGTATTTGGTCTGCATTTTAGCCAGAATGGTCTGTTGTGATGTGGAAAACCCCTGGGGGCAGGACTCTGCTAAGATCTGATAGGCCTACAGGAGCTCAGGGAAATGTGTTGGCTTTGGAATAGAAATGGAAGTTAGTTTGTTGTTTTTGTTAAGTTCTGGCGGTTCCCTGCTACACCTGGCTGAGGCTATTTCTCAACTGATAAATCCAGGGTTTCAGTTCTCTGGCTGTGTTTGGGAATTAGAGGATATGAGTATTCAAAATTGTCTTTGATAAGGAGAAGCAAGTTAGGTTTTTTTTTTATTAGTTTAAGATTATCTTATGGTAAATAATGCAATAACCACTGTCCAAAACACTAACAAGTTGGTTGTCAGCTGGCAATATTGTTAGAACAGTGTGTAATCCCTGGGATTAGTTTGATTAGGACGTTTTCCCCTCTTCTGGGTTCTTCATTCTTTGAGCTGCATCAAAACTTAGTGTTGGGGCTGCAGATGTGGCTCAGGGAGGAAGTGCATGCCTAGCATGTGTGAGACCCCTGGGCTTGATCTCCAGTTCAGAAAAAAAAAAAAAAAAAAAAACACCTTTGAGTAGAGTCTGGGCAGAGCCAGGGAGGTGCTCCAGACCCAGAGGACAAGAATGATGTGTAAATTAGAAACACAGTTGATAATTAACATGGAAAAGTACCTATTAGTTATAGGATATTATCTACTTGCAAATAAAATAAAAAGAATCCCTGCAACTATAACAACACCTAACACTGGAATGAGCTTGCTAAGTGCTGGACACTCTTGCAAGTTCATCACATATGTCACTTTATTTAACCCTCATGGCAACCCTGTGCAGTGGGTATGGCATGGAGGTAGCGTCATTTAACCATTAGGAAGATGGACACTCTCAGCCCTGAATTCAGGGAAAGCAAGGCTGCTGGAGACTGGATGAGATGGGGGAACCCCCATCGTAGTTCATTTGGGCTGCTATCACAAAATATCTTAAATTGGGTGGCTTATAAACAAGAGAAATTTACTTCTTACAGTTCTGGAGGCTGGGAAGTCCAAGATCAAGGTGCCAACAGATCTGGTGCCTGGTGAGGACCCACTTATAGTGGCTTCTTGCTGTATCCTCACTTGCTGAAAGGGCAAGGCTGTTCTGTAATCCCATTCATGAGGGCTCCACCTTCTGACCTAATCACCTTCCAAACGCCCCAACCCCTAATAACATCACCTTGGGTGTTAAGATTTTGACACATGAACTTGGGGGACACAAACATTTAGACCACAGCAGAGTCCATTGTCCCTCAAAGGATGGATCTGTTGCTACTTTCTTAAAAAGAAATATTAGCTAATAATTGTTTATACTTGTGACAATAATAATTCTCGATTTTTTATGAAAAAAGTTCTATTTTTGGTATTAAGAATATTATGACTTTGCTTAGCATAGGCCTTTTGGATAACCCAAAATTCTCCTAGGAACTCAAAGTAGCAACCCTTGTTACCCAAGTCCAAATGCAGCACCTGCAGATTCTGAGAATCACCTTTAGTTTCATTCATTGAGCACAGGTTCATCAGAGGTGCTGAAATCAAAAGCAAAGTAAGGAAAGAACATTATATTAGTTATAACAAAATACCTTAGATGATTAACTTAAAGAGAAAAGTTTTATTTTGGATCAAAGTTTTGGAGGTTCCAGCCCAAGATCAATTGAGCTCATTGCTTTGGGCTTCTCCTGGGTGGTAGACAGCGAAGGCAGCATGTGACAGAGCAAACTGCTCACCTCATGGCCACCTTATGAAGCAAAAAAGAGAAAAGAGATCCCACAATCCCCTTAAATGCCCCCAATGACCTAAGGACCTCCCAGTAAGCCCCACCTCTTAAAGGCTCCACAGCATCTCCCGATGGCACCATCCTGGGGACCAAGCCTTTAACACGGGCCTTTGGAGGACATTGAACATGCAAAGCATAAAAAATATTCACAAGGTCCTAATGATATCTAAACTAGGTGTTTGGTCTACATTTTAGCCAAAATTCTCTCTCTGGAAATCAACTTACTTTGGGATTACATTCTGTTGAGTGACAGATTTTCTTTGAAGGGCTGGTATCTCTGACTTATTGCCAGCATTCCTAATATTGGTGGTGTTATTTAGTAATAAAATCATAATAAACTCTTTATGGTGACCCAGTCACCCAGCTCACACATTCAGCCCATCTTCAACTACTTCTCTATTATGAGTCATGGAAAATATTTGATTTGAAAACAATGTGGTGGTCAGTGAGTTGCAAATGGCATACTTTGCACTATGTGTGATTTCTTCCTGTCCCTTCTATTAACGTCAATAGTGGAACCAAAAAAATTGGAAACCTGAAGCACTGTTGCTGAGAATGTTTCAAGTCAAGGCTTCTGTTCTGATCGCCATTATTCATTAGGTAGCTACCCAGGTATGGACAAAAGGGTAAGTTTAAGGGGACAGTGGCAAAGCAAGATTCTGTCCCTCAGAGAACGAAACCATGGACTTTTTCAAGGTCAAAAATCTCAACTAGTTACAGGAGTTAGTGGTGTATAATAATATATGACAGTTTATTGATGTGTAGGAGACAGATGTGCAAGAAATTGTGGCAGGATGATTTACAAGAGTGTAACAGAAAAGCACAACCATGGGTGTTATTAATATTATATTGCAGGCTTTGCCATTTGAATGAATACAAATGAATGAGTCAGAATTGGCTTTGTAAGTTTTTATATGCTTATATAATTAGAAAAATTATCTCCTTAAGGGCTGGACTTATAAATATTTGCTTAATATGATTCATTAATTAAACATGTGAAAGTACTTATTTAGCATAAAACTAGGGGACTCTCGGTATCCGTTTTGTTTTTTCAGAATGAAAGTGCCCTTGTGAAAGAAAAAGAGCTGTCAATCGAACTTGCAAACATCAGGGATGAAGTTGGTAAGTAGGGCATTGGAAATGAGGACCATAAAGAATGTCTTTTCCTGATTCCTGTGAATGTGTAACAAAAGCAATTATGTCTCCTGTAAAAAGCCCGAGCAAACCTGCCTGAACGAATGAAGTGGCTTACCCAGCACAGCGGTAGGCTGCTGAAGCCTCGCGGGGAGCCATAATTTTTACGTGTCTGTTGTTATAAAGACAGCCTCATAACAGTTAGCAGTGGAACTAATCACGCCTTGACTCTGCTACTCACAGATGGCGGCACATACATCAGTCTGTGTTGTTGGCTGTGACAAGCACCCCTCTATCTAAGCACCTCTGATAATATGTGGGGCTGCCTGCTAAATGCAGATGTTGCATGGCTGCCTGCCACTGTATACAACCTGCCATGAAATACCCTGTAAACTAGAACAAGATCAAAAACAGATCTGTCTGGGTCAAAACTATGAGGATGCATGTTGAAAGGACTAATATTTGGCCATTGGAGTGGTTTAGTTCAGTCAGAACCACGAGAGGCTTTCCCAATAAGAGGATGATCCCCAACCACAGAGGATGTGAGGAGAGATGGGCTCTCTCTGACTTTTGTCTGTCTCTTTGTCCTCTGGACAAAGTGTTACCGCTGTTGACCAGTGACGAGTCCGTGCTTCCCCAATGTTGAAGAATAACACCAGAGAAGCACGTCGAGGCAAGGTCACAGTAGAAATTAGAAGTTTATTAAAGGACAGCAGAAAAGACTTCTCCCGGAGGAAGAAGGGGACCCAAGAGATGGAATCCGTGGAAGTGCGGGTTGTCTCTCCATTTTATAGTTTTCGGTGATGGAATGTAGGTGGGAAGGCCCGAAGGGTTGGGACACAGGTGGGCCAAAGAGGTAATCTGGGCACTTCCGAGTCAGCATCTTTAAGTTTGCTGTTCATTAACATTTCTTTGGGATGGGCTATCTTCAGATCTGCTGGGGGCTGTTTCCTGGACTTCATTAAGATTCCGAGAGTTGCTCAGCTTTTCCGGGAATTCATTCTCATGGCCTCCATTTTAGATTTCACTCGATATTAGACCCGATTTACCTAAGTACACTGACTACCTAATTTTAAATCTGGCTTCAAAAGGACTAGTTGGAGTATTTGCATGTTCTCACTTCTTGATCCTATTTTCTTTCTTGACCACCCATGACTCCATTTCTCCAGGAATCAATCAGCAAAAGTGAAATACACATGGCCCCTTCCTATTGGCCTGCTTTTCTTCTCTATCTGGTGTGGTCCTGGGAACAGCTCACCTGAACAGGTGTGGCCCCTCCACCAATGAAGGGACTTGGACCATCCCAGCCATCCTCAGCCGGTGGCCAGCCACACAGATAGGCCTGCAACTGTGCTGTGGACAGGGCAGTGAATTTCAAACTTAGCTTTCCTCCACTGATTTCTTTCCTCCCCCTCTTCTTTAAAATTTATTTTTTCTTTCTGGTGGGTTTTGTGTCTTCTTTTGTAGTTGGAATAGATCAGCAATGGTCACTACTCCCCTCTAAGAAGAGCAGGCCCCTGTGGGAAGGCAAAAATAACAGTGTCCCATGCCAATCTCACCCAGTGTGACCTACAGCTGCAGGGCACCTGCTCCTGGCCACCACTGAGAAGGAGCCAGGGAATTAAAAATCCAGATATAGGCTTTTATGGGTGATCCCAGCCAGGAAAGGCAATGGCGGCATGTGGGAGGGAAACTCCGGAGAAGCTGGGGTGCAGGAGAGCAGGGCTGACACTGTTGGGTGGAAGAGCACCCACCAGAGAGGGAGAGGTGACACCTGCTCCCCTCTGGAAAAGTCTCATCCTTGCTTATTACTGCAGCTGTTGTTTTCCTGGTGACTGAGTCTCATTTCCTGAAGTCACCACCATTCCCTTCCATCTATTTTTCTTTGGGTATCAACCAGGGCCTTCTCAGCTGCAGCTCCCAAGACCTCAGTGCCAAGGCTCCCAAGCTTGCAGCCTCTGTCTCCACTGGAGTTCCTTTCCCACGGTGGCCCCCCCCCCATGAACCAGACCCCACTTAGGTTCTCAAGGGCTCGCGTGGAGAGTGACCCCCCTACACACACTTTTTTTTCACGAAGGGAAGCCCCTGGCACACTTGCTGGTGGTGAGCCTGCCAAATGCTGGGGACTGTTTTCATTCCCCTCCAAGGAGGCCTCCCATCCATCCACCAGTGGAGCCATTGGTTCCCTGCACAGTTGGACTGTTTATTCTGTGAATGTGCACATCGAACATACCTGTGCACACACATGGGACCTTCTCATTGATGACTCCCCATGGTCTCCTGAAAAGAACATTCCTCCCTCTTCTTCCATTGTATCCAAAAAGAGTATCTCCTTCCTGGATTCTAACTGCAGAGACCCACCCCTCCAATTTCCTGACCTCAGGCTCTATATGCAATGTACTGTGACTTGAGACATCTCCCTCCCAGTAAAGCTGCAAAAGAATGAGTTTGACCTAAACTGACCCTTAGGCCAATTCCCAGGTAATTTAAGCATGAAGACAGCTGTGAGCCCTTGGTCTTGCCTCTTCTGGAATCACGGCCCTCCCCTTCAAGATGGCCCCTAGTGGCACTATATGAGGCATGGGGTAGAAGTTCCAGAATTCTTGATTCGCAGTGAGCAATGTCTCCATGATTATTTTCAGATTCCCAAGGGCAAATACATACTCACAACTCCCTTACTAAGTAGGTAGATCTAGGTGACTTAGGTGTCTATGTCTTAACAACTTAATTGCCTTTTTGAAAAACGAGCATAAATTGAAAGAAAAGAATTATATTTCCATTTCATAGGAGAAACCGTGATTACTTGCTAGTGGTAGGTGTGGGCTGTGGGGCCCAGCACAGCTTCTCAAACTGTAGAAGCAGGTTGGACCATGCCACCTTCGGTTCCTGTTTCACAGCTTTTCTGTGTGTACTTTTTATCACAGCAACATCCAAAACCCCAGCTCGGCTAAGATTAGGTATCACCAAAAGGAATGAAGTGAGCTGTGTTGCACTAATGTCAGACTGTGAACTGGAGCTCCTGAGGGCCAACAAAGACCCAGCACTGATGTGCTACCCTGGGAATTTTAAGATGCCCCACAATGTCTCTGTGAGTTTGCCGTAGTGACTTCAGATACCCCAGCACACAGTTTTGGAAGCACAAGCTTAGTGTCATTTCTCTGTTCTCAGAGGTCAAGAGATTTGAGGATGAAAATGGGTAGGTCAGCCAGGAATGGTAATCCCAGCGACTTGGATGGCTGAGGCAGAAGGATCACAAGTTCAAAGCCAGCCTCAGCAACTTAGCAAGGCCCTAAGCAACTTAATACAATGTGTCTTAAAATTAACACACACACACACACACATACACACACACAGGGCTGGGGGTATGGCTCAGTGGTTAAGTGCTCCTGGGTTCAATCCTCAGTGCCAAAAAAGGGGGGGGGCGGTCTTTAGAAACTCAGGAACTGAAAGTTGTTGATGATTATTCATGCAGAAAAGTATACAGTCTTGACCCATGTGAATTACACCTCTTGCCACCTTCTTTTCCTCTTTGAGCAAGACACGATGGTGTTAACTTAGGGAGTGATAAGTTAAGTCAATGAAAACATTGACTTAATAGATTTTCTCTGAAGTTTTCCATTGGGAGGTATCATGTCCATAGACCTGAAATACTATAAGCCAGCCTCTGAGTACGTTTCTCCATGAAATGGATGAGTTTGTAGGTGGTTCCAAGGGCTGGAGGTTCCCAGCATGGGCTTCATAGGGTGAGTTGTTTGGCCTCCCTGTCCCTCAAGTTCCCTTTCATAAAATGGAAAGCCAATTACAGAAGAAAATGCTGATACAGCACTCAGCAAAGGTGACTCTTATAACTATAGCACCTTGAATCTAAAAATAGAGTACAAAAATCTCCTCTATCTTGGGAAAAGATACAACATATCCCTCCCCAGAGAGATGTCTACCCTACCACAGGCAAACTTTGGATCTGGGGAGGTACAACTGATGCAGCTGAGTTTAGTGTGCCAAGTCCAAGGCCACAGCTCTCTGCGCTTCTGAAAACTTCTAAATGCAACAAGCCTTTCTCAAGAATTACATCTTTTCTTTTTTGAAGTCATTTGTTTTCTGCATTAGTGCTAAGAATAGAACCGAAATTTATCTGCCAAATAAAAAAAGCCTGTGGAGGCAGGGCAGAAAGCCCTGGCAGCACACCTTGTCTGTTCAGCCCATCATTTGTCTCAAGGATACTTCATGAGCAAGGTCCAAATCCACTGTCCATATTGCATATGTCAGGGGGCGGGGGATGGGGAATGTGGGGATCCACTGTCAACTGTAAGGCCCATAAATTCTGGAGTCTCCACCTGCCCTGTGTTTCCTGGAATAAGAAGAGAATAAAGCTGATAAACCTCACTGCTAAATGATCCAGAGAGAGACATGGTCAGCCGCAAGCCCTCACCAGCAGCCCTACCCTGAGTCCTACCTCTTATCAGCTTGTCTGATAGCAGTCACTAGAGGTAGGGGGATGTAGAAAGAGTCTGAGGGAATGTAATTTCCAAATCTGTGAATGCAGACAGAAGAAAGGAAGAAGCTGCCAAAAGTCAGAATCATTCAGGCATATTTATCACAGATTCCAGAACAGGGCTGGCTTGTCCTGCAAATCTAGCTTTCTGCTTAAACTTTCTCACATCCCCTTGTGAAGTACAGTGAAGTCTGAGAACCAGTGAACACACTGATTTGGGTCAGAAACAAGGTCAGGGAGCAGCAGTAGGTAACTTGGGATGGGCCTGAGAGGGTGGGCTCCCATGGTTGAGGGCTCGCTCTGGGCTGCAGGGAGGACAGTGAAAGAAACTCACATGCAGGGGGAAGAGTCCAGAGTCTCAGGGAATTGGTTGTCGATGTGGAAAATTCTGCCCCTCGCCGACATTTGGTGTCCGAAACATCACTCCGAGAATGGTCTTGAGGTTTACTTGCCATTCCATGTAATGCGGACTCTTAACTACTCAGAGTTGGCACAGACCCCACAAGCTAAGGACTCAATTCCACAACACGGTCCCCACTTCAGACTCCTGGCGTAAGTCCCAGGAGCCACCTGTAGTTCTTACCAACTGGCCATAAAGACACAGAGCTTCCTCCAGCCCCCTCCTTGGTTTCCAGGATTCACCAGAATGAAGCACGGTCAAGGTATGTGAGGTGGGGGTGTGTGGAGCTCGCATGCCCTCTCTGGGGGTGCCACCTTCCCGGCACCTTGATGTGACCATCAACCCAGAAGCTCTCTGAATCTTACCATTTGAGAGTTTTTATAACCGTATCTCAGCCTTCTCCCTCTTTGTGGGTTGGGTGGAAATTTCTAACCTCTCTAATCACTAGTTGTTTCTGGTGTTCTGTCCTAAGGCTATCTAGGAGATGCATCTTAAGTTCCATTAGCACAAGACTTATCTGTCTTCAAAGGAATGCACAATAACATAAGATATGCCATCACTCAGGCAATTCCCAGGATTCTAGGAGATTGTGTTGGGAAAGAGCTATATTATCCCCACCCTCCAGACAAGGGACTGTAGTTGTGAAGAATGGCTCCTTGAAGGAGCCTCTGAGCACCTTACAAGTAGCAGGCACAGAAGTCGTAGCCTTTTAGAGCTGATGAGGATGGTAGTGACCTGTTCCTTCCCATTTTAGAGACTGGTAAACAGACTTGTTCAAAGATCTTGGATAGAACTGGGACATCTGTAAAGAGCACCCAGAAGAAAAATTTAGTCCTCCTCAACTTGGTCTACTCATTCATGGCACAAATATTTACTGAGCACTTACTTTACTCCAGGTACTGCTAGGTGGCATTCCTATGTATAGAGGAGTAGTTTTCTAGAGGGGGCTGAGATGCATCCCCCAGGCAGGACTCACTAAGCCTTGTGCCCCAGCATGGGGACACAGCCACTCAGAAATGACTTTTTGTTTTTTTCTAATTTGCACAAAATGTGATTCTGCAGGTTAGCTTGACCCAGTGCTGTGTGCTGGGGATTCTATGGAGAACAAGACTGAGCTGAAATCTTTACAGGATTTATAAATAGAAGACCCCAAGGAGGAGGTGCTAAAATGGGCCCTGTATACTAACAAAGACACAGAGGCCTGTAGGCAAGGACAGAGAGCAATCACTAAGCACCTACTGACTCCTACTGCTCCAGTGAACGTGCCCTGCACCGTGGATGCCAATACTGTTTTCAGGCACAGCCCATTCTGCACACCTAAGCAAAGAAAATCACTATTTATCATTTTCTCACCCTGTTTTCACTCACCAAAGTTTTCACATTTGTTATTTCATAGTCATAAAACATTCTATAGTGCTGACAAACTAGAATAAGCTTCTCTCCTTTGAGCATTTGGATTTTTACCAATTTTTTTTCCCCTCTGTCATGCAATAACAACTGTAGTGTTTGCGAATTCCTTTTTTCCTCTTGAGTTATTTTCTAGGGAGTATGTTCTCAAAAGCATGGATCAATAATTTTGAGAGGATTTCATATTTATTCTAAGTTCATGTGCGTGTTGAAAGTCCTTGATATTTCTTCTGTAAACCCAGATAAAATATCATGGTGGATTTAATCGCAATGCAGCTAGGATTGCCTTGTAAAAAAGGAAATTAAATCTCTCGCTGACTCATTCACTCATCCACACACAACTGAGAAGACACACATAATATCTAATTGTGTATCAGGGCGTGGTTTGGAATGAAGTCATCTGTGCTTCAAGAGTCAAGTCCCTGTGGAGTGGCTGAATTTGCCAATATCTATGTTATATTTTATTTCCTCAGGGACAGAGTTTCTTGGCATAAAAAATTAAATCAAATCAAGGTAGAATTTTAAGGGCCTATTGTGCATACAAAAGTACAGTTCATGAACTGAAAAACCTTAAGCTAAAAAAATGGTACCAAGTCTCCATGTTACCACAGTCTTGCAGTTTATAGAGCACATGGGAGGGAGTATTTTGACCTTTTTCGTGACGAACTGTCATAGAATCTTTTTAAAGGGAAATAGAGCTGTTTAAACTGGTTCCTCTGTAGCTAATTGGTCTAATTTCATTCAATCAGGCCGATAAGGACGTTAACATTTGACTCTTAAATCACATTTACAATTTTTCCAGAAAATGTAGTTTCGAAAATATAACCCTTGATAAATTAATAAGAGATGTGCTTCCTAGAGGCAGATTATTTCCTTTGGAGAGCTCCTGCCTCAAGTTCTGTTTGCTGCCATCAGGTGGATGTTTAAGGCCTTCTGTCTGCAAAGCTGAGAGAGAATGACATCAGCTCATTGTTACTGCCTCGCTAGAAAACCTCGGCATTAAAAATCAATATGGAGCCCAACTGGGACCCATCTGTACTCCCAGTTACTTGAGAGGCTGAGGCAAGAGAATCACTTGTTCAAGACCAGCCAGGGCAACAAATCCAAGGAAACGAGCTATTAATTAGATCAACTCTACCAAAGAGAAAGTCATGCAACACAGCACTTAGTACAAATGGAGCCTTCTGGCTGGCACTCCTAGCTGACCCCTGATGGTCTCCCAATCTGACCAGAAATCTTGTTGAATGTACAAGCAAGTGGGGCATGGTGGTGCAAGCCTGTAATCCCAGCAGCTCGGGAGGCCGAGGCAGGAAGATCACAAGTTCAAGGTCAGTCTCAGCAATTTGGCAAGAATTTTGATCAAAATAAGATATAAAAGGGCTGGGGATGTAGCTCAAGCTCAGTGGTAAGTGTCCCTGGGTTCCATTTCTGATGCAAAAAAAAATGAAAAATGTAATTATATAACACAGTGTGATATTAATTGGTCCCTGACTGTGTCCATTAGGATTGGGTTCCTCTACAAATACCCAAGTCTCCAAACAGTGGTAGTTTAAGCAGGGTAGCTACTCATTTCTCAGTTATATAAAGCAGGAGTTTACCACCAAAGGAAGAGATGGCTCTGCTCCTCAGTCCTCAGGGGACCCAGACTTCTTACAGTTCACTGTCCTACCAACCCAAGAGGGTGACCCTCCTCCTCCTGGTCCCACGTACAGTTGGTGCTGTGGTCATCATGTCTGTATTCCAGGCAGCAGGATGGAGGAAGGAATGAGCAGAGATTGGGGTCAGAGTGTGGGTCAGCTCTCCTTGGGGGAAAGTTTTAGTAGCTGCACCGCACCTTACATCTCAAGAGCCAGAACTAAGTCGCAAGGCAAACAGTGAGATGGGGAAATGTGCTTTTTGGTTTTTTTTTTTTTTTTTTTTTGATGACCCTGTCCAGATATTATTTTATTATTGTGGAAGAAAGGGAGAAAGTACACCAACAGCCTGTGTCATCCCCTCCCAGTTGCCTTGACAGTAAGATAATAGTCCTATTCCGAAAGGTGGGAGCAAGCAAAGAATCTGGAAGAAGGTTTGGAAGAATAATGTGGACTCATTACACGTAGATTCCCTGAAATTTCAGGTGACACTTTTTCCTCCCTCTCCAAACTTTAAAACAACTGAGTTAAATTGCAGACAGCAAGAAGTCAACTAAACAGAAAAGTAGCCTACCCTAGGGTTATAAAAATATTATGCACTTTATGATTTATAAAAATATTTATAAAAATATCAAATATCTTGCACCACCATGCCCCACTTGCTTGTACATTTCAATCCAAAAATATCTTCTAAGCACATTTTAAAGACAGTTTCAGATTGTATAAAAAGAAAGATTAAGTTATTATGTGCTGCCTAAAGAAATCTATTCAAATAGAAAGACATAGATATTGTACTGTAAAAAGTTAGGGAAAAGATATATGATAATACCAATGTAAAATTGTAGAGTCTGTTTTCAAATCACACCAAGGAAACTTTAGACCCAGAAATATTACCAAAGGTGAAAATGAACATTACATATGCCTTTTCTAAACTTGTTATTTACCAATTTGTCAAAAAGACAAAATACACACACACACACACACACTCACACACACACACACACATACACACATATATGTGTTTAATAATATAACTTCAAAACACATTAAACAAAAACTGGTCATAGACAAGTCTTCAATTATGACTGCAGAATTCAGCATTCCTCTCTCAGTAGAGATAGAAGTAGGATACTGAAGATCTGAACTACTACCAACTTAATGTAATTGGCATTTATAGAACATCCCATCCAACTCCAGCAGAATATACAATCTTTCCAAATGCACATAGAACATTCTGCTAAATAGTCCATATTCTGGTCCATAAAACAAACCTCAACACACATAAGGATTTAAATCATACAAAATGTTTTTGACTATAACATAATTAATTTATAAATCAGTATCATGAAAGTACAAGGGAAGGATGCAAGTATTTGGAAATTTAGTAACATACTTTTATTTTATTTCATTTTATTTTCAGGGCTGGTGATTAAATCTAGGGCTTTGTGCATGCTAGGCAACCACTCTACCATTGAACCAGACTCCCAGCCCTAAAAACTTCTAAACAACACATGGATCAAAGAGGGAGCTACAGGGTAAATTAGAAAATATGTGGAATTTGAATGAAAACACAAACACAGCATACCAAATTTTGTGGGATGCAGAATTCTCTAATTAGCAAAGTTGAATCTTCTCATTCAATTTGCACAACAAAATTTAAGAGGGCACCCAAAACATACTAAATATCGTCATAGGTAATCAAATGGTGCAGTGGGCAGGGTTATTTGAAAAAAAGATTTTGCTCTGGAAGGCCTAATCCACTGTCAAAAATCTGACTGTGAAATATACTTGCAATATACTGATTTCATTGCAACCTGGACCATCCAGCATAGCTAGATCTGGGAATCCTGCCCCCCTTATAGAAAATGGTATCCATTCTGAGTTGGGAAGAATTCAAACCAATGATGTCAGCTGCCATGATTAAATTTTATTCTAGTAAATGTAATTTTCCTAAGTCATTTTAGTTTTTCTCCTAAACAGGTGCTCACCCATGCACAGTAATATCAAAACTGCCAACTCCCTTCAGTGTACCAGAGACTGGGTTTGGTTGCCATGGAAAATACATTATCAGCTATGATTCCATGAAACTACTACACTTTCTTTGAGACAATGATTTATTCCAGTTGGCAGTAACACATTTTTTTTTGATATTTATAAAATCCTGTTACATCTATATGCATAGCAAATTCTAGTTATTGTATGTGGGAGATGTTTTGTTGGCTTCTAACATATTTAGTTTTTTATGAATAGAGATAATTTTGCTTTCTGATATATGTTAATGTTGAATGTTAGTGTTTAGGAGTCTGCAGGTTTAGGGCTAGGATATAGCTCAGTGGTACAATGTACGCTTAGTATCAGAGACCTGGTTTTGATCACCAGTTTAATTAATTAATTAAACAAAAAAAGATAGTCTTCAGGCTTGATTCTTAACAAACTTGAACTGATTGACTAGCATAGCTCAGATGCCAAGGGCTGCCCCTAAGCCAGCTGCCATGAATGAGCAGCCTCTTAAGATATGGAGTCAGCTCCCTTGTGAATTTGGTACTCCATAAATCTAATACATAAATAGTGGAGTATAATTGACAAAGCCCTTTCATATACATTATTTTATTTGATTCTGACAATAACTGTAAGAAGTAGGTAAGGTAGATAATACCACCACCATTTTAACAGGAAATAAATTCTGGCTACAGAGAGTTGAAGCAAACCCCAAATCATGTAACTATGAAGAATAACACAGTAGGCTCCTTATCTCTCTCCACCATGACCATACCAGACTGCCTTCATGTTATAAGAGCTAAATGGTGTCTGGAGGAAGATAATAAATAGCAAGGAAGAGATATGATGTATTATAGATTTAACTTAGAAGTTGCTAGAGAACATTTTGCAAAATGCATGTTATAAATTACTGTCACATACAAATTATGCAAACATAATCGACTCCCACTTGTGAGTTTCTCATGCACATGGATCCCCTTCACTATGCCAGGAGGAAGGGAGGGATGTGACAAAGGCTCTGCCCTCCAACAATGCCTGTGTATTGGTGAGACACACAGAAGCAGGTAGAATCAGCCCTCGGTATCTATGGGTTCCACATCCACACATTCAATCAACTAAGGATCAAAAATATTTGGGGAAAAAAAATGTCTATACCGATCATGTATATACAAACAAAAAAATGCATCTGTACTGACAAGATTTTTTTCTTGTCATTATCCCCTAAACAATACAGAATAACAATTATTTTCATTGCATTTATATCATATCGGGTATTATAATTAATCTGGAGATTATTTGAAATAGATGGGAGGATGTGCATAAGTTCTATGCAAATACTATGCCATTTTATATAAGGGACTTGAGCTGCAGAGTTTGGTATCCTTGGGGGATTCTGGAAACAACCCCCATTAATACAGAGGAATAAATATAATCAAAATACAGTGTAGTAAGGTGATAGGGGTCCAGGAGTTCAGAGGAAGATTTGTAACCCAGTCAGGGGTTCAGTAAAAGCTCTAAGGGTGAAATAGCTAGGTCTAAAGGAAGTGTCCATGACAAATGATTCTTCCATTCATTTGATCCCTTACAAAGATAGCACTAATGATGTCAATGACTTAACTTCCCTACTGGGAAATAGGAAAAATTGTGAAGATAGTTTTATGTTTTCCTTATGACTGTTGTAGGGCAACTTTTTAAATCACTTGCATAAAAGGTAAAGTCCGTGTTCGAGATATAGAATGAGTTATTTTTCTCTTGGCAAATTTTTTAACACTTGATTTTTCTTGTCATGTCTAATAGTGTTATGAATTAAAAGAGCTGCAGGGCCATATTCAGATATCCAAGAGTACCATCCATCCATTTGCTAAATCTGGCAGTTTATATGAACAAAATAATATGTAAATTGTAGTGTATGCCTATAGAGCATTCAGGTGATTCTTTTTGATAATAATTGCCATTTTTTTCAGCCAAATGTTCAGTCTTTGGGAAGTTCATTCTGCTTAAGATGATAACTAGGCAAATTCTGCATTGCAAGTAACCATGCAAGATTTACTAGTTTTCTGCAATAATGAATCTGAAAATCTGATCAAGATCCAAAGGCTCCCAGGGCTGAAGGTGCCATTTTATATAAGGGACTTGAGCTATCCTTGGAGGATTCTGGAACCAACCCCCATTAATACAGAGAAATAACTATAGCTTTCTTTCAAAATACAGTGTAGTAAGGTGATAGGGGTCCAGGAGATAGGCTCAGTGGTAGAGTGCTTACCTAACACGGCCCCAGGTGTAGACTCTCAGCATCGCAAGGGAGAAAAAATTCTTAGTGTTTCTCAACACAGCTGTTTTCTTTTTAAAAAGCTTCAGATAAAGAGTGTGGTCAGAGTTTAGCAAATCAGAATGATGGTTCCAGGAAAGACGTATAGAGTATAATGTAGAAAATCAAAACACCAATTTATTAATTCACAATGAGAAAGGTATATCCTTATAGGCAGATCTACCTATCGCCAAAATTGTCATGATAGGCTGCTCTGTGGACCAAGATCAACTGTGTGCTATAAATACTAACAGCATCTCACTGAGATAGCCTTCATCGTCCATCCCATAAGCCTTTCTTTCTAGACTCTCAGTTAACAGTCAGGGGTTCCTATGGGAGGAGATGGAAACCTGTTAGAAGCTTTCACCAACTGCCCAGGCTCACCTTCCACCTCCAGACACGGAAGAGTTAACTGCTACTGGATTTAACGCCCCATGATACACAGTTATAAAACAGGCAGAATATAAGAGGCAACTGTTTCCAAGCATTGGACCGTAGATGCCCTAGACCTGTTATCCTTGAGAAATAAGAAACATCATTGTAAGTCCCATGTAGCCCCAGCTGTCTGCCTGGGCCACCTTGCATACCTGGAACTGGCAGGTGCTCCAAGCAGTGGCCATCATCTTACTGAGCTGAAAAAGCAGATACCAGAGTTCAGGGTAATAGAGGTGACTAGAAATGACTAGAACGTGTGAGACTAGCATTGTAGAGGCGTAACCTGAGCAGAGAAGGGTCCCAGGAATTTGCTTGGTTGGCAGGTTGGGGGTTGTCTTTTTCTAGAAGAATAGGCTGCACTTACGCATAGAGGCCTGCAGAGGGCAGCTGCTGCCGCTATGAGAGCTGATAGAGGCAGAGGGTTAAGCCACGCCAGAGGCGGGAGATCCCAGCCGGCCAGGGTGGGCAGATCGCATTGAGCACCTTGTGCAAAAATCCGTCCAAATCTGAGAAAGGCTAATGTTTAGGAGCAAGGACCCCAACCCAGAGGAAGACTTTCTAGGTCTAAAGACAGATGGAAAGATAACCACCCTAGCAAAGAACAAAGCCAAGTCTGAGAGGGTGAAGGAGTCTAGGAATTTAACTTCCTTATAGAACAAAACTGGACACTTGGGAGACAAGGTAACACAATCCCCCTGCAGTGTATCACACATTGTGTTGCACTCACAGGTTTGTTTTTTTTTAATGACTGAAAAGAAGAATCCACCCACAACTGAGGGGGGAAAGTAATCAATGGAAATGGGTATTATAGGACCCAGATTTTGGAAATAGCAGATAAGAAATTTTATAAAGTGAGCTGGGAGTGTGGCTCAGTGGCCTAGAGCATTTGCCTAGCATGTGTGAGACCCACGGCACTGCAAAAATAAAACTAATGAGATAAAACAAAATAGAACACTGACTTCAGAATGAACCTCATGAAATGGAAAAATAGAAAGCAAATCCATTTGCTAAGATATAAAGCATTTTAACAGAGCTCTTAAAATAGTTTCCAATGCCTGTTCTGAATAGATGTATTCTAGGTGTTTCATTCAGAGATTATAATCCATGAATCCAGAGAATTTATGATTAGGTAGGAAGACACATGTCCGCAAATGATGGTAACACAGGATGTAGTACATGATCTTTCCTTCAAAACCTTGTCAGTCCTAGATGCTGCTCGCAGCCCTCACTCCTTCACACTTTCCATGACCTCTCTGGTGGTGTCTGTGGTTTCAAGTACCATCTCTGAGCTGCTCCTCCCAGGTCTGCCTCTGTATCCTTCACCTCTCTCCAGAGCTCATCTCTTGTGAACCACAAGCAGCTCAGTTCTCCCCACGACCTCATATTCCCCACCTCAAAGCAAAACAAATCCCTTCTTTTCCTGTAAGCCCACCTTAGTGCAAGTGCAAGGTCAGCTTCTGTGATAATTAGTCTCCAAATACATGGAAGAGAAAAGATAGATATTCATTTCTCATGGAAAAGCCCAAAGATGAGACGTGGCCCAGGTGTGACCACGTGTCCTGCTCCACAAAGGCCCCACCGTCCCCAGGATGTCATCCTATCCTGTGGTTGAGGCTGATACACACAAAAGGCATATTTCAGCCTGAGGGAAAGGGAAAGAGAGAAAGTAAAGGGTCAGAGATTCTCTGGAATAATCTGATCTAGAAGTTACACAGTTCACTGTTTCATATCCCTTTGGTCCAGAGTCACATGGTCTCATAAAGCAAACAGGGAGGTTGGAAAAAGAGCCCCTGGTAGGAGAGCCCTCAGCACTTTAAACTTGTAGAGGACTATTTATAAAAGAAGGAAAGAGACGTAGGGGACAGCTCAAAGGGTCAGCCACAACTTGGTGGCTTTATTGACGCATCACAATTCAGAGTGACCTGTGATCTGGGAGTCTTCCTGCACCCTAGCTCTTCCTTTCCCTAGACTTCCTATCCAGTAAGCCACCGGACATGGTGGCTATTATTGGAAATGCATCCTAATCCTGGTTTCTCCTCCTCATCTCTATAGTGACTTAGTCCCTCATATTACAGAAACCTCTTTGCAGGTCTCTTTAACCCCATCCTTGCCCCTGTGTCCATCTTCCCACCTCTACAGCTGGGAATGCATGAAATGCAGCTATGGTTTCACCCTGCACTCCCCCACACCTGGTCAGAACCCATCCAGAACCAGAAACATGCTTGTTCCAGCAGAAACAGGGTTGTCTATGGCTAGAGGACCTGGGCTGCGGGGGGAAATGACCTTTCACTGTGTTCCCTTTCATAGTGCCAAACTTTTTTTATTTGCATGCAAAACTAGAAATTAAAACATAAGAGATGCTCAGCAGCTTTCCATCATTCATGGGATGAATACAATTCGAGTTTCCAGCAGGGCATGTGTGGACTGTCCTCTGCCTGGTCCCAGGTATAACTCCTGCTGCTCCCCACCCACAGTTTCTATGGAAGTTCTTCTGACTTCAGTGGCCTCTTCCTGACTTGTCCTCTCCCACTCACCTCCCAACCTCTGCAGGCTTCCTGGAAAGCTCAAGTCTGTATCACCTCCCTCTCCAAGGAAGAATTCCTGCCCCCAGCACTTCTTGGCTTCCATGGCATACTGGTATAGCATGTGGCCCACTTCTGTCACCCTTCACCCATTCTCCTTCCGACCATGAGACCAGGGCCCCTTAAAGGCAGGGATCATGTTTAATGTGAAGGTTACCTTCCTGAATGCTTTTAACATGGAGGAATTTAACAGCACATGGGGACATTTGTCTGGGAAAAACAGAGATGGAAAAAAAAATCTCTAAAAAGTATCTTTTGCATTCACCAAAATGAAATGATACAGCAGACTAAATAAAAATAACATCTATGGCATTTTATACATTTTCATGAATTCTTATTCCCATTCCCTAAGAGAGATGCCCCAGGCTCTCTTGCCTGGGATTTTCACCAGATGTTTGCAGGCCATATAAATTTCACTCATAAATGAAGGGGAGATAATATAAATTTCCCCAAAATCCTCAGAAGCTCATAGTTGGTAGAGATTCCTGCAACAAAAGATGGATTAACAAGAGAAAAACAAGCAAGTTTATTAACAAGTGCAGCGCACACATCACACAGGAGAGAAGTAACTCAGAGCAGTGCCTTAGAGTCTGGCTTATATATGTCTTTAAAGAACAATAAATTTTAAAGAAGTAATAAGAGAAAGCAGTTTAAAGGCAGGGAAGTGTGGGAAAGAAAATATACTGGGAATGAACTGATGGGTAAAGTTTACTCACCGATCGCATTCCTCTAACACCTCCTCTGAGTTCATAAAGGTTGTAAAGGAGGATTTACACGCTCTCTTTCAGAAGGGGGGAGAGTGGAAAGACCTTTTGTCTTATAACTGTCTGACTTGCTTCAGGCAAAACCGAGAAAAAACGCCCCCACTCCCCTACATTTTGATTCTCTTATCTCAACCACCCTTCATATTTGGGAGAGAAATATTTTGATTTCCTTCATAATCAAGGCTGCCTTTCATTGAATGTCTGTGAACTAGCAGGGAGCATCTTTACGTGGTCTCTAATCCTTGCAGTAACATGAAAGTCAAGTCACCTCATCCCTATTTTAAAGACAAGAATGTTGAGGCTCAGAGGACCACACTCTTCACTTGCCCAAGGCCAGAAGTTGCATAGCAGGGAGTTGATCCATGAATAATGTGTCTTCAAACTGGGTCCCCCATAAGCACTCTGCCTCCTGTGTCTGCTCAGTTTCTGTTTTGTTTTAGTCTCAGCTTCACCACCCACGTGATAACAGTTCCCAGCATCATGACTGGATGTGCTGGTTCCCTCCTTATGCCCCAGAGACACAGCCCCCAAAGGCACAAGCACCTGCCACTCATTTTTGTTTTCTGTTCTCTCCTCCTAACAGCGGGGCATTTGATATTTGAGTCCAAGTTTATTTTTCTTCAGTTTATTCTTCCCATCAAAGATTCAGTGCAAAAGTCTCTATTGCCACTCGGCCAAATACTTTCTCCTCCCTCTGTATCACCTCCCTCTCCATGGAAGAATTTCTCCTCCTTTCCTATCTCCAGACCTTCCTTCTTCCTAAATGATTCCTAGCAGCTACGAGAATCATGAAAAGTGTCATCTGTCATGTTGGGAAGTGTGTCCTCCATTCTCAGGTGACGTGGAATTGTAAAATTCGTGGGCAGCCCAGTGACCAGATGGGGCCAGAGACATGTGGTGCCCAGGAAAGGCTGAAAGAATGATGGACCCTCTGTACCTTTATCCAGCATTTATTTATCTAGTGAGAAGCCCAGTTCATTAGGGGATGAACCGATTTTTTTCTTATTAAAGAAATTCAAAGGCACATTCATAGATTTATTAGTATAGTTCCATGGCCTGAAGACAAAATCAATAATCTGGAAAAAAAATGGCAAAAATATTCTATACTTTTCTGTCTTTAGTGATTTTCTAAACCAGACAGCTTCTTAGGGATGGCAGGGGCATTTTAAAGGGTTTTATTTTTAGAGAACAAATCACTTGATCCCAGGAGGCAGCCCCACAGTATATACAGAACTATAGACCAACACATCACACAGACTGACGACTATGGTACATCCAAGTATACCAATAGAGATCTACTGGGTTGACAAGCAATCTTCTGTTCCAGTCACTGTTCTTAGGGATGGGACTCGTGGCATTTGGCCAGGTTTGCAAGTTGTGTGTGGAGCCCTAAATTCAGCAACATCCCAACACCAGAGATGGGATCTCTGGGCATAGAAGTGATAGAAACAAGACTGACCAAGTATTGCGAACCCACGCAGGCCAGGCTTACCTGGGGCTTCAGCTGATGGGAGACAGCACGGTTTAAGAGGGGACCAGAGCTTTACTGGTTTTCTGGGGTGAACTAAACATCCTGGCCTTGAGGAATGGGCAGTCAGCGTATCCCAGCAACTGCTCTATTCCTTCTGTCTGCACCAACGTCTCGGCCTCTTGATAAGGTTGAGCTGTTGCAGCTGCTGAGAGACTGCATGGTGGGAGGTGGGGGATGCACCTGGTGCTTCTCATGAGTGACAGGTCAGGGGCTCAGGAGTGTGTTTGCCTTCTGTCTTTGGGTGGTAGCCCCCAATAGTCTCATTCATTTATTCTTTATGGCAAAGGCATCCTGGCTTTTATGATGTACCTGGTTGCTCTGGGTGATAAGATTGCTTGGGAGAGTGAGAGGGTTAAGGAAGAACACACACCATACTTTTAATGGGTACTAGGTCATGAGTTAAGGCCTCAGGTGTGCATCTGCTATGGTAGGCCCTGTCTCAAAGACAGAAACCATACCAGTTATTTCACCAGTGAGAACCGAATACAGGTTGAATGTTCCTTATCAACAATGCTTAGGATCAGAAGTGTTTGGATTTCAGAATTTTTTTGCACACATATATAATGAAATATTTGGGGGATGAGACCAAAGTCTAAACATTAAATTCACTTATGAATTCACTTATGTTTCTTGTACACCTTGTACACATAGCCTGAGAGTGATTTTATATAGTGCTTTCCGTGCACCTACATTTTGAATACACCCCATCCCGTGAAGTCTACACAGATTTTTTTTTTTAACTTGGGGCATCATGTGGGCATTCCAAGAGTATCAGGTTTTAGAACATTTCAGATTTTGCATTTGGGGATTAGGGATGCTAACCTATATGAAGAAATATTAATTAGGCAACTGGAAAGGAAAAAAAAAAACCTACTACAGTGTCATTAAGGAAGCAATTGCAGCAAACAGCTGGAACTATCAGGAAGAAGTTGTAATTATTATGACTTGGAAGCCTGGCTAAGGCATATCATGGAGCTGAATCTTAGACCTCTAATGGGGCACTGCTCTGCCGGTGCTCACATCTCTGAGCTTGGAGGGATCCCTGGGATTGAGAACTAGAGCCAAAGAGAGGGAACCTAGTGTCTGGTAAGGAAGCCGGGAGAAGAGATTGCCGTGTGAAGAAAATTGCAGGTGCAAGGGCCTTGGTGTAGGAAGTGCCTGCAGCAGTGGTCTTCCCTCACCCAGAGGGGCTTTGAAAATGCAGATACCCAGGTCCCAGCCCAGAGTGTCTGATTCAGTAGAAAGGAGGTGGGTCCAAGAACTTATACTTCAACAACTTTTCAAGTGCTGCTGATGCAATCGGTCTAGGGACCCTCTTTTGAGAACCATAGGTTTAAATGTTTTCAAGAAATTGCAAAGAGGCAAAGGCAGCCAGAGCAGAGTGAACACAGGGAGATTTCTAATGGACAAGGCCAGGAGGCCACCAGGTCCAGGTGGGGCAGGCTTGGTGAACTGCCGTGAGGGCTTGGCCTTGATCCTGAGTAAGCACAGCAGCAACATGCTGACCCGTAGCCTTCAAGGCCCCAAACTGTCTGCTGAATTGAGACTACAGGGTTCAGAAACAAGGACTGGAGCCTCAGGGGCAGCTCAGGGCTGCTGCAATAATATGGGTGAGAATGGCTACCGCCAGGAGGGTGGCAGTGAGGGGGAGGCCTGGTCAAATTCCAGACACATTGAGAAGGCAGAGCTGACGTTGCTATTGCAAAGATCAGGGATTGGAGGCAGAATGGTAGACTTGTGTTTGTTTTGTGAGGAGCCCAGAGACGAAGAAGAAGAGAAGTAGAGGGTAACTGGCTAGAGGGTAGGAAGGAAGAAGGCTGGGCTTTTGTGGGGCTTTGTTTTGCCCATTTTTAGAGGTTATGTGCATGAAGCCAGTGAGTGAAAGCCCCAGTGACCGCCGTAGCAGGGACGAGGCTCTGAAGACGCTGAGAGGCACATCCGTGGAGTGACGACCCCAGCCCGACCCCCAGGACCTGGGCTTCGTTTACCTCTCCCGGCAAAGGGACTTTGCAGATGTGATCCAGTTAAGGATCTTGAGATGGGGAGAGGAGTCTTTCGGGTCTAGTGGATCATAAGAGTGTTTATAAAAGAGAAGGCTCAGATAGAGGAGAGGATGTGCCCGTGGAAGCAGGGCTCAGAGAGCAATCCGAGGATGCTGTGCTCTAGGCCTTGCAATTGGAGGAAAGAACCATGAGCCCAGGACTAAGGGCAGTCTGTGGAAGCTGGAGAGGGCCAGGGGATGGATTCTGCCAGTGTCCAGAACGCCCTGAGCTCAGCCTAGTGAGACTCATTTTGGACTTCTAATGTTTAGAACTGTGAGATAGTGCATTCGAGTTGTTTGAAGCTGCTGAGTTAGTGGTAATTCGCCCCAGCAGCCACAGGAAACACACACAGAGGCATGCACACAAGAGTGCAGAGAAGTCCCATCAAGGAAGGTCACCTGAACAAGACATATCTTCCTGATGGGAGTGTTTTGAGTTTTGATTTTCAGACTGAGCAATGGGAGAGCTTCATACCTATGGACTTCAGTTTTCTCAGTGAAGGAGGTGCCTTGGGAACCTCCTATTAAATCCCACCTCTTATAGATTCTACCACCTCAACCCCACCACAGTGAGGACCAAGTCTCCCCTCCAGTGGGGAATGCACTCAAACCACCCAGACCATCGCAGACACCATTGGCTCTGTGATTTTTTTTTTTTAAAGTGGCTTTCCTGATGCAAGTGGTAAAGGTTGGTGGTCTGCTGCACACCAGAGGAGGCAGGGCTCTCTGGGTCTGAGTGCTGAGTCCTGAATCCTGAGGCCTTGATACTCAGAAGGTGGTGCCTTCAGCCACAGCAACAGTATCATCTGGGGGCTTGTCTGAAATGCAGAATCCCAGGCTCCACCCAGGCTTGACCCCAGCTAATTCACAGCCTGAATTAATGTCTGCATTTTTAACAAGATCTTCTAGTCATTGTATTAAAGTTTAAGAAGCCCTGTATTTGCTTCTTAACTGCAGTGGTTCTCAAAATGTGGATTTTGAACCAGAAGCAGTAGCAGCCCTTGGAAATTCCTTAAAAATACAGATTTTGCAGGCCTCACCTCAAACTTACTCATATCCTGGGTATGGGGCCCAATAGTCTGGTTTTTTGTTTGTTTGTTTGAAGAGAGAGAGAGAGAGAGAATTTTTTAATATTTATTTTTTAGTTTTCTTAATTTTCGGTGGACACAACATCTTTATTTTATTTTTTTATGTGGTGCTGAGGATCGAACCCAGTGCCCCGTGCATGCCAGGCGAGCGCACTACTGCTTGAGCCACATCCCCAGCCCCCAACGGTCTGTTTTAATAAGCCCTGTTTGTTTGTGATTGTTGATGAATACTCAATTTTGAGAACCACTGGCTTAGGACAGAATGATGTGTCAGTAACAAGCATGAACTGGAGATTCTCAGAGATTTGAGTTGACTTGGTTCTGCTGCTCAGGTGGTTCTTCTGGGAAATGATCCAAACCATCATAGCAGTCCAGCAGGTGTCTGACCACAGTGTTGAATGGACACCTGAGTCAGTGTTAATTAGTATTGGTCAGCCTATTAATATTCTAATTAATAGTGAGGAGGCCGTTCTATTCTAGATGCATCTTAGGGAGGAAAAAGTTACCAATGAAGTCAGAATCATGCCTATTTCATAGAGCTCTTGTGAAGTTCAATAATCTTCTCTATATAGGATACTCAGCACAGCACCCAGTGCGCAGTGAGCACTCAGTACCTGTTAGTCTTCAAACTCTGAACAGCAAGTGCCTTGGCTAACATTTATGGAATGACTCATTGACCAGTACTGTGCTAAGCACTTCCTAGGAAATACTCCATTCAAAGCACACTGCAGCCTAGGAGGTTAGTTCTAGTGTAAGTTGCATTTACAGATGAGGAAATTGAGGCTTAGGAAAGTTAATCCCCTAAGGAAAATATCAGTCAATGAGCAGTGACCAGGGCCCAAGCCCAAGTGTGTTGGGCACTAAAGCCAGTGCTCTTACATAGTGCACAAGAAATGCACTTGGAGAAATGCTCACCTGGAGGGATCCCAACTAATACACTTTACCCCCCGTCATTGTGTAGACTTCTCTTCAACTTGTAATCTTTGCATGCTATTATCCTGTCCCTGTTTGGGATTGTGAGTCCAGTCTCATGTCCTGTCCTGAAAAGGGGTCAGTGTGATTCATAATCTGGTCTAGTTTTGTTTCGTTTTCCTCTAACTCGCCATCCTTCCTAGCCCCACCTTCTAAAGCTCTTAGTCATGCCTTGTGCTTGGCCATCAGTGACCTCAGTGAGTGCTGGCTGCTTCAGGAACACGAATCCACTTAACCCTGGCCTCCACTCTAAGAGGTAGCGTTACCTTCACGTTCCTGTTGAAGTGCACTTCTCTAAGCGTCCAGTCTGCCTTGGTCAGTGCGCAGGTTAGAGCAGCGTGCATGGTGGCAAGAAGCTAGGGCTTCCAGAAAAGCCACTACTAAAGATGCAATGTCCCCATGAACGCAGTGAGGAGGCCGTTCTATTCTAGATGCATCTTAGAGAGGAAAAAGTTACCAAATGAGTGAAATCTACAGTGGGGACATAAAGCCATCAGCCAAGACAACCCACCATCTGAAGGTGGGAGTGCACAGGTATCCTGAAGGGGGTATTGCTGTCCCAGACTGCTGCTTCAGACAGGCCTGCTGCTAGGAGAAGGTGGCCTCCTGCCTATCTCCTCAGCAGACTGAGAGCTTGTGACTCTGGCTTTATTTCAAATCAGTGCCTATTTACCTCATCAATGGGTTAATCCATTTATGTCCCACTTGGCTGGCACTGTGCTAAGTGATGTAGATGAAAGCAGCTGTGTTAGCTTTCAGTTGCTGTGACAGAATAGCTGAGACGAACAACTTAAAGTTAAGAAAGGTTTATTTTGGTTCATGGTTTCAGAGTTTCCAGTCCAAGGTCTGATGGCTCCATTGTTTCTAGGCCTGAGGTGAGGCGGGATGTCATGGTGACATGGTGACATGGTGAAAGGCCAGGGTACAGCAAAGCTGTCATAGCAGCTGGGAAGGAGAGAGCAAGCAAGAAGAGGGCAAGGACAGAATAGATGCTTCCAGGGCATGTCCAGTGACCTACTTCCTCCACCTGGGCCCTCCTCTTAATTGTCCATTAAGCTATGAACTCATCAATGGATTACCCCATTGATGAGGTTAGTGTCCTCATATTTCAGTCACTTCCCAAAAGCCCCATGTCGTAATATTGCTGCATTAGGGACTGAGTGACAGTGAATCACACTGAGCCCTTTTCAGCCTTTGGGGGACATTTTAGACCCCAACCATCATAGCATCCCAGCAGAAGTCTGACCGCAGTGTTGAATGGACACCTGAGTCAGAGTTCATTAGTATTGGCCAGTCTGTTAATATTCTAAACTACTAATTTATAAGTGTACAGACATTCTTGGGCTCTTGCTGATGGTCTAAACACCCTGCTTCCTCTCCATCTATGACTAAAAATCAGTGGTAGAATCAATTTGAGGGGGCCTGCTTTGTTCCTTGGGATCCATCCCATGTGTTTGGAAGTAGCAGGAGAAGGTAGGATGAGTCGATGGAGAAACCACCCCTTTCAGGCTTAAAATCAGGCTTTGTACATTTAAAACATGAATGCTTCATTCCATGCAAAACAAAAGGTGGTAAACCCGTGAGCAACAAATGAAAACCACCACAGCACTGGGCAGACCTCATAGAGACGTCTCCCAAGTCGCATGGAGAACATAGACTGCCCAGGGCCCGGTGTATGGCGTTGGCCAACCTGAAGGAGGAATGAAAACCCGTGAGCCTGTTACCATCAAATGCCTGAAAAATGGATTCTCTAGCACCACTTGATCTCTCTACCCACCTGGAAGTAAATAACGGGAATGGGCTGCCCACACTATGGGGTGGAGGATGGAGGTCAGCCACCTACTGTGGAAGTCTGCATCCCCTGCCGATGGGGAAGCTTATCAGATGACTGGATGGCAGAAGCTCATGTTTAGAACTCAGGAGGGTAAATTCCACACAGTGAAGAGGAATTGGAACTGAAACTCCTGCCTCTCTTGGACACAGTTTTCAGTGATTTATGAAAGTTTTTTTTTCTAAAAGGGATGTTGAACTTGGAAATGTTGTTACCTGGATAATTGATGGAAAGGATATTGATTTGAGATAAAATTAAAAGGGTCATCTTTTGATGCCACTTTAAACAGGAAAAAAAAAAGAAATTAGAAGTAGCAAACAGTCGGTTAACCACATGGAGCCATTATCTGCTCTTTCCAAAGCCTGGGCCTCAGACTGGCCCCTGGGTAGTGTGTTATCCGAGCTGGTGCCTGAAGATGCTTTTAAAGCTCAGCAAGCCGAGATGAACTGGAGGAGAGGAAGGAGTGGCTCCAGGCAAGACCATTCCCCACAAAGCCATTTCCTGTTTATGGGCAGTGGTGTTATTAGTTTTCATTTGGACAGCAATTTTTTTCTCTTCAAAAACTTAGAAGCACCTTCTTAAGTCCATTTCCTCTTTTCTCTGTTGCCCATAAATCATTCTTGTAATTTTCTCCTCTCAGACCAAGAAAGTAACTTATAAGCATCGTAGTTTTATTCCCACCCAGGATCACTCATTATCCATTTGTTGAAATGCTCAGCTTTTATCTAAAAGAATGCATCAATTGGCACACCAGCTAATGATTACAGTGGACCTTCAGGATTTTTGTATCAGCTCTTCCTTATATTTCTTTGTTTCCACCTTTTCCATAATATAAGGCAGAATAACAGTATTATTGTTGTTCAAAAGAGCAGTACTCTCAAAACTTCCTTTTCCCCTTCTATAAAATCAGATCCAAATGCCGCTTCATCCTGCTTCACAATTTGCTGTGGAGGTTAAACAAATTAATATTGTGCCTTAAAGAACTTAATTTTTATTTTTTTGCATTGCTGGAAATATAGAAACCAGGGCCACAGATGCTAGGGAAGCCCTCTACCCACTGAGCTACCTCCCCAGCCCCTTAAAGAATGTTTTATACTATAAAACACATATAGCTGCCAAGCATTGATATTACTACTGATTTCTCATGTCCCTGGGGGGTGAGTGATTCTGCAAAAAGCACATTTTCCCTGTGACTTAAGCTTTTCTCTTTAGAGGTCTATTTTGGAGGGAAATCCTATTTTAAAATGGCAACCTCTCCCTATCTTCTTGAGCAAAAAACAGTGGATATAATGTAATCCTTCTGGGTGACCCTGGGTCATATGGTAATACCCACAGAATGCCTGAGGACTGAGGAGGGGCTGGACAGGAGAGGTGCCCAGGCTCTCCCTTTAACAGATGCCATGTTGAGACTCAGAGGGGCTGAGAACTTGCAGGATCCCCCAGACTCATGTCTGTTCCTCCTGTACTGGAGGCCCAGCCAGGAACCTCGGTTTCTGCCTTCTCTCTTCTCCTGTCATCTTCTTCCCTTCCTGGGCTTACACTTTTCCATTACCCTTTCTAATCTCCTGTTATCTAGAAACTCTGCCCTTTAGGGTCCTGTATGTGGTATGTATGTATGTGTTTGTTTTGAGTCTGGGGATTGAACCCAGGGCCTAGCACATGCTAGGCAAGTGCTCGATCACTGAGCCACAGCCCCAGCCAGTGTTATTTAATACCATTCTAAGTGAGAAAAGTAAGGGTTGGGGACTTTAGTGCAGTTCTTCAGACATCTATCTGGGGATCTTGAGACCTCTGTAAATCCCTAGTTTGGAAGCTGTAATTCCAGAGCTTGGCCCACAGTGAATAAACTGCAAGTCCACTTTAAAATGTCACCTTGATAAGAAATTTTTATCTTTTTTTTTTACAAAGCATTCAAAACCCCCTAACAGTTAAAAAAAATACTATTATTTGCTGGGCTTGGTGGCATACAACTGTAATCCCAGTGATTCAGGAGGCTGAGGTAGGAGGATCAAAGTCAGCCTCAGCAAAAGTGAGGCACTAAGCATCTCAGACCCTGTCTCTAAATAAAATACGAAATAGGGCTTGAGATGTCGCTCAGTGGTTCAGGGCCCCCGAATTCAATCCCCAGTACCAAAAAAAAAAAAAATTACTCTTCACTTTATAATAACTACATCTTACGTGTCCTTCCACAAAACCCTTTACAGATCCACAGGGAGAAAAACATATCTGTTGGCTTGGCCCAGCTTCACGAGGGCATTCTCACTACCTAACATCTATCCTGAGGCCTCAAGCTTTGAAGATCTCAATACTGTTTTAAAATAGGGCACAGTGTATGAACATGTGCTGTAGAATTTCATCGTTCATCATTAAAGTGGCACAGGGCTTGTCAAAACTCAGCATGCCTGAATTTTTTATTTTTCATACTAATTGACAACATCCAAAAAGGCCCTTCCTAGGTATGGTGGGTCAGAGGAGAATTCACTTGGGAATGATGGGTCTCTACGTGTATATTAATTAGTTTAGGAAGTCAGTGAAGATTTAGACTCTGTGTTTGCCCCAGTTGGACTTCCTCAACCTTCCCATCTCCTTGAAGGGCACCACTGTTTGCAGGTGCTCAGACCAACAGCCTGTGCATTCTGGATTCCTGTCTGGCCCTCACCTCCTCCTCCAATTCACGCACAAGACGGGTTGCCTTGGCATCTCAAATGCACCCCCTGTCAGTCCACTGGCTATAGCCCCGGTCCAAATCACCACCGAGTCTCAGTGCCTGGGCCTTGAAAACATTCTGGCCAAGTATGGTGTATTTTCCATGCAACTACCAGAAGGACTTAAAAGTTTAATTAGTTCTTGTTAACACTGGTTTGAGACTTTCCAGGGATTTTCTGCTGTTGCCAAAGTGTAATCCTTGCTCTTTCTAGGAAAGACCAGCCCTGCATGCCCTGTCCCTGCCTCCCTCTCTTCCATGGATGCTCGAGCCCCGCTGGTTGTCCATCTGTCCCTCAGCCTGACAGAATTGCTTCCATTTCAGGGCCTTCTACTCTCAGTGCTCTCTACCTGGAGCTCCATATCCCCCTCTCTGTATTGGTATTGGAGTCTGTTGAAATGATGCTTCGTTGGAGCAGCTGTCCTTAGAAAGCAGGCTTCCCGTTTCCCCTGTCCTTCCCTAGCATGTCCCCTATCTGACTTTCTTCACTGGCAGGATCTCCAGTTTTTTGCTATCTAAAATCTTGCTATCGAAATCTTATACTCATAATGTTCCCTCCACAAAGGAGTCTGTTTTCCACTGTGCCTACAACCATGCTTGACACTTGCTTCCTAAATGTAATGACTACTTAGTATTTATCTATTTTTGGAGCTGTGGCTTAAACCCAGGGCTTCATGCATGCTGAGAATATGCTCTACCACTGAGCTTCATCCTCAGCCCCAAATCTGCTTTTGACTGCTGGCCTGCTGTCTGACCACAAAGTACAAAAGAATGGTTGTGGCGCTGGCTTTCCCTGCTGGTGAGGAAGACAGGCAGATGGAGAGATGCAGTACGGCTCAAAATGGAGAGCGTTTTAAAGAACCTATGCCAAGGCATTGTCTTACCTCTGACACACAACAATGCTTGAGCAACATGGAGGCTCCAGGCTCCAGTCTCTGTTCTTTAGGGTCCGTCCCTCCCACACCTTGATCTTGGATCAGTTAGTTACCCTTTCTGAGTCCTCACCTGCTCGTTGAAAGCAGGGTTGCTGTGGTCAATGATACCTGTCCAGGTGAGGCAAGGGCTTGCACCCAGGAAGCACTCTCTGCAGATGCTATTATTGTCACCATGCTGGATCTCATTCGGTCACCTGGCCCTGGAGATGCTGCATGGATCTGCAAGGATGACAAGACACTGACTCTCTCTGGCTCTTCTCTCAGCCCAAGAACACTCATGTCCTTCATTTTTAGCCACTCCTTCCCTCTCTTAACACTCTCGTCAAAAAGAATTGAGGGAGAGTAGGGTGGTTCCGGGCAGTGGGTCCAGCATCCCAGGCCGCCATGTTTCAACCTTGCCACTGTTATCTAACAAGTTTGGACAAAGGACATTGGCCACCAGATGGCATTTTCAGGTGCTGTACCTCTCCTGAGGGTCACAGAATGCTCATACCTTTTAAGACTCTCAAATCCCATGGGATTTAAAGTGGAATTAACCCTGATGAAAAAGGTAAATTGGGGCTGGGGTTGGGGCTCAGTGGTAGAGCGCCTGCCTTGCACATGTGAGGCACTGGGTTCGATCCTCAGCACCACATAAATAAATAAATAAAATAAAGGTACTGTGTCCATACAACTAAAAATAAAATATAAATTAAAAAAAAAGAAAATTCCATTTTCTCTATGTATTTAAATTATGTGTCATTTTGTCTGTTTATTTATTCGGTGGTTTATTTTTGCAGTGCCAGAGATAGAAACCAAGCTCTCATGCATGCTAGGCAAGCGTTCTACCCCTAAACTAAACCCCCAGCCTTTATGCATCAGTTTTTAAGTTAATTCTTTTCCTTAACTGTCATTTTGTTATTTCAGTGACTCCCCATCTTATAAAGAAACAATCTTTCTAATTGTGGTATATTGCTTTCCATCAATATGTAATGATAATAGTAACATACGTCATATACTATGTGTATGGTGTACTATGTGTGTATAATATGTACATACTATATATACTATATCTACTATGTATATGAACATAATATATACTGTAAATATAGAGTAATAACATGTATATATACTATGTATATACATAGTATCATTTCATCATATTTTGATAACTTATTTTATAACCATTATATATAAAGCATTTATTAGGACACAAAATGCAGTATATTCTTTATGCCTTTAACCTGAGCTATACAGCCAGGTGGTTGTATAGTTTAAGTCTAATGCTGTATTCTTCAGTTTAAGTCTAATGCTGTATTCACATATCACTACCACCTCTTTGGAAAACCAATGAAAAGTTACAATTATTCAAGAGACACTTGGGAGAGTCATTTAAAGCAAATTGCTCTTACTCACAGAATATTCAACTACTCACTTGACTAATGAACTATGGTTGAAGTTAAGCTTATATTATAATTGGTTCCAAGAGCAGGTATACCCTGCTGTTAACTCAAGGATCACACACCCATTAATGCTTTACTTTCATAAGTCATTTTATATTATATATGATTTTGTGTGTGTGTGTGTGTATAATATAAGATTGTTCTCTTCATATTACATATGTCTAAGGATGTTCCAAATACAGTTGTTCTTTTTTGGATACTGGAGATTAAATACAAGGATTCTTAACCACTGAGCCACACCTGCAGCCCTTTTTTTATTTTTTATTTTGAGAAAAGTTCTCACTAAGTTGCTTAGGACCTCGCTAAGTTGCTGAGGCTAGCCTCGAACTTGTGATCCTCATGCCTCAGCCTTCTGAATTGCTGGGATTACAGGTGTGCACCACTGGACCCAGCTTCAAATACAGTTTTATAGCTTTTGAAGTATTTTTACATTACACACACACACACACACACACACACTCACAGTGTGTATGAGCATTGCTCATTATCAATGAGGATCAATTACTTAAAATGGTAGAACAAGCCAAACATGGTGGCACATGCCTGTAATCTCAGTGATTTGAGGGGCTGAGGCAGAAAGATTGCAAGTTCAAAGCCAGCCTCAGCAACTTAGTGAGGTCCTAGCATCTTAGCAAGACCCCATCTCAAAACACAAAAATTTTAAAAGGACTAGGGATGTTGCTTAGCACCCCTGGAGTACAATTCCCAGGGGAAAAAAAGCCTGTAGAACATATCCTAATTTTGCTTTTGCATTTCAAAAATCATGATTATAAGTTTAAAATGTTATATTCTCTTGGCCAATCATAATCCTATTATTTGGAAAATTTTGTATTCTCAGATAGATACCTAGTATCTAGGGATTTATTATGGTGGCATTAGCCTCTTAACTATAACATACCAGTGTTTCCCAGGAATAGAAATAGAGAAATGATAAAAGTAAGATTCCAGATTCCAAATGTTGTTTAATGCTATCAAATTAGCCAACATTAATCTCTGCTGCAAAATGCCCAAGTGGATACATTTTTGAAGGTTTACCAGAAGCAAGAACTCCATATTGGTGCCCTTTCCCTTGGTGCCCAGCTGCTCTTATTATCCAATATCTTCTGGAGGCCTGGGGCTTCAACACAGGGTCGTTGGAAGAATGAAAGTTTCACCTCTCTCAAAAATGTATATACCAAGTGGGAAATTGAGGACTGGAACTCTATGTGCAGTTAAGAGATTACTTTGCCACTTTATAGACTGCAAAACTGAGGAATGCACTGTTCATGGTTTATTTAAGACAACAGTGCGGTTCAGGGACAACACTAGACAGAAACGGATATCTGTGAGCTCCCAACAGAGTGCCAAGTCCATGAATCATCCTGCCACTAAATGAGTAAAACCAGAAGCAAAACCAAAAAGTCTAACCACTGGATACCATCACCTTCCAAAACCCAACGTTCACCTTAACTATGTTAGGGATATTTAAGATATTTCTACTCATAAAGATGCAAACAAATAATTAGGATATTATTAATTATATATTGTTATGACCATAATTGCTGAGGCTGGCCTTGAAACTTGTGATCCTCTTGCCTCCACCTCCTGAGTAGCTGGGATTACAAGCATGTGCTGCCGTGCCTGGCTTTTTTGGTAAAAATTGTATTGAGATATAAGGCTTATATGCACAATTCAGTGATTTTCAGTCTATTCACAAGTGGTAAAACTACTACTAAAATTTATTTTAGAATATTTTCATCACCTCAGAAAGAAACTTGCGTTCTTCATCTGTCATCCCCAATTCTCTCTTAAATTGTGAAAGACAGCTTTGCTCTCTGAAGCAGCCATTTTACCTATATACCCATTAACAATCCACTCAGTGCCAGTTTCTTTCCTGTACATCAGAATAATCTTGATCGTTCTTATATATGCCAAAGTCACTTTTATAATAATATCCTTGTAAAATATTTCCAAATTATCTGTTTGTGGCTTTTATTTTTGTTTTTACTTGTTTACTTCTTTCTGATTCTGGGGATGGAACCCAGGGCCTCACACATACTAGGCAAGTGTTCTACCAATGAGCAACACTCCCAGCCCTGGGGTTTTAATTTTAATTTTAAAAAATATTGTTTTTTAAAACCTCAATAGTAATTGTAATAATCATTTATAACATAAACCAACAAAAGACTTTTTTGAGACAGAATATTTTTTTCATCAACATTATTTAAAACCATTGGCATTAATAATTTGGGATTTTGCTTTTAAGTTCTCTGTAGACAGCGTACCCCTCACTACCTACATCACTACCCCTCACTACCTCTCATCACCTGCCCTCAGTAGACCCTGATTACATTGGCAGATCAGAATCCCCATTAAGTGGTGAGACAAGAAACCCTGGGCCAACTGAAGCCTTTGACCAGGAAGACTATTGGAGACAGTGTTTGGCTGGTGGTCTGAACAACTTTTTATACACTGTTCATACAAAAGTGAGGTACCTGTACAATATCTGGCCAGTCAACCACTCATTCTTCCAGGGCGAAAACATAATTTAATGTCCCTTATGCTAACTAAACTCTTTTAGATATGAATGTGGCAAAGAAGCCTTTGAATGAACTGCCTCTATGGGGTAGGACTTTGGATTAGGTGTTTTAAATGCTATCTAATGACCTTGGATATGTATTCCTGATCACAGGCAGCCACCCTCAGTGCAAGTTAAAGTTAACCAACAGATATACTTGCTCACTTTATGTTAAAGTAAGTGACAATGTCTCCCCAGTTCTTATCCTAGAGAATACAGCATGGGTGCTTGATCTTCATGCTGTGTATGTGCACCTTAATGTGTGTGTGTGTGTGTGTGTGTGTGTGTGTGTAAAATCAACTCCATTTGACCTAGACCCTGGATTGCCAGGATCCTTTTCTCCTTGGAAGCAGGCTTACAGCTCAGCAAGAGATTTGAGAAAGTGAACATCTGCTCTTGCCCACAGCCCAGGGGAGGCACAAGCACCAAGGCAGAGCACACCTTGGGCAGGATCTGAGCCTGGGAGCAAAGGTGGCCATTCATGCCTTGTGCCCTGCTGGCTGCTTGCCCATTCCATGCAAGCCACGATCTATGACTAGAGCAGAATGTTTATCAAAGGGGGTAACCAGTGACTAATCATCTTCCCGTCTTCCTAAACAAATTGGTGGAGAAGAACAGATTCCTCTGAAAGTGATGTTAGTAAAGCTTCAGGTTACCTGAAAGGAAAACCCTGCACCTTCTCTGAGAATGTCCCATTTGGCATTTCCACCATGAAAAAGAGTCTTGAGCACAGGTCCCCATCCTGTGTCTAGTGCCCATGCGTATGCACACAGTTCTCAAAGCCTGATGGACATAGCAGTCACTCATGATCCTTATTAGAGGTTTAGGTTCTGGGATCCTGGCCCAGGGGCTCTGCTTCCCCCAGGATGCACCCGAAATCTGAATTTTTAAAACTGCTCACCCTTTTTGATGCCCATGGTCCATGCACCACCTGAGGAGCTACAGGTTTGTAGGCTGTGCAGTCAGAAAGCTCAACTTGGCCTTCCCAGCTCTTCCACCTGCTGGGCAAGTTCCCAGAGCTCCTGGGGCCCTGGTTTTAAATCAACCTCCAGGGTCTTTTGTGAGGCTCATGCGTGGTTCTCAGGCAAACAGTCCGGGAACCCTGCCCTGTTTCTCGCGTTCACCTTGGTGGTCTCACAGTGGAGGTCAACGCGCCACTCGGGCTGAGTCCTTCGGATCCCTCCTCCCCAGTGAGTTAAGCAGATCTTGTTCCCTGCCAGCCTTCAACACAGCCAAATGTGAGAAGCTGCAGAAGGAGAAGGAGGACCTGGAGCGGCGGTTCGAGGAGGAGCTGAGGAGGCTGGGCTGGCAGCAGCAGGCCGAGCTCCAGGAGCTGCAGGGGCGGCTGCAGGGGCAATTCGAGATGGAGATGGCCCGCCTGCAGGAGGAGCACCACAGCCAGCTGCTGCGCATCCGGTGCCAGCACCAGGAGCAGGTCAGTCGGGCCCCAGGGGAGCGGGCTCTGCTGTTGGGCAACTCAGGTGACAGGCGGAGGGGGGCCAGTGTCACGTGAGCAGGAAGTCCTGTTCAGTAAGTGACCTTGTGGCCGAGTTCACTCTCCAACTACAGTTCTTTCTTCTGACTCTCCCCACCTCTCCCCCAGCCTTAGGTGGCCTCCCTTGCTCTTTAACACTGTGCCGGGAATGCTGTCCCTCTAGACATTGCATGGCTCCCTCTTTCCCTTCCTTCCAAGTTTTTCTCCAACATCATCTTCTCAGTGAGGTCTTTCCCTATCTGAAATGACACTTCCTCCCCACTTGACATGCAGATATTTCCTGTCCCACCGCCCCTGCTTTAGTCTGACATATTATAAATGTTTCTTTTGTCCCTTATTTATCATCTGCATATTCTGTGCGGGCAGAGACGATAACAGGCAAACACGTATTCAGCCCTGGTTTGCTTTTAGCTCTTTATATACAGCAGCTCATGGATCCTCACCATCACCCTACCTGGCAGGGACCATAGTCAGCCCCATTTTGCAGGTGAAATAACTGGGTCCCTGGGACTAAGTAAATAAGCTGTTGGGATTCAGAGCTGCCCCTAGGAAAGCCACAGTGGAATTCTGAATGGCTCCAGAGTCCATGCTGCCAATCACTAACTTAGAATGGTCTGCCAGGTTTTCTCTAGATCTCCACACCTGGAACTGTGCCTGTAAAAAGTAGGCACAGAACACATGTTTGTGGAATGAAATAATGAGCTCCAGGAGTTTGCCTTAGCCCGGCCATCTGACCGGACAGGGAAATTCATCCATAGAATAATGAGGGAATGATTCCTCGGGGGCCTGTCAATGTGAAAAGTGGGCAGGAGCCAGATGTGCCCACCCCACGGCCATTACTGCCAAGAGCGCTGATGAGAGAGACAGGTGGAACCCAGACTCCAACAAATCTACCTCAGCGAAAACTGCACGGTGATTTTCTCTTCTTTCACGTTCCCAAGCTCAGATGCCTTGAGATCCACCTTCTAATTGGTGATTATTTTATATGTTCTGCTCATCATACACCCAAGGAAATTGACATTCATGAAGATGCCCTTTAAATCTCAGTGACACTCAGGGTAGTGCTTCATGGCCCTTCATTATCATGAACTTGCAGCTGTCTCCCAAGGTCACTTCCAAATAGACAGCCCAGATGGCAATACCATGCACCACCTCCCTGCTGCCCCAGGGGCTTGGGAATGCTGGGAAGCATAGGAGAAATATTAGAGTAATAGTAAGTACCATTACTGTAAAAAAGAATCTCTTGCTTCACAGTATCTTTTAGATATAGCAAGCATCTCAGGTTAGTCATTCTCTTTTTCTAGAGGCCAGTAAAATACAGCAGCACCTCCCTGCTTGAGGTATTTAAGACTTAAGTCTAGGACATAGAAGAGGTCTCAGCTTAAGTTACCTGCTGGTGCTAAAAGTGGAAACTGAAGTCTTGGCATCTTGCTGCTCAAGATGTCTGAGTGCAACTGCTGGACGTAGACTGAGCACCTGCTACAGTCCCTGATCTCACCTCTTTCATGGCCCCTTGGTGTAAATGGAGGCCTCAAACCTGTTGCAAATATCAGCTTGTCCTGTGTCTCTATCCCTGGGCTATTCATCTCACTGTTAAACAGAGAACGTGTTTATAACTGTGTTTCCCAAAGACTTCCGATCCATAGGTCTGGGGCCATTGAGAAGATGCCAAACGTTGGAGGTAGGCAGGAGGTGGTCAGCTGCAAGGGCAACCCCTGGGACGAGGGCTTGCATAGTGATGCCACATTGCCAGGGCCACTACCAAGTGAAACATTTTCCACCGGCAGAGGCATCTTGGGGCCAGGTCCTCTCTATGCACACACCAAGACCTGTTCATTAAGCTGGGTTTCAACAACCTTTTGGAGATTTCAAAAAGGAAGGAATTGAAAGGAAAAAGCCCTTCACTTCTGCATTTGAGAATGAGTTACATTAGCTACCTATGTCTATTTTAAAAGTGCTCAGTCTTATGGGGGCACTGATTCTGTTCTACTTGATCCTTTATGAGAGTTAAAACCATTTATTTACTTATTCTCCTATGCAAAGAGTATTTGAGTGCCCACTGTATGCAGAACACCATGACAGGGTTTGGCAAGAGATACAAAGATTTATAAAACGTGAGTTTGCTTATTTCATAGGAGCAGTTCAGGGACAAGTACCCAAGGAACTGTGGGATAGGGTGAGGAACACAGGTGATATGTTCAGGCATGGACAGTTGACGGTCCACTCTGAGGACAAGGGGAGGTGGATGGTGGAAACACCACCTTCATGCTCTATGGGTGAGGGAAACCTCCCAACAGGGACCCAGAGCCTGGGGGAAACAATGATTCAAGTCTATGAATGATTTCAACCCCTGGTTCTGCTCTTCCTGCCAAATGGCTGTTTCCATGATCTTCAGCTTCTGCAGCAGAACATTCAAGAGGAGAGGAAGAAGACATGCACATCAGCTCAAGACTTGGATTTCCAGACAGATTAAATTCTCATTGGTCCCGTGGGAGGGGAGACTCAGTGGATAACTGAGGTAGAGACTCAGTCACTCCAGGCTGGACTCTCCACCTTGGATCTTCCTTCTCAAGGACAGTCACGTGTGGCAATGCTGACCCCATGGATAATGGCATCTCTGTCCTTCTGGAGCCTTTAAAAATCAGGTTACCCAGTCTGGCCTCTCCACAAAATCCAGTGTCCCTAAGGCCAGCAGCACGGGGCAGGGGCCTGCCTCAATTCCAACCTGTAGGATTCTCTGAGGCTTTGGAATTTACTGATGTTGGGACTTGCTCACCAAGGCAGGCTGACCTCTGGCTTCACCCTAGGATCTCTCCATGACAAAAGCAGCCGAATCTCCTCCTAGCTTAGCCATCCACTATCTCAAGGGGCAAGTACTGTCTCCCTGGCCAGGGACTGTGCTCTGGAGAAACATGGAAATCAGCTGAAGGACTTGCAGAACATTCATACCGGTTGAATTGGACTTGCTGCCTGGGGTCTGGCTGGGGGCTGTTTTGGATGGTTTCCCAGGAGATTTCCTGTGTACAGTGGCATTTGTTCTGAGAAGAACAGATCTTCTTCCTCAGCCTAGCATGTGTTAGTTAGGGGCCTGGCCATTTGGGCAGAGATGGGGCAGGACCTTGTATCTTGGCTTTTTAAATTGACTTTAAATATATGATGGGGCTTTTATTTTACTTTTTGGTACTGGGGATTGAATTCTACCATTGAGCTACATCCCCAGTTCTTTTTATTTCTTATTTTGAGACAGAGTCTCACTAAGTTGCTAAGGATGGCTTCAAACTTTCGATCTTCTTCTCAGCCTCCTAAATCACTGGGATTACATATGTGATCCACCACACCTGGCTTAGAACTCTAAAGTCTGGTGGTAAAGGTGTTTAATTAAAATCAGATAGAATGAGTTTTATAACAACAGAGGCCACAATGCCATAGATTCCCATTCTCGAAGCATGCAAACCAGATTTTCACTGTAAACATGTGTGTTTCTCTTTTTGCACCACACATTGTCACTTCTCCACCCAGCTTCTGGTGCTCCATACTGGGCCACCTTTAGTTGTTCCCCAGAGCCTGGTATTCAAGAATGAAATTCGTGACATTTGCCTGTCCCCCAGGATCCTTAGACAGTTTGTCTTCTATTGCAAGCTGCCCCAAGGCACTTGCTTTGGGGACTGCTTGTTCCTGGATGCACTATGGATTTTGCAAAGATTCCTTCTCCTTGAGAAGGGCTCATCCTTTGGAGTTGAAATTTGCTTCGTCTCAAATCCAGGACATCCGTCCTACCCTTTCTTAATGAAATCATCCTTTTAGACTAAATGGCAGGAACAGCATCCCTATGATTCCTCTGAACGCAGACACCACTTTGTCTATCATGTTGCATTATGGTCTCCTTAACCCGCCTGTCCAGCAGGCTCCCAGCTGCAGTGCAGAGGAAACCACATTCTCTGTAATCAAATAGAATGAGATCCCGGGG
>NW_025999932.1:24817890-24914637 GCF_001458135.2 Marmota marmota marmota
GGGGGGCTCACTTCCCCAGCATCTAGCACTAGAGCTCCCTGTGCTAGGAGGAGGCTCTGCAGGGGAGATGGAGCCTCTGTGGACACCTGCCCATGGGGTGGGCTGTAGAGAGGGCAAAAAGCAGAGGGATGGAGTGGGACTGGGAGCCCCCGAACACACGGCTAGCCACCTGCTCTGAGCTGATGATAGCAGGGAAAGACTGAAGAAGGGTCTTCTAGTAATCAGGCAAAGGAAAGTCATCAGCAGAGCGCCAGAGAGAGCAGGCATAAGCCAGCATCCTCTCTGTCTCCTCCAGTATGAGACATGTCTGGGAGGAGGACCAATGGGAGTTTAATCTGGTTTTGTTTAGTAATAAAAGCTCAGATAATATAGAGCACGTGCTTCTTTATTTGAAATGTAAGTCTTCTCTAAGTGAATTGCCAAAGTCCCAGATAATTAAATTTTGCAAATGGCTAAATGAAGTAAACTGCACAGGGTGGCTTTCCAACCCTTGGCTCTATTTTAATCAGCCCAGCTGAATAGCAAGGGGCAGTGGGAATGGAGTCACGTCACAGCGAATAGCTGGTTTTCAGAACAAGCAGGGCTATTTGATGGGCAAATTGACAGACTCCTACAGGGCGCAGTCCAGAGTGCCATCTTTGTGGAGGAAAGCAGAAGGTGGGCCAGCAGTGGTTTAATGGGGGCTGTACCAACTGTTCTAACAAAAAGAGAAGGATGCTTCAGTCAGAGGAAGCTTGCTGTAGGCTGGCAATGGTTTAGTAGTGCCTTTGTCTCTGATCCCCTGATTTACAATGTGTAGCTAGATCATCTTGTGTTTCCGTTGGCCCACTTCTCTAAATCTGCTCAAATACCTTCAGAGGGTTTCAAGGTCTTCTCACACTGGGGACTCTTACTGGCTGCTTCATAACTGTGAGCCGGTCATCTAGAAAAGAGCCAGGAGGGGCTGGGGCTGTAGCGGAGCACTTGCTGCCCTCCTGTGAGGCACTGGGTTCAATCCTCAGCACCACATAAAAATAAACAAATAAAATAAAAGCATGCTGTCTCTCTACAACTACAAAAAAAAATAAAATAAAATTTAAAAGAAAGAAAGAAAAGAACCAGGAGCCATAGGAGGAGAAGTCAGAGTGATTTAAACCATGGTAGGAGAGGGGATAGCCCATAGTGGATAACATCTCTTCCTCATTGAGGGAACATTCCTTAAAAACCATAAACATTCCTTTAAAAAGGTGCATAAAAATTGCCGAAGAGCGAGGATCACTGTGTTCAACTTTGGGCTCACAGGATGTCACTGGTTTCCCTCCAAATATACTGGTCATCCCTCTAATTCCATATGGACTTTTAGACTTAGGCTATCAGTATTTCATTCGTAAAAGCACCTCCTAGCGTCAGCAGTGGGTATAGCATGCCCTTACGCCATCCTAATATGTTGGATGGGGATTTCCATCACAACTAAATCAAAGACGCGTCTTCCAACAAACCATAAAGGCATTCATTTTAGTCGCAAACAGAATGTGGTATTGCCAATTGGGACATGTCCACCTCCAAGGACACATGGATTCTTCTGGAACTTAGTCCTTCCATCTTTTCTGAAACCTGGTGGTTCATGTGAAAGCTCCGTGAATTGGAATCATAGTGAGGACCAATGAAAGATTTTTCATTTTATATACTGAACTCTGTAACATCTCCAGATAATGTGTGGGTACTTGTTTCTACAGAGAGGAGAATACACTGTGTGTTTAAATGACATCTGAAATTGAGCAGAAAGAAATGATATTTCCTTTTCCTTTTATTTAACCATTGATTTATTTTTCCAACAGGCTGAAAGGCTTTGGACAAAGATTCCATTAAAACCTCATATAAACAGGAATTGGACAATTAAATACCATTGTAATCAGCCTTTCTGCTGAGTGGATTCATAGCTCTGAGCCTCAAGTAAAATATTGTTTGATCAAGAATGTCCAGTAAATAAGAGTGAACTGTTGCATAACAAGTTCATTTTCACAATGAGATACAGCTTTCCTAGGTAATTCTGTGGGTTCCATTATTGCTTTTATCCAATGATTCTTCCTATTTTAGAGAATAAAAATCTCATTTACCTTAAGAGGAAAGTCAGGAAATTTTTCCCATAAAATTATATGATTCACAATGGGAATCTAGCCATTTTTAAATGAAAATTCTCTCATGGGTTGGTAAGCAGGCTTTCCTTCTTGTAAAGAGCCCTTCCTCCTTTTAGATCACAGAAGAAATTATAAGAATTATCCCCCAGAGAAATGAGATTCTTGCAGAGGTGGCTGAATATTACCAGAGAGAAGCAGTGGGTTCCTAATCAGTCCACCTAAGTGCTTCAGGACCCAGACACATTGTCTGATTCTGGTTTTCAAATGGCAGCTTTTCATACATTCCTAGGTCATGAAATAAGTTTAATGGCTTTTAACTAGCATTCTGTAAAATAGAATAAAAGTTTTAAAACCGAATTATTGTAAGTTCCAGGAGAAGTATTATCTTGTGACAGTTTGGTTTCAGATATGGAGTTGTGCATGCATGTGTGTACATGTGTGCTGTGTTGCAGTCCACGGTGGAATTTTTTTTTTTTGCAGTGGGTCACTCTCAAAGAATTCAGATGAACAACATATGGTGTGCTATGTCCAGGAGAGATTTGCTATCCTAGGGAGAGGTTGTTTTATGCCATTACTCCAGTAAGTCTTACATTTGAAGTTAAACAAAACCATAGCCATGATTTAAAAACACAACATCAGTGAACATGATAGGCAAGATGATGGGTAGGAATTGGTGGGGTTGAAGAAACAGGAAATGTGAAAATTAAAAGTCCTGACTGCCTGCACATTGTCACCTGGGGACAGGGGACAAGCTTATGTTTAGGAACTTGCAAACACATGTAAATCTGCTGGCCTCATCTAGGCTTTGATGAAGGGATCTAAAGTGTTACTTGATGGTCTGACTTGGGTAGAGGCCACAGTGGTGTGTTTGAGAGAACTTCACCTTTGGGGTCAGGCAGACCTGGACCCTGCTGTGAGCTCCGCCATTTGCTAGCCCTTGGGCAAAACATTTTATACCTCTCTAAGCCTCTGGTTCCTCATCTGTAAAAAGTGCATAAAAATATTGATTTATAAAGTTGCTCTGAGGGTTAAGTGGAATAACCCAAGTCAGGTAGCTTAGTAAATGTTAGTTCCCTCCATTTTGAAGGGAGGATGCTTTTCTTTTCTTTTTCCATCTTTACCTCATAGAGTGGTGCAAAAGGAAGGGATAGGAGTGGAAAGAGAAACCAGACCAGGGCTCTGAAGAACTGGATGAGGTAGCCATCGTCAAGTGGAGCCGCCATCTTTCTTCCAACCGCCAGATTACAGCAGTGATTCCCCCATGACTCTGGGAACTGCCACATCTCCAGCAAACCCTGACTCTCCCTTGGCACGAGGTTGAGGGTGAATGTCACCTGATGTCCGAGGCCACTGGCTTTTTTCTTCTCCTTGAATCAAACCTCTGTTTTCTTAGCAGTGAGGATATCACTGGCAACCTCTGCCCACCTCCCTGGTAACCAGTATTGTGACTCCCCTTCAGGTGGAAGATATCACCGCCAGCCATGAGGCTGCTCTTCTGGAGATGGAAAATAACCACACGGTTGCCATCGCGATTCTGCAGGATGACCATGACCACAAAGTCCAAGGTACCTACCAGCCTTGTATGCAGCAGAGAGGGGGGAGCTGTGCAAGTCAAGCAGGAGCCCTTCTCTTCCTTCTCTCCTTCTTTTTCTTCCTGGTGCATCCTTTGTGTTGGTTCCTGTGAAAAGAGGAAATAGAAATGAAGGATTCAGGTAGGGGTGGGGATGTCCACCAGTGGTAGAGCACTTGCCTAGTATGCATGATGTTCTGGGTTTGATCGCTAGCACTGGGCGGGGGCTGGGGGGAGGATGTAGGTAATTTCTCTATTCCAGAGCAGATTTTCTTAACCTTGCCTAAATACTGAAATCCCCTGGGGAGCTATAACAAAAACACATGTCAGCTTTGTTCCCACACCCGGGATCCTGATGTAGTTGGTCTGGGCTGTGGTGAGGACATCAGGATTTCTTATGGTTCCTTGGGTGATTCTAATATGAAGCCTGACTTGAGGACCACTCTTCTGAAGCAGGCAAAGAAATCTCAGGCTTCCTCTTGTGCTATGGTCTTATAAAACCAAGCGGAAATGCCAATGAGGGTGCACTTTCCTCACACGTGTGGTGCTCTTAGGGCCAGAGCAGCATCTCCCGAGTTTGTCCTCCTTGTCCCTATCCACCATATAGATAAGTTGAGTCCCCAGATCTTTATTTCAACATTTTTGCAAATGAATTATCTTTGTGTTGTGGTTTGGTTGTGGCTTATTTGTGTGATAGAGGATTGGTCCCCAGTGTAGCAATAGAAGGGATAATAGAATCTTGAAGAGGTGGCACCTCATAAGAGGTCCTTAGATCATTGGAGATATGCCTGCAGAAGGGATTGTGGAGTCCCAGTCACCCTGACTTTCTGTTCGATGAGGTGATCTCCTGCTTCTGGTACTCTGTGTTAGTCAACTTTCTGTCACTATAACAAACTACCTGAAATAATTAACTTAAAGAGAGAGAAGTTTTGTTTCAGGTCAGAGTTTTAAAGATGGCAATCCAGATCAATTAGCCTCATTGTTTTAGGCCTGTGGTGAGGCAGTCCATCATGGGAGTGTGTGGCAGAGCAAAATCACTTGCCTCATCGCCAGGAAGCAAAGGAGAAGGAGAAGAGGGCAAGTGTCTCCCAATCTCCTTGTAGGACATATCCCCAATATCTAAAGACCTCTGACTGGGCCCTACTTTTTAAAGATTTTGCTACCACCAGCCTGGTGACCAAGCATTTAACACATGGATCTTTAGGGGACACTCAAGATGCTATAGCATTCTCCCACCATGAGTCCTGCACTAGATCTGAGCTGATGTTAGCACCTTGCCTTTAAATCTTCTGAACTGTAAGCTACAGAAAACTTTTTTTCTTTATAAAAGAAACCTGCCTCAGGTATTTCATTAGAGTAACAAAAAACAGATGAATGTAATTTGGATAAGATTTTATGCAAGCCATAAAAACAACATTAGTAGATTCTACTTGGATTTTCCTTTGGGAAATAAGAAGCTTTTTACACTTTCAAATGCATTTATATTCATATATGCAACTTTTTTTTTAATTTCCCTGTCTTTTAATTTTTCCCTCAGTAGAGCTGGTTGTTAAAAGTATATATTAAAAACAATGAAATTTAACAATGGATTAATAATGTTTTTAAAATCTGAGAATGAACATCAGAAGTTTTTATTCTTAAAATATTCTTAGTAAACAACAAAACCCACAGTGCAGTAATCCATTTCGTGTTATTGCCTCCCTCAAGTGCCAGCCCCACCACCTCTGGGAACTATTAGTAAGTGAAAAAGTCCACGCTGGAGGCAAGAAAGAATAATTTTCCGAGAACTAGTTAAATATATTACTTGTGTCCTTGGAGTACTAGTCCCTGTGGTTGACTGCACATTAGAACAACTTGGAGAGTTAAAACAAACAGCACATCCAATCCCCTCAGAGATTCCAATGTAATTGGTGTTAGGTTCCGCATCAGGATTTCCTAAAACTCCTCAGGTGATTCTAACATGCAGCAAGATTTGAGAACCATTGTTCTACAGCACAGTATTAAGATAGGACCGATTGTCGTGAAATAAAGAACTACAATATGGGGACACATATTATGTAAGAAGCAATGTTTGTGTCATCTTCAGAATAGATGCTGGATTTCCTTTTCCCCTGGGGTTTTAGGGTCGTCTGAAAATGTCCATCATCGCACCATAGAAACCTGATCTCAGGAAAGGAAATATGAATGCAAATGGTGTGCTAATCAATGATATTATGTTGTCTTTTGTTTGTGGATTTCACATAAATAAACCTGGTATATTTTTTTCTCACACATGAAATCTTATTTAGACATCACATCCAAGGCCTTTGAATTATCTAATGTGAAGACAAATGTGGGTATATGTAATAATAGCTAAAATTATCATTATTATGCTTAGAATGATGCCCTCAATGCCTCTTTTTTAAATTTTAATTTGTTGTATATGACAGCAGAATGCATTACAATTCATACTACACCTACACATTACAGATTTTTCATATGCAATTTTTCATCTCTCTGGTTGTACACCAAGTAGAGCCTCAATGACTCTTAACTAATCATTTACACAAAGACAGGTAGACCAGAAGGCTACTTGGTTTTATGTCAGAGAAATCAGCATAAACTCTTTTTTTTTTCCCCAAATGCAAATTTCAGCTATGGCAACTAGATTTCTTAGCAACCCTTACCACCATTAGTTAAAAGATTTGGATCAATGGAAACCACAGAGTTTTTCCTAATTGCAGTTCATGCCAGCCAAAATGGTAATTGCTGGTCTCCAGTACTCACCTATTCTAAGCATATGATCCGGTCTGATTAATGACCTTTCCTCTCTCTTGTTATTAACATGAAAATAAATTGCTTGTATAGCCAGAATGAAATGGGCTTCACCCAGCTAATAAGTCTCTTCCCATCTGGAGGAAAATAGAATCCATTTGCTTAATAACTCCTACATGACATTTCTTTCTGCCTAACTTGCAAATTACTTCTGGGATGACACATTTCATGGAACAGAATTGCTGCAAACCCTCCAAGAGGAACCAGTTTGATTAGTCTTTCATTCTGACCAAGTATCTTCACACTGGATCTTGGCTCATGCAAATTCTCAGGGTCTGTAGTTCTGAGTGTGGCCCAGAGGCCACCAAAGGGTCCTTGTAGACCCGGCACAGGTCCCATCCATGCCGTCCATTCTCCAGCAAGGCTGGCAGGACAGCTATTCTGCAGGACCACTTTCCTTAGAAAGCTCCTTCCCCAGTCCCCAGAAAAGTCCTGTGATGGGGAGAAAATGGGCATCTAATGTGAAGTACCCAGTTGTTTTACCATTAGGAAAAGTGAAAGGATTGATGAGCACTGGGAACAAAGGATCTGACCTGGCCCGGCTGGTTGTGCCACAGGATGCAGATGGTGTGTGTGTGTGTGTGTGTGTGTGTGTGTGTGTGTACGTGTGTATGTGGACATGGATGTGGACCTGTGCGAGAGCACAAGTGCATACATGTGCTCTGATTCTCCCTCTTTCCTCTTCCCCTTTTTTCTCTCCTGCCCCTCCTTCCTTCCTGCTCTATTTCTTTTACATTGCAACCTGGTCATCACATACAAGCTGGAGTAAAAGACTCTTTAGCCTTAAATCTGTTATATCCAGGATTTATTTATTTACCTAAAGTTATTAGCCTTAGTTGGCCCAGAGCCTTGTTCTATCCTTTTCAAAAGAAAAACCAACGTAATAATTTGATATCAACAATGTCTTCACTCCAGAATTGATATCTACCCATGAACTTGAGAAAAAGGAATTAGAAGAAAATTTTGAAAAGCTGCGGCTGTCATTACAGGTTAGTGTTTCCTTGATCTTCTTAACTGATACCAACGCAGCAGGAGCAGCAGCTGCAGCATTTCTACTCACAAACATTTATCCAGCACCAACTAAATACTAGATCCTGATTTAAACACTAGAATATACAGGTAAATAAGACATATTCTCAGCCCTTTAGGAATTGGTGGTAAGAGAGCTGTGACACAAATAGTATCAGACAGCCACAAAAGGTAACACATAATTGCTCCAAATGAGGAACACAGTGGGTGAGCGCCACAGAAGTGCTGTAACTGGAGACAGATGGGTAACTAAGCTGTGTCTGAAGAAAGGACGCACACAAGGAAGAGAACGTTCTAGGCAGGGGCAGTGGTGCAAGGGGAGCTGCAAGGTTGATTCATGGATTACACTCTGGGTATTTTAAAAGAGACTTCAGTCACCTGGAGGTTGGCGAGATGAAAAATGCCCCTTCTGCCTCTTACTGCCACCTAAAGAGAATGTCAGAGAAGCTGCCTGGCTTCCCGTTGGTCTCCAGGGGAACAGCAGGTCTCCCAGGTCACGTGCACCTCCCTTCTACCTTCCAGAGGCCCAGGCCAGCTGCTTCTGTGAGAGGCCAGTGACAGTCCCAGCCCTAAGGAATTGCTGCCACGCAAGCAAGGGGCAGGGGCAGGGGCAGGGCAGTGGGTTGGGGGAACCAGTTTCATTTCCAAGTGGAGAAAGTCTGACCATAAAAAGATTATTTTTCTAAATATTAGGGAGACTTGTACCTAGAAATCATGGAAGATGATCCCCATAACTAATATATAAGCAGGAATTTTGCTTCTTCCATGTGGGGTCCCTTTTCCTTGGCAGTATACATTATATAGATGCTCCCCTGCCCAGAAAAGCAAAGCACCCAGGGTTGTGGAGATATCAGTGTCACAGCTATGGAGTGCACTATTGGAAAACTTTAGGGGGTGGGGGTATAGCTCAGTGACAGAGCTTGCCTCACATGCGCAGGGCCCTGGGTTCCATCCCCAGAACCACACACACACACACACATAAACACTCACAGGGACCCAGTTTTGTTTCATCATTTCATCTTTCCTCTGCCACTAACATCAAATGGTCATAAATTCTGCATATTTTGGTCATAGCTCTTCTCTCAGCATAATCCATCTGGGCTGAAGACGATTCAGTACAAGGTATATGGAGTTGCTACAGCCAACTTCCTTGGGCTACTGGCTGCTAGAGAAATAGCTAGTTTGGGCAGTTACAGATTTTGAGCTTTGGGTTTAAGACTTTTCTGGCCTGTCTTTACTAGCTTTGAGGTCTTTGACAATTACATAAACTTCTGTAAAGTTAGTTTACTCTCCTGTGAAATGGAGATGACAGCAGTACCTCTCTCAACGTGTGGGCAGATTAAGGGAAATAATGTGTGGAAAGTGAGTAGCACTACCTTGGCTTGTGCCAAGTGCTAATAAGTAGCAGCTCTTGCTATGACAATAGCTGCAACCGCTGTGACATTTATGATTATCATCACTATTGTTATCATGCCATCTGTTGACTTGTGAGTGGTCCATGCTGGGTAGGGCCACCAACTGGGTCTTTGTGTCTCAGCCTGACATAAAGTAGCAAACCCAAGTTGAGAATCAGCCTGTCTTGTCTGATTACTGCAGCACTGTTCTGTCCCTGTGGGTCTGTTTTGAATAATGGTGAACAAGTCAGAAAAATCAGTTTGGTATTTTAGATCCATCCTGGGTGGTAATTGTCTGATGTTTGGCTTTTTAATGAGGAGGAAGAGGTGAAAGGAAATGCTTCCTTGGACAGCTCTGACGAGGTGTGGGGTGAGCCTCAGGTGGCCGTGCAGACATTTTTATAGGCACATTCTGGAAGGCAGCCGCAGCAGCACAGTGGACCTGCGCTGAGCCCCGCGGGGCCGCCCTCAGCGGTGATTTCCCTGCGCTTGTCAAGTGCATACAAACTCCCACTGACAACTCTATTGCCCTAATGTACGAGCATTTGCATTTAATGGTACCGTGGGGACTTTTATTTCTTCAAAAGGAAATGCAAGTAACTGGAAGAAAGAAAAAAGGAAAGAAAGAGGAAAAAGGAACCCGCCCAGGGATGTTTGCAAACCAGAGCATCTGCCAGGATGAAGGAAGGAAGCAGACCTTGATACTAGAGTCCCTGTGTGGAGTTACAGAATTTAAAGTACCTGCTCCTACTAGTTGGGGGGATGAGGCCATTTCTCTTGCCAGAGGAGTTCATGGGAGACCCTAGTCCCTGTGCTTTAGTAGTACAGAAATGGAGTCCTGGGGTGGAGGACTTTGGAATACTCAGCCTGAGTGAGCCAGAAGAATGAGGCTGTCCTTAAGCATCATAAGAAAGTCACTGTCCAGCGTCCTTCACTCCATGGTGATGAGGCCCACAGCTGAGGCTGGGTGGGGAGGGGTCAGTGTAGTTTCCTCTGCCCTGGGAGCTGGGGAAGGGGCTCAGTGACTCCTCAAACACACCTTTGTTCCTTCAATATATACATAGAAAGCTGCCTGTGGCTGGCATGTGCTGGGGACTGGGAGTGTCACTCTAGTGGGGAGAAGGTAGGACATGCTGGGTGGCTCGGCTCATAGAGTGACTTGTACTGGGGACCTGCTACCCAGCCCTGAGCCCAGAAGGTCAGCTGGGGCCCAGAATTGAGGAGGGGATGAGAGGGAACGGGCAGAGGAAGGTGCCGGCAATAGGGAAGGTGGAATGTGAGGTCTAGAACCCGGCTGGCTCTGATCTGTATGAGGAAGGTACATTCACCTTGAGGACAGTGGAGGTGCAGCTAGTGGGACAGCAGGTTCAGGTCTGTGTGCTACAAGGGCAGCCTGACTGTGGCCTGCAGGCAAGAGAGCAACCAAGGAGTTCTGGGGCTAGGAAGGAGCCACCGAGGTGCCTGAGCCTGGGTGGAGGGAGCAGGAAGGGCAGAGTTCATGGGTCCAGGGACATGAATAGGCCGGACTTGCTCAAATGCCAAGTCAGCAATTAGAGGTCTTGGTGGTGGTGGTGGGAGGGGTCTCAGGGCAGAGAAGGAAGCCCAGGAGGGTGCGAAGGTTTCCAACTTCAGCTTTATAACCGAGAACAATGCTTTGCGATAGACTAACTGCACAGGGACGTTATTTACTTGCAGGACCAGGTGGACACACTGACCTTCCAGAGCCAGTCTCTGCGGGACCGAGCCCATCGCTTCGAGGAGGCTTTGAGGAAAAACACCGAAGAGCAGCTGGAGGTAGTCACTGCTGTCCAGGCTCCCAGCACCTTGGAGGCCTGGTGTCCAGCCCAAGGACGAGGCTTCTGTGCTGATCTGCTGCCAAAGTGACAGCTGATCACAACCTCCCTGCGAGGCTTAAACAATGCCTGCCAGCGCCTGTCCCCTGAGACAGGCCACAGCTGTGGGCTTCTCCATCAACCTGTCATTTTTTACCAAATCCCAAAGCACCCCCCAGACAGGGTCCCTAGGCTCCTGTGATAGGAACAGTCTAGACACTCCACCCCAAGCCTCTTGAGGCTGGCCCCAGGACACCAGCTGAGGCATGAATTGAGGGAAGCTTTTTCCAGAAAACCTAGAAACCCCCTTCCCTCTAGTGTAGTGCTGACAGCAGAAATGCACAGCACCCAGTTAAATCTGAACAAAGGTAGGTGATGTTTTGAAGATAAGTATCTCCCATGAAATACACTAAAACATTTTTTCATGTTGTTTGTCTGAAATTCAGATTTTGCAGTTGTCCTGGGTTTTTATTGCTTGCATCCCTGAACCCTGCTCTAACATGTCTTTTTCTTAAATGAATTTTCTGCTTTTTAAGCCACTTTGGTTTTTTCCCATGTATGAGGGCAAGACCTCGCCATGGGCTCACGTGGCATCCACAAGGTCCCCGGTTGCCTGGTGAATCAAGGTGTCTAGGAGCATGTTCAAAGGCAGCGTTGGATTCTTTTTGCACCATGAGTCTCCTTCTGGGGGTGGTGGCAGCATCCAGCCATTCTAGTATCCAGACTTTTTAGTGGATGATGGCCATGTCGATGGCCGTGTCTCACAGCTCCCCACCACCCAGAGCTGGGTTTTCAGGAGAGTTCTCAGCGGGAAGCTAGCAGGGCACCTTAGCTGGGGAGGCTGTGAGCCTCCTGGCTGGCTCTCTAGCTGGTGCTGCAGCTGCCCACCAGAGAGCTTGTTACAGGCCACATCTGGCTGGATTCACAGCCGAGAGTCATGCTAGGTTTTGCTGGGGACCCTGGCCCACAGCTCCTGGCTCTTTGCCCCTGTAGATTGCACTGGCCCCTTATCAGCACTTGGAGGAAGACATGAAGAGCCTGAAGCAGGTGTTAGAGATGAAGAATCAGCAAATACACCAGCAGGAAAAGAAGATTATTGAGCTGGAAAAGCTGGTGAGTTGGTGACTTGCTTGGGAGACAGACTGCTGTGATTTTCCTGCTGTTGTCACTGATGTCCTCAACATTGACGGTGTTCAGCCAGACGTGCCCCTTCCCTGCCTATTGTTCACATGTGAGCAGGAAATTCCATAGCTGAGCCCAGAGGCCATTCTCAGGAGGCCCAGGGTTCTGATGAGGAGTCGCAGAGGTGGCCTGACTTTGTCCATCTCTGAGGCTTCCTCGTTGCCTGTCTCTTCTCTACTCTGGTTTCCTGTGTAAGTGCCAGGTCCTCCCTCATCCCTGAAGGATGTGTGACTGGTGAGCCAGCACGAAGGAGCATCTATCACGAACGTGTGCCCAGTGCCGTGCAATTCATTTGTTTTCCCACTCCTGCTGCTGCTGTGTGGCCTGGCTTGTGTGGGGACGGGCCACACTGGGAGCAACAGCCATCTTCCTCCTCCGGGCTGGGTTGTCTGTCCTGGGCCTTGCACCAGCCACGGAGTTAGTCTGACTGTCCTGAACCGTGTTCCAGCTCTCTGCAGGCAGGCACCACATCTCATTTCAGAAATCTTTCCAGGCAAATGAATTGATTTGCTCACTTCCCCCCTTCCTGGGAGCAAAGTTGAGGGTCAGGTGGGGTCCCTTGCTAAAGATTAGGGACAGAGGCCAGTCCTATGGCGAGGGTTCCAAAGCCCTCATCATGGGCAAGTGACAATTTTCTTGAAAGATTAACTACATGAACAGTGAACATGTCCATTCTTTCGAAATATAATTTATTTCTAAATCATTCTAGAATGAAACTGCACAAGACTAGGTCTCAGGCCCTGGGGGACACACTGACAGCAAAAATGTCATAAATTGTGGGGGAAATACAACCATGGGCTGGTGGGATTCTCTGATAATGTGCCAAGCTGATCTTGGGCTTCGTGTTCCTGGCTGCCCTTGACCCCAATAGGAAAAAAAAAAAAAACATTCATATCGTTTGTACTTCCATGAATTCACAAGAGTCTCTATGGGATAGTGTGTGCTTACCTGGCCAGGGACACTGATGCAGTAGAGTTGACCCTTTGGGAAGAACTATAAGACCCACTGGTCACATTAGGTCCTAGTGCTAGCCACCATTTGTATTTGACAATGACAGTAGCCTGGGACACTCACTCTAAGAAATATATTTACACAGAGCCCAGTACACATATATACATAATATATACAAAATAAAAAAATTTATATCCACGACACAGACAACAGTGCTTACTTTTACTACATACTCTGGCATTTTTCTACTCTGTTTTATTTTGTTTAAAACAAAAATGCTGATCACATCCCTCTAACCTGATTTTACAACCCACGAGTGCATTGTAAAGGGCAGTTTGCAAAATTTTGCTCTTGATAATTCTCCAGTGCCCAGAAGCAGCGGGTACTGGTTTATTGCATACCTTGCTGAAACTGTCTTATATACTGTCTCCATTATAGGCAGAAAAGAACATTATTCTGGAAGAAAAGATCCAAGTCCTCCAACAACAGAATGAAGACCTTAAAGCAAGGATTGACCAGAACACAGTTGTCACCAGGTAGGAGTCTGGGCTTACAGATCATATGTCACCCTCAAAATGGCCTTTCCCTTAAGCATCTTCTCATCTAATTTGCCTTGCTCTGAGCTTCGAAGATTCCTTGTGTAGTCTTTTAGCATTTCCCATATGAGCAGAAAAACAAAACAAAACACGTAGCTGTGACCCTCTAGCCTAAAACCTGGAGGGGAAGCTGGGGAGCAATGCCCCCCCGCACCAAGAGAAATGAGAACAATTGGCAAAAGCAGGTGGCAGGGGCCACCACCAGCACTGGGAGGTCAAGAGATTTGTTTCTGTAGGAGATTGAGAGAAAAACAGCAGTAGAGTGTTCCCAGGCAGAAGAGAACCAACCGTCCTACTCCTCCTGGCTTCCAGAATCTTCCTTTTCCATCTCAGTCCTGCCTATCCCTGCAGGATCTGATCTGGGGAGCCCTCACTTAGAAGGAAGGGGATGGGTTCCTCACTCCCATAGTGCAGATGGGCCGAGGCAGGATTTTGCTTTGGGGCCTGCTGAGGCTCTTTCATCCACAGGACTGAGCCACCTTGGTGAGACTCAGGCCGGAAGCCTTGCCCACTCTACCGACCTGGGCTCCTTGGTGCACCTATGGTGTGTCCTCCTGTGCACATACACTAGACAGGGCATGCTCGTACAAACACCCACATACACTCACATATACACACACTGGGCACACTCACCTGCCCTCCTGCTCACACACACTCACACTCTACCCTCAGTCACACATTAACCTCACACCCACTCACACATGCTCTTGCACAAATGCAGACACACACGCACACAGCCATTGGCTCTGCAACTGAACCCCTGATGCTGCCTCTTGGTTCTCACTTCAGAGGCACACAAAAGACTGTAGGTAGGGTGCAGGTCACAGTGTCCTTGTCCTGTGGGTCCCCAAGCCCTAGGCTATAGGTGGGCTGTCTCATCTGCCTTCCTGCAGACACAGGCTGAGAGTGGGAGGAAGTGTCAGAGAGGCACTGCCCTCCAGGAATGTGCAAGTCACCCTCATCAGAAGAGCAAATGCAGGCTTTGTCCTAGAGGGCTTCAGTCTGTCCAACTGTCAGGTGCACATGTACTTTCCCCTGTCAGTTCCCCAAAAGTGCTACCAATTTGTAAAACATACAACAAACCAGCACCTCAGTCTTCATGAGGGAAGGCACAAAAAGCATAATCGTATTTCATCCAGCATCCTTTATCAGCAAACATTAACCAAGCATCTATTATGTGCCATGTGGGAACCCAGGGAGTCAACAAGCAGAGCCTTGGCCCCTGTCCTCTGGGGCTTCCCATCCAGCGGTGGACAGATACACAGACAGTTTCTGCAGCAGGGTGGACAGTTTCTATGGTGAAGGCTCGCGCCTGGGGCGGGAGGCCAGGGCATGGCACCCCCAGCTGCCTGGAGGCCATCACCACCCTGTGCCATGGCATGGTCAGTGTCCATCTCCATGAGGCTGACTCTCCGCCAAGCCTTTCAGCAGTACACCAGCACTGACCCTGCCTCCCTCCTTTCTTCTCCAGTCTCTGCTATTTTCTGTAGGCACTGGGCAACCAGTATGTACCCTTAACCTTCCAGAAGCCACGTGGGCAGATCAGGTGTTGGCAGAGAGGCTCTGGAAATGAATGAGCCAGGGAGACGGAAGTTAAGTTTCAACCAAAGTTCTTGGTCCTTGGGGCAGACCTGTCCTTGTTCCCCGTGAAGGCCATGGCCTCCTCCTCTCCTTGCTCTCCACCCATCCCTGACCTCAGGTTCAGTGTCATTAGCTTCTTGCTGCCTAACTGTTTGTCACCTCCCTCCCCCATGCAGACAGCTGTCAGAGGAAAATGCTAATCTCCAGGAATACGTGGAGAAAGAGACCCAGGAGAAGAAGAGATTGAGCCGAACCAATGAAGAGCTGCTTTGGAAGCTTCAAACTGGGGACCCAACCAGCCCAATTAAACTCTCCCCCACATCCCCGGTTTACCGAGGCTCCTCATCCGGGCCCTCCTCCCCAGCCAGGGTCAGCACCACGCCCAGATGACGTCACCACGCAGCCTTCGGGAGCTCAGGCTTCTGTCCACCCTGGGGAGTGCTGACCATGTGCTGGCCAAGTGCCGGCGGCCGCCCTGCGCGCATGCTCAGTAGCTGCATAATGCATCCTAGGCAGCATCCTCTTCTGACCCCTGTGTAAGACTGTCGTGGTGTTGGCGCTTAGGAAGGTGTAAACGGTAGAGTCTGATGTGCGAAAACGTTTTACCATAGTTAGAGCCAAAAGACAACTCCAATTGTTCTTGAGTGATGAACTTTCACTGCAGAATTTCAGGTTAGTTTCAAATAGCTCAATTTTGAATATACATTGAATAATCATTGTGTACTGCACCGATATGTGTGTATATTTAGATATACGTATATACACATGCAGCGGTTCTGAATTGCATTTTTTATAACGTGATTTGCTGACATATTTTAGTGAAGGTCAGCAGTTTTCTAACTTGTGCCTAAGAATTATTGGGAAATGAAAATGCATTTCTATCCAGCTTCCTAGGAATATTTCTACCCAAAATAGAAAAAGGAAAAAAAAAAAAAAGAAACAGAGAAGAAGCGCCTTTTGATCTACCACCAAGTGGTACTCTAACACAAACACCAGCGATTTGTGAATGATAACTGCCTTTGGAACAATTGGCTTCATAGTCAACATGAGTGAGGTCACTACTATTCCATCTGCAAGTTTTAGTTACAAATCCTCCAGTTGTGAGTGGATGAGGGATAACAGTGGGAAGCCCCAAGGGGGTTGAAAAGTTTTGCCAATGTTACTCATGACAGTGACTCATCTATACAGTCTTGTGACACAAGTTTTGCTTTTTTTCCTAAATGGCATCTTGGAATTGGTCATAAGCTATTAGTGTACCCTCAAAAAAAAAAAAAATACATGGAGGAGCATGACCTTGTAGAGTGAGGGTGAGACCTTGGACATGACCTTGGAGATGACCAAGACCATTCGTGTCCTATCCTCATGAAGGAATACTGCTGATGGATCCATATTTGACCAGGCACAGAATAGAAAAGCATCCTCCTCATTCCATTACAGCTCTAAAGGATGCTGTGAACAGTCAACTCATTGAAATCTGACCCTCAGGCCTGCATTTCCTAGGCAACCCCATTTCAATTTGGTTCTGTATCTCAATCCCATCATTCACATTGAGATGGCTCAGGGGTTCTAGCAGGGACTTCCAGAAAACCAAACTGTCTAAGAGGTGCTAGATCATCACATGATCTCCCTGAAACCCAGCTGTACTTTCTCCCGGATGATTGAGCAATTCTGTATCTGACCGTGGTCCTAACCTAGGACCAGAAGGATCTCCCAAACAGAGAAGCCCAGTGAAACAGCCAGCCAGCAGTCCTCGGCTACTGGACTGGCCATTGTCTCTGAAATGGTAGAATTAGAATGTGAAAGATATTCATGTAGTGCTGTGGACGATTAGGAGCATGATACACAAAAGAAAGAAGTAGTTTAAACAGTCAATATGGTGATGATAACAATGCCTTTGTTCCCTGTGACAAAGACCCTGCACTTTTCTCCCCAAAGCCCTCAAAGTTGTCCTGAGCCCAGGTCTACCTTCTAACATGCCCATGACGAGAAGAGCCACTGAGCAGGAAGAAATGGCCCATGGAAGGGCTGGCTTGCCCAGTGTCACACATGTGGCTGACCTGGAGGCAGACGTGGTATATATGCCTCACACCGCTCCAAGTTGGGCTTCTTGGCCTCAGGCATACCTCGTTTCTAGCGAACTTCCAAGGGTTTTGCCCATTCTGGGGACACACACAGTAGCTTCTCCGTGGAGAAACAGTTCTTTTCCCTTTAGTGGCTTTGCATGATCTGTGGTATTGAGTTGGGCATTCCAGTAGAGTAGATCATGCCACGTTGACTAAACACACAATCTTTATTCTTTCAGCAGGCACAACCTGCCGACACAAATTCAGCTTAGCTCTCCGAATTAGGAACCGCTTCCATAACCGCACATGCTAAAAGCAGTTACACAGCAATACAGACTTCAGTGTGTGATGCTAGAATGTGGTACAGTGTTAGGCTGTTGCGGTCAAAGTCGTAGCAATGTTAGAACTAAGGAATCCCTTACTAGGTGGACTAGAGTTGTGCTCTAAGCAGCCCGGCCCCGGGCTCCGAGCTCATTTCCACACGGCCCTGGCTTAATTTCTTCATCACCAACACCCATCACATATGGCTCCTCATCTGAGCCATTACTGCTCCCCAAAACACAGGCAGCAGTAGCAGCCATGCCTCCTCCTTAATACCTATACCCCACACCATTAGGATTTGGACCTCTCTTGACATGGAAATCTGCCTCCCAGGCTGGGGTGCTGTGTCCTCATGTAGATGCCGCAGTGTCCCCACCTACTGCAGACAGACCTGCCCAACAGCACTGGTCTCTTCAGGGGGTTGGGAGACCTGTCCGGCCCTGTCCCCACTGACTGTTTGCCACAGGCTGGGACAAAGAGGTTCTGGCTGGATGTCATGATGGGGTGGGGCTGGGGCTTGCATTCTCTGGGATTAGTTTAATGGGGCCACAACATTCCTCTTCCTGTCCCTCCAGTTTCTGTGTTGCATATTTGTGTTTAAATCTAAAGCCTATTAAAACGAACTTGAGGGACCTTCTGTGATATCCACTTGATGTAACTGGAGACCTGTCCCTCTCAGGCTGGGGATCCCAGGCAGGAGGCAAGGGAGGTGTTTCGCAGGTGGGGTTCCTTTTCTATGTGCGTGCCAGGGTCAGCAGAGTGTCATGAGAGAAATCTAGAGACTCCCCTGTCCCCAGACTCAGCAGGTCCCTGCATCCACTCTTCCAGTCCAGGGCCTTTGGCAGCCCATGCTGTGGACTTAGGGAGTTGCATGGCTCTGCTCTACCCAGATGGCTTGAATCGGAATTGGCTAGAAAGAGGACACAAAAGATGGAGTGAAACCCCTCACCATTTATTTAAAATTCAGACCTGGATGAGGATGTTTCTACTCCAAAGAGAGCTCGAACTGCCTTACATTCTGTCCATTTGTATTTGTATCCCCTGTCTTGGGCCCTCCTGTTAGGTGTCTACACTGACAATGGGGGACAGGATGCTGGGAATCTTGGTGACTCTCTCTGTAACACCAAGTGCAACTGGGACATGTCCACTCATTCCAACCTAAAAGTTCTCCTTTCCTCCATCCTGCCACTTGGGGGTATGGCAGGTTTGGCCACCAGGCCTGACCCTGGAGTGTCCAGTTGGCAGCTCGGTTTGCCAGTTCCCTGTGGTGGTTTTAGAGCACGTGGGAGTGCCAGCTACTTTGGGGAGACCTCAGCAAGCCTGCCTCATGAACAAGTGTTGCACAACATTGTCAAACAGCACTGAAGAGTCCCAGTGTAAAGGACACATTTCAAGCCACTTCCTGTCCTCATGAGAAATACCTAAGGACCCCCCTCAGATCACCTGTGCTTCCCAGATCATCGATGGTGACCTCCTATGGATTAATGCTTTATTTGTCAACATGTCCCCACCTAGTTTCTTCTGGGGCAAGTTGGGTGCCTCACACTTTTACAGTAGCTGCCTACCATTGTCCTTGCCCCATCCCTGTGCAGTAAATGAAGCAGATGTCAGCAACTCCACTTAACAAAGGAGCCAAGTGGTGACTCATCCTTGGCATGGGCAGGAAATGAGATTAGCATGGACTCTGTCCTGTCTGCAGAGAAAACACTATCCCCTCCTGTGGCTGATGTAGAGCAGGCAGAGGAGACCCCTGAAATCAACCCAATATTTGTCACCTTCCTTGTACCAAGAAGCCTGGGAGAGTTTGGCTATCCTATATTAGAGTCTTGTATCATCTCAGAGCTGCTAGGGAGGAGTTAAATGCAGGAGGAACCCAGGAGTCGAATGGCTTCCCATCCGCAGGCACAGTTGAAGGTCATCTGCAAAGCTGGTGCTTCATCAGTGCATGGGCATCAAACATTGAATGACTTGTCCTCTCATTCATGGTGACCAGAAGGTGAGGATCCTGCTTGCTCCTGAGTCTGCATCATTTATTTAAACACACACACACACACACACACACACACACACACACACACTCACACATACCACTACCACCATGACCACTATCCATCACCAAACAGCACCACCACCACTAGCACCACCAACACCATCACCACCATCAACATCACCAACAGCACCACCACCATCACCACTATCCACCATACCATCATCACCAGCACCACCATCACCACCACCACCACCATCAGCAGCACTACCACTATCACCATGGCTACCACCACACCACCATTACCACCATTACCATCACAGCACCACCATCACTGAATAGTGGCAAGCCATTCTGGTTGTTAAGACAGGAAGAATTAATTCACTTAAATTGCATTTGCCAAATATCTTTTAAAAAGCCAGTTTGCTTCTCTGAAACCTCTTGACCCAGACCTCATAAAAACAAAACAGTGATAGACACCTGGGGCTTCTGAATGCCAAGTTCTGTCATTCCCATCTCAGCATGGAGATGCCATCCATTTGCTTCCTCGCTGTGTCTGGAAGTGTTTCCAGTGGGGTAGGAATGCTCTGTATCTCTGAACACCTGTGTGTGTGACCCCCTTCTTCCTCTTGGGCATGTATCACACAGACACCTGAGCAAGTCCTGTAACACAGCTGCTGTCTCTGCCTAGTGACTGCTTATTTTTCTGCACCCAAATGAATGTATCAGGGAGCAGTCTTTAGTTTCCCACCTCCCCCACCGTGCTAGTGGAAGAACACACTCTTATTGTGCAGAGTTTAAAAGTATTGCTGGCAGTTGCCCCCTACCCCGCAGCATGGTTCCTGCCCACTTCCCTACTCATCCTCAGTCCTCTGGGATTAGGGGTTTGGCCTTGCTGAGAGGCCAAGGAGTTTGCTGGGGCTGTTCTTTCCAGTAGCAAAGACACTGTTTTATTCTGAAGATTTTTTTTTTCACATTGTATTTTTTTACAGCTATATGTATGGCTTGTAAAACTAAACAAATCCCTTTGGGGGGGCAGACATGCTTATCTACAGTTGGTTCCAATCCTCCCCTTTGCAGCCCCAGATTCTGCCCAGATCTGGGGTGACTGAAGGGTCTGAAAGGCTAGGGGAGTTCCCTGGGCTAGAGTTCCATAGGATTCCTGGTTACCTGGAATGCTGAGCTAATTTGGGGGACAGCTTTTGATTCACCAGAAGCATCTCACAATCGAACTACATGAGGAAAGGTTTGCCTAGGTGAAGTTCCCTTGGTACTGCAGACTGGAATGGCTGCACAGGGTCTTATGGAGCCCTAGTCTAAGAAATTGCTGAAAAACTGAAGCATCTTTCCAGGCTGCCTTGCAGCACCCAGCAGCAACCACTAGGTGGCAGTGTGGCGCTGCAGGAACCAGGGTCCAGAGCTTGCCTTCTTACTAGACACAGACATCCAGGAACAAGGTGTGCCAAAAGCCTGTGCCCATTTCCCAATTCCAGGATGCATTGAGCACTCTGGGCTGCTTTGCTAAGACAGCGCACTTTGTAAGACCAGGGCTGCCTGTTGGTTCTCTCCTTCCTTTAAGTTGTGTCTAACAGTAATCACACTGGGGGTGGAAGCTACCCTGTCTTCCTGAGACACATGCACATCCTTGTTTTCACACTGCCCAAGCTTGGGTCTGATTCCCTGTGTGGCCAAGGAACCCAAAATGTGTGTGTAGTGCCCTGGCACGGATTTGCATCACACCGTCCTGATTGTAAACACGATGGGCACCAGAAAGAGCAGTTTGCTGTCCTTTCCTGTCCAGCCCCCTGCATGCCTGCTTCCAGTGCTATCCATCAGCTGAGCAAACGCAAAGGTTAAACCTTATCTTCCAGGCAACCGGTCTTCCAGTATGAATCACTGCACTCAATGTCTGGGAATTAAGACCCACATGGCTGAATTTGCCTTCTGTGCAAAAACAATGTGTCCTTTCTCCAGGGAGCTGGAGGAGTGGGATATCAATCATTAGAATAGCTACAAATCTGCCCCCAGCTCCTTTATGCCCTGCCTGCACCCCAATCCCCCTAACAAAATAGTGAGCATGTCAGCCAAGGTGTCAGTGGAAGGGCTCTTGCTGAGTCCCATGTCCTTCAGTATTTGTCCAATGGCTGGTGACCTCTGGAACCCCAAAGCCAAGCAGGTTTGGAGACGAGGCAGAAAGAAGACACTCACAAATGTGGGTCTGAGGGATTCCCTGGCTGAGGCTCAAGTGGTCGGGATAAGGATTCCCCCACTGGCTACAAGAAAACGAGGCCATATGATTAAAACCATTGGCTATGGGAAAGCAGGAAGACGCTGAAGGAGCTGAGATCTGTAACTTTCCACAGTGGGGCGCGCTTGGGAGGAACCCAGGCAAAAGCCGCTAGAAGTCTTGAGATCACACAGTATACACGGAAGCCACAGAAAGAATTTATTAGATTTTGCAGAAGCATGAGATAATGTACCACAAAATAGTTTGATTTTACAACATAAAGTATGGTAGGAAGTTGTCAATGTACAGTGTAGTCAGCAAAAAGAGAAACAGAGCAGTTTCACATTTTTTTTTAAAGGTGATGGATGACACCTGCGCTTGTCCTTAAAATAAAATAAAATATAATAAGAAAACAGGAGGGGCCCAGCAGAGACCAACCTGATTTGCAGTTCGCATCAGAATCTAAATCTAGTATCACCATTATAAGAAACTATAAGAAAACTATTAGAAAAATAGAACATCAAACGAGCAAAAAAATATCATACAATTTACATAATAAAAAACACACAACTCTTTTGTAATGGCTCCATATTCAGTAGAAGAAAAAAACTTCCTGGAGAAACCACAGCTATTCAGGTTTGATAATAAACCAACCCTCATTAGTATCATGACCCTTTTGTGATCCTTAAACCCACTGAAGCTGAAAGGCACAACGGAAGCAGGAAACATATCTTAAATATATATTATAACTTCTCAAATGGGAAAATAAGTCCCCAAACTGAAAAAGTTTGTCATCGAGAAACATGAAACCATATACCTTGTTAATCAATTAACAAAGTCTGAATGCATCTCCCCACCCCTGCTTCCTGACCCTGCTGGACACATTATCCCCTGAGAACATCCTCTTGGACAAGGTCTCTGTCTCACGTGGGTTTCTGGCTGGCAGGCAGTTCAACTGTTAACAGGACGATCCTGGAGGGCTCCTTGGGAACTGTGCCTAGAGCGCCTTGGTCTCACCAGGTCCCTCTGGGAAGAGAGCCTGTGGCTCAATGAAGCAATGGGCACCAAAAGGCTCTGGATTAAGAGTGACAAAGATGAAAGCCGGGTGACTTATTTTTGCCTTGAGAATCCATTAGGCACCATAACCACAATGTCACTTGGAGTGTAGCATCTGGCACCACCGCATCAATGAAGCATTTCATGATCCCTCAAAAGTCTGACAAATGTACTTCTCCCCTGGGAGCCTCACATAGAATACTCATGACCATGGCAAACAGACAGGGTTTGAATTTTACACAATTATACACAACATATACTCAGTTCCGTCTGAACTTGAACTCCGTAAGTTTTGCACATGCATCACACATCCTCTGCCCAAGTAATTCCCGTCCTGGGAGCACAGGAACCCACTAGAGGGTGGACCTGGACACACTCCTCCACCCGTCCATCAACACCGAGGACAGGCGCCCTGGCACTTGGGTGCCAACGGAACTTAACCGTCAGCTCCTATTAGCAAGAAAAAAGTGTCAGTGAACAGGGCACATTCAAATAAAAAAGGAGGGTTCCAGCGGGGAGCCAGGAACGCTCCTGCAGTGAGCCCAGTATGTCCAGCAATGCGTAAGAAAGGCTGGGTGGGGTCTGTGCAGGGCATGTCCACACATGGAACCCAGTCTCCTGTCCAGTACTCACAGCTGTCCAAGGCTCACCGTGCTGGGCAAGAGCCTACAGCTAATTCAGAATGCCTGCTCGGTGTCAGCGGGGAGCGGGGAGCAGGCCCCTCACAAGTCTCCCAGCATCCTGCATGAAGCACCCCAAAGTGCAGGGCGGCCCTGGGTCTCCTCCAGATGTGCACGCGGCCACACCAAAGGTGCAGGAGGGGGCGCTCCAAGGCCTTGGTCAGGAAGGATGGGTGTAGAATCCCAGAGGCCCCTCGTCCTGCAGTCACTTCCGGCCACAGGCAGGGGAGTGACATGTGGGGCTAAACACTGCCTCAGCACTTGGAACTAGGTGGCTGATTGCCAGATAGAGATAAGGGATTCAATGGAGTTTTTTTTTGTTTGTTTGTTTTGCCAAATGGGGGAAGATTTGAACAATTCTGAAAACAGTATGAATTTAACAGTTTTCTGAGATGGCCCAGGAAAGAGGAGTATACAGTTTTCCCTCTTGGATTGAAACCATGTGTCCAATGCACAAAAGTCCACCTGAGAGGCGTGGACGGGGATGATGGGAGTGCCACCCAGAAGGCAGCTCTCGTGCCAGCCCGTCACTGGGGTCCCCCGCTGCTGCTCAGGAGACATTCATCACCCCTATTCTTCAGCAGAGCTCCTGGGGGTTCCTACTATTGGCTTCTTCCTAAATTTGAGCCTGGCGAGAGAAAGGGTGCTTACTCATTGAAAATGAGTCTTTCTAATCTGAGTATCTGGGCCCGGTGCACAACAAGAGAAGACAGGGCATTCCACAGGATGTGTGCATCTTCAGAAGGTTTGCACATCCTGACTACGTAGGAAAATACCACCCAAGTCCTGAAACTGAGAATGATATTCTTATTTGCACAAGGGGTTAAGAGATGTGAAACTATTCTTTTTTTCTTTTCTTTTCTTTTTTTTTTTTTGCCTGTGTGTTTTTATTTCCGGGGAAGGAATGAGGGATGTGGTAAGAAAAGGCTTATTAAAATTGAGAGGCTCACCCCAAATACCATTCCATGTATCACTGCCCCTATTACACAGAAAAGCCCCCTGACAAATGCACAGAATCTTTAATAAAAGCAATGAACTCTCCATGCAAGTCACCTTATGTGTGCTTTCTGAAGAAGTTTTTCCTCTAACAAGGGAGGGTACAGGGGCACCATATCCCCCACCCCCGACCCCTGTGAGCTTCTGTGTTGCACAGTAAGCATTTGACTGAGGAAAGGAGGGCAGATCTGTGGCTGTCAGCAGTTCCCGTGATGGGAGACTGTCTGACTGTGGTCAAACCCCCAAACACCCCTTCCCACCGTGCAGATTGATGACGACACAGGCCGACACATCAACTTGTAAACAGACCATCAAGCGCTGCTTGCACAAAGATTTCAGCCAGAAAGGAAGTTAAAGAAACAGAATGCTCTCTCCCTCCCACCTCATTGCTCACCCTCCTTCCTCCAAGTTCTCTTTGCCTATACAGAAAAAATAACAGGAAAAAAAAAAAATCAGGCAAACAAACCTAATAGGTCATAAGAAGACAACAGACAACTAAAACCCCCAACAAAATAAGTTAATGTTTATGAAAATATTTTACAGCACCAATCTACATAAATTTAAATACCTTTCTTTGGAAACCCAACCCTTGGGGTCTTAGGATACTCCCTCTGGGACATTCACAGATGCAACTTGGAATAAAGCTTCCAGCAAGTGGTCAGAACTGGGCATAATTCCCTAGCTCTTGGCCATGGGCCACCCTCCATTGGCTGACCTGGTCTTTTAGCTGCTTTATTTTTATTTTGTGGTGCTGGGGATCAAACCCAGGGCCTCGCACATGCTAGGCAAGAGCTCCGCCACTGAGCCACAGCCCCAGGCCAGTTTCACTAACGCTTACATCTCTCTAAGAACCTCCTGGAACAGAGGGGAAAAGACAAGAGCCATCAGTCAATCAAGTTTCTTCCCACCCGATTTGCATCAATGGCCAGGCAGGAAAGAAACAGGAATCTAAGCTTTAAAAGCAGCAGCTACTTCTCTGTGGTGTCTAAAATGCGGCTCTCTCTCACCCTCCCTGTGGGCTCCGGTGGTACTTTAAATGGAAGTGAGGCTCCATCAGCATTCCCCTTCCCTGGGCTTTCATCTACAAGGAGTGTGTGAAATGGTGTTGGTCCTGGGTCCCACCCCAGCTACAGAAGGAGGGGACAGAGTGCAGGGTGTAGACAGGAGTCACAGAAGGACACTGAGGTCTCCGCTGGACCTCAATGGTATGGAAAGCCGCAGCATCTGGACCACAGATACACAAGAGCAACAGGACTCCAAGTTGCCTCCTTGTGGACCACACACCCCGACCCACAGGCCAGCGGCTCACAGTCATTGTTTGGCCATTTTCCAAGTTAATGTTAAGCCCCAACTTAATCTGGTGGAGTGATTCACAACTAACAGGAGGATTCAATTTCCTTATACATCAGAAGCCAAACAGACCATGTCAGGGGGCAGAAGTGTCACAACCGCAGACCGAGCTGCCACCTGTTTTGAGAACCTTATAACATCCAAAAGACTGGTGCGCAAGCCACCAGAGGGCAAGACTTAGTGAATGGAAAAGACCCCAGAGTGTGAAACTCTTCTGGGGCCAGTCCTACACAAACACAGTGTTCCAGTTACTCAGGACACATGGCCAGCAGCGACAGACACCAGAGCAGCAGGAACTCTTCCTGACCTCCAGGAACGGGACTGGAGAAGGTCCCCTGGTCTATGGGCATGCACGAGACAGCCAGCCCTCCCCTGACCTCAAGGCCTTTGTTCGCACCAGAAGCCTCTCGTCTTCTGTGCCTAGGATGAACCGCCTGCCCTCGGTCCTGCTCCCCCGCGGTGGGCTGGGTCTGTGACTGTGTCAGAGCCAACCTGCTCAGAGGGCACTGTGGGGAGAGGCCCAGTCCTAACACCCCATCTGGAAGCAACTCAGAGGGCAGGAGCAAGGGAAGTCTAACAGCCCTGTTATTCTTCTAGTGAATTGCTGTCACTCGGCTCTGGGGTGGCACTGCTGGGGACACACTGTTTTGTGGTACTCATCTTGGATCTATGGCCGGCTGTTTGGGGCTGAGGGGGGAAATGGCTACTGGAGGTCTAGAGTATGTATGCTTGCAATACCAGAGCAGTCCCCAGGGAGGGAGACCAGGTGACCTCCCCTCTGCCGGGGGCCATAGCAGCACAGCCGGCTGGCGAGGAGAGGGGCTGTTTTCTTTGTTCAGAGGGAAGTAAGGAGATATATGGCCAGCCACAGCCAGGTGGCCCTGGCCAGGGAGCTGTCTGGAGGAGGCCGGGGCCTCAGGCGCTGGCTGCGGCTGCAATACGGTTAGTTGCACCTTTGGTGGCACTGGGGGTGTCGCGGACGAGGGTGGTTCCTATTATACTGGTGGAGAGTGAGGTGCTGCCCAGTCCTCTGCAGACATCCCTCGGGGCTGCCATAGCTCTGGCCAGCAAGGCTGCATGTCACTTGCACTGGTTCAAATTGCCGTCGGGAGTCTTTGCCTGGTCAGTGCCCAGGGACGCCTCCTCGCTGTGCCACAGCCCATAGCCGAAGTAGATGACGAAGCCTGTGGGCCAAAAGCAGAGCAGAGGCGTGAGCAGGGTGGGCGGGGCTACCCAGCACACGTGGGGGCTCAGGTGCAGAGGGCCGCCCGGGCGCGGACTTCTCCATCTGCACAAACTGGGCACGTATATAAGGTCAGCCAAGGTCATCGACTTACTTCTCCTATGCAAAGCTACCCACATCCTTCCAGACGTCCTCACACTGCCCCTTCCTGAGCAGCTGGGGGTAAGGCCAGGGAGAGCCTCAGGGCCCCAGCTTAACCCCTACTGCTCCTGACGAAGGTGGGATTTGGGGCAGGTTCTTGGCTTTCTGCCTAGTCCCACTGCAGGTGAGGGAACCTACTCAACCTGAAAAGCCAGCATCCGTGACTCCAAAGGTGTTAGTGGGGCCTGCAGCCTAGGCTTCTAACCCCTCGCCCAGGGACTGGCCAGCGGCCCCAGGGCCACCTTGTGCGGTTGACACATGGGAAGAAGCTCAGGAAATGACCTCACGGGGACTTCTACGGGGGTGGTGGGAAGAGGCGCTCCTCACCACCACCAGCAAGTGGCCACAGTGGGCAAAAAGCAGCTGTTTTAACGAGTGCTATAGAGTCTAATCTCACAGGCGAGACTGCAGAGGAGGACCTGTCCCTTCACCTAAAGAGGAGTATATGTCCTTGAGAAAAAGTGCCGCTGGGGACCCTGGGACACCAAGAAGTAGCAGCCATCTTGCTATAGCACCTGAACCCAGGGCTGACAGTCTTGTCAAGGACACAGCCCTCAGGGCAAAGGTCAAGGAGGGGCTCCTGGGCATCAGTGTGAGGACTCAGACACTGAGAGGAGAGACCCAGGTAGAGCCCCTCCAGGACCAGGGGTCAGAGGCCCACAGGGACTGGGACACAGCCCTAGAGAGGGTTCACTGACACCCAGGCAGCAGACCCCCAGACCACGCACCCCTGGTCGTCACATGTCAGGAACAAGAGAATGAGTCCTGTCAAGAGCCTCCCGGCCCTGGCAGTACCTTCCCCGGGCTCTGAAGTGCTGTCCTTCTGTGAGGAAGACACTATCATCAGTCGGTGATCCCATGCCTGCCAGGGTCTACAGTCCCACACAGACCCGGTGCGGGCCAGGCTGCACAAGGCCCAGTCCAGATTCTTCCGAATGGAGTAACAGGTATCTTATCACCAATACTCCGAGCCTGGTACTTAGTAACATCCAGCCTCAGCCTAACAAGGTAACCAGCTTGGGCAATAGATTCTTACCTTGAAAAGTATCTAAAAGGGAGGGGAGAACCTACAACCTACCAGGGGGGCCTAACATTGTTTTAGAAAAAACAGTTGATGACGTGTTTCCTTGTGTTATGAAATCTGGAACGAAGGAGGGTCTATGACATTAACCTCCCAGCCAAATAGCAGGCAAGACAAATGAGCAGCCCTCATAGGCCTGAGGGCAGGGGGAGGCCCCAGGAGAAGGTGGAAAAACCCCTGACCTAACATACCTATGAGCATCCACACAGCAAACCGGACCCACGTGCCCTGGTCCAGCTGCATCATGAGATAGATATTCACAAAAATGCTCAGGACAGGAAGCACCGGCAAGAAGGGGACCTGCAGAGACAAAAGGCGGTGTCAGATCACAGAGGGTGGCGACTGCAATGCACATCCCCACACCTTCAGTTCACACGGACACGCCCACCAGCAAATCCCAGTAGGTGGAATTGGATTCCAAGCCACTAATTGCCAAAGTGAACTTCTTTCTAATTTTCCTCTCATTATTCTCCACTTCATCTCTAAGGTAAAACTATTTTATGATTCGTATAATCTCAAAATGTAGAAGCTTGGAAATGACATGTAATCCACTGAGACAGACATTTACAGTAAGTCCCCGTGGACGAGGTGCACCCCATCGCCCGAGAGTCACGGCTTTACTCAGCAGACACCCCCTGTGTCCTAAGGATCCCTGCCCCATTTCCCAAGGACAGCTGGCCTGAGCACCTCTGGAGCACCAAGGTCTGGAACAGCCTCCCAGCAGGACCAGGTCTCAGATCTACCAGGAGATTCCCCACAGGTCTATTAAGCTGAGGTGCTCACCTTGAACGAGAGCTTGGTTTTGCTTTCGGACTGCCTCCAGATGATGCCCGTGACCAGTGCACACAGGAGGATAGATCCCGTGACCAGAAAGATTGCCCACAGCTCCCCATTGCCCAGAGCCTCTCTTCCAAGCACGGCCACCAGGCACAATATGATGATAAGAATTGCTAAGAGGGAGAGAAAAAAAAGAGGGGTACAGCTCAACCAGTTCTCAAGTTCCTACAGGTACCCTCCGTTCTCCCCAAAAACCTGTCCAGAGGGAACTTCATTTCTGTGGAATCAATTACAATTTGGACAGAAAAATTTATGTCACAGTCTGTTAGCAAACCAGATATTCATCTTCTCCAGCAACGTCCCCCCCACCCCATCCCCATTGACAAGAAACCCTACAGTGCCAACAAGCAAGTCCCCACACCCCTTACAGGGAAGAGGCAAGCTCTTACCTATGAGGCTGGCTGAAATGTTCACAACTAGCCCAGACAACTTGGAAGGCTCCATGTTTTTGGGTGACAGTATAGCTTTCAAAGAAAACTTCTCTGCTTCTGGTAAAAAGCCTGTCTGGGAATCACTGGTGCTCACCAGTTCATTCTGGTCGACTTGATCTAGCTCATCACTGGTTCTGGCCATCTGGTACACCAGGTTCGGCTGTTCTGGCTGATATCTGGAAAGAGATGCATGGGGCATGACCACTGTAATCTGCTTTCATTAAGGGAAGAAGCACACAACTGAAGTTCTCAGCAAGCCTTCAAAGATAAATTGCCCAAGACACAAGGCATGAAATAGGACAGAGAGGGTCAGAATGGTATAGAGACTGGGAAGAGACCTGGGTACTTCTTCCAGCTTCTCGGTAACACCCTCAATGTCTGTTTTGGGGGAATATGACCTCCTCTGTAAGGCAACTCAGTCAATGTCCCAAGAGTTTCTCTACGAATGTGAAGAAGGGGCCCTTGAATGTTAAGATATTAGGCCACTTCCCTCAAAACCATGTTTGCAGAGAGCTAAGAGTAAGGACAGAAATAGAAAGCAATAACACTAGAATCCTGTTTGGTGCAGAGAGCCAGAGAATCCTGTCTGCAGGCTGATGGATTTGAGAAATTCTGTTTGCGTGACCTAATTGGATCAATTTATTCTAAAACTCCAAGAGCCTTGGAGTAAATAACTCTATAGAGCTGGGTGAAGGACCGAGCCTGAGGCATGATTTCCAGGACAGGAGCTACCTGCAAGAAAAGCTTCCATTTTAAACGTGGTTCCTTATCTTTGCCCAAAATGAACAAAGTGCAACTCTCTTCCACAGCTTCAAAAAACAGAATGCCTTTTAAATTCTTTTGCATATTATCAATTCTAAGAGTGAGCAATAAAGATAGTTAACTGTTTTTGCATGGAGTCTCCTGTGTAACATGACCTTGGTCAATTAAGAAAGTGGAGGAACCTTTGAGAACATTCTAGCATTGTGCCAAGGGAAGGAAGGAATAAAAGGCATGTAGAATAGTTTTAGCTGATTCTACAAAGCCACCACTGAGGCTCAGCTCAGGTCCTATGTAAATTAGGTGCTGAGTACATCAGAAATGGGACCAACGGCCTCACAAGTATAAATACCTGAAAAGAAATGAGGACATTCTTGCAGGTCACTCTAGTGACCAACACTAGAGTCTCCATGAGCACATGGTCTCATGACAAGTGCCACCTTGGGCCATCCCTGGGGTGGAGCCCTGTCTCCCCACAGTAAAAGGAAAACTGAAGCCTAGAGCTGTGCTTTGGGAGGAGGTACTGGGGTGGGTGAGAACACCAAGCCCTGATCTTGGGCCCAGGAGCCACTTCATTGTGACTGTCCTCAAGATGGAAAGAGCCAGACCCTGGAACATGTCCCTGAAAATCAACCGAGGCCACCCACACCAAGCAAGGGGATTCATTTTCCCAGTCACAGTGCAACCAGGCTCCAGGAGCATCACACAGTTCCTGGATCCTCCCAGTGCCCTCCAGGGCCAGGGCCCAGTCCCCTCTATCCCAAGAATTTGGACAGTTTTAGTCATTACCCTAAACCTTCAAAAATCTTAATCCCAGGATCCAGACCCAACAGTGGAGCTGAGAACCATCTGTATCTTCCTAACTTCTACCCAGAAAAAATGAGGGCACATGATTCAGGAAGGTTGGGGCTACCCTGACTCTTTTCAAGTGTTTCCAACTGCCACACCATACACTGTCCTTGGCAACTTCCAAAGGAGCTGTCACCAACCTAAAAGTTATGCCACATTTTTTATTTTATTTTATATTTTTTAGGAGAGAAAGAGAGAGAGAGAAGAGAGAGAGAGAATTTTCTAATATTTATTTTTCAGTTTTTGGAGGACACAACATCTTTATTTTATTTTTCTGTGGTGCTGAGGATCAAACCCAGCGCCACGTGCATGCCAGGCGAGCTTTACCGCTTGAGCCATATCCCTAGCCCAACACATTTTTTTTTCATATTTTATTTTAAGACAGGGTCTTGCTGAGTTGCTAGGTGCCTGGCTAAGTTGCTGAGGCTGGCTTTGAACTCTCAATCCTCCTGCCTCAGCCTCCTGAGCCGTTGGGATTATAGGCATGTGCCACCATGCCCATCCACATAAGCCTTTTATTAGGATGTTAAATGGCTACATGCACCTACCTTTGTCATGGAGCCCAGAAACGCCATACGTACCGTAAGACTAAAACACAGGCAGCCACCAGAGAGTACGCCAGGAGCGTGCCAATGGACATGAGGTCCACCAAGTCCTTCAGGTCAAAGAGAAAGGCCATCACAGCTGGGGAGAAGACAGACATCAGGATCCACAGATGGTCCTCTGCAGAGGTCAACACCGGGACCACCACCCACCACCTGTGGTCTAGGGCACACGAGGCGCACTGCTTTTACTCCCAGCCCCAATCCCAGCCTTTCCATGGAAAGATACTGCTTCAAGGGAAGACAATGTTCAGGATTAAAACATAGACGCGGCTTTCAACAGATGGTAGCCATAATTAATAGTAATAACTAACATTTGTATAAAGAGGACTTTTATCCTTTTTGATCCCCATTGATAAACTTCGCAAGCCATCCCTACATACAGATGGAGAAACAGAAGTTTAAGGTTTAGGAGACTTATCTAAGGTTACACAGCTAGTGAACGGAAGTGCTGGAATCTGAAGTGGGTTCCTGTGACTGAGTCCTCTACACTCAACTGACTCACAGACAGTCATGTCAGTCCATCCATCTATCCATCCATCAATTATCCATCCACCTGCCATCCACCCTTCATCCATCCAATCAGTCATCCACCCATCCATCCACTGTCCATCCAACACTCATCCATCATTCTTCTATCCATCTATCATCCACTCATCTGTCCTCCATCCAGCACTGTGACGGTCACTGGGTGCTAGATATACACCACCAAACTGGCCGATGGCAACAGGGATAGGAGGCAGCAGAGGCCAGTCTGGTGCTCTGGGAAGCCTCACGGGGCTCCTAACCAGGCAGGTGAGTAGGGAAAGTGGAGCTATTCTTCACGTGTTAAATCGCTCCACATGGGAGAAACTTGGAAGAGTTTTTTCCAAATGATATCAGCCCCGTCATCATATCCCCCCCGCCTCAAAAAGAATTAAACGTGCATGCTTGAACTAGGCCTGTAGCTCCGAGGTAGAGCACTCGCCTGGCATGCACAAAGCCCTGGGTTTGATCCCCAGCATTGCAAAATAAAATTTAAAAAAATTTTTTTAAAGTGTGGGTTTTGAAAATTTATAATTTCTGCAAGATGTGTGTCTATTTATGTCAGGGTCCATGTCAAGTTTCCCATTTTAAAAAGGAACTTGGCAAGACCTGCTTTGGGATATTTTCAGATCACATGTAATCAATACAAGTTAAAACATAAACATGAAAACATTATTCTCCACAAATATTTCTGGAGCCCCACTAGATCACTGCACACCACACAAATTTAAATTGACGATAAAAAATAGGATTAAAGAGCAATGAAGGCCTTCTGGATAATTAGAACAGTATCCAACTGTGCATGCCAAAGATGCCTACGTTCCTACTCATAGAGAAACCCAAGACAAATTTCTTCCATGTGAGGTGATTTCAGAAAACCAAATACTTATCACTCTTGCCAAATGAAGAGAAAGCAAATCCCTGGCCTGGTGAGTGGTATGTGCTTTATAACTACTTAACAGATTACAGTTTGATCTCCTTTTATTGGCACGGGGAGGAAATTAAGGCTTGTCTTTTGTATGATCAACTCACATGTAAACACTGAAAAATATTACTATTTCCAATTCCTTAGTCCTTCAGATGTACTGGTCATGTTCTGATATATAGCCCCCTTTGACCTGACCACCTGGATCACTTGCAAGAGTGTAAATTACATTTAAAAAAAAAAAAAAACATTGAATAATTTAAAAATTGCTTTCTTCTTTTATATCTATCTACCCACAGAACTAAGCATGCTCTGCTAGGGCCTAAGTAACATAACTTAGTAAATAATTCATGCATTGAAGACGGTCAAGTGTCTTGCCAGTGGCCATTCCACAAATCACAGAGGTACCAATCCTGACTGGTGTGTGACTGTCATGTGTCCCGATTTATCAGAAAGAACCACAGCTCTAGGTGGCCTGGCTGCTTTGAACATAAACACAAACCAGGAATCAAGGATCACCTCTGCCCTTCTTGGGTATGCATCTTCCCTCCATCTCTCTGGGCCTCCATTTGTACATCTGTACAATGGGATGGAACCTGACTCTCAGTGCTCATGCAATCATGAAAAAAATCAAGAAAGAAGGAAACTACGAACACATTAATGGAGCAGAGTGCATGAAAGCAACCTCTCACTTCCCCTTTCCTTCACTGGGGTCCCTGGAACGTGACACAGTTCAGAGAGCTCCTTATTCCACTGATTTCATCCGTCAAAACTGACCTCTCAGAGATGGACCTGATTTGATAAGAGAACCCTCCTCTGGGTCTGCCATTGTTTATAAACTTAGAAGCAAAAGGCTTCATCAGTAACACTCTCAATATCCTCCAGGGAATTGGTGGCACGTTGTATTAAACACCAACTTTTAGGGACACTCATTTTCCAGAGAATCTATGGGTGAAGATTCAAAGACATTGGATTTCCAAGGAATAACCCAGTGTCTCACTTGGCTTGTCTCATGCTAGTTGCCAGCCTGCTGAAGTCTACCGAGGGACACGTTCAAGGTGGGAAAGCCAAAGGTTGTCCTTGGAGAGGGTAAGGAGAGCTCACACTGTCTGGGAATTCCATCATGCCCTCTGGCCTCTCTGCCTTCTGTCCAAGAAGGGGCAGTTATCTTTCAATGAACCAGTTCAAAGTGCAAAACCCAAGAGTTAAAAAGGCCAGTGAAGATTTCTCAGACAGGTGTGATTGATTGGTGCCTTCCCAGCCTCCCTGGGGAGTGAGAACTCAATTATTAAGACGCTAGCATGTGAAGTGAGTTCCCGAGCTTACCAGCAATGGCACCTGATGTCAGTGTGGCGATTATAGGGGTTTTGGTCCTATCATTGATTTTGGCCAAAAATTTAAACAGCAGTCCATCCTCAGCCATGGCGTAGATAACTCGTGGCATGGGAAACATGGAACCTAGAAGACTAGGCAGAGGAAACAGCAAAACACGTGAGTAAAACAAAATGCGCTCATCAGGAACAAAGGCGCCATATGCTACCGTGCACAATTTACCACCGAGGAGAGGAGGGAAGCCGGTATTTCTCACCAAGACCTGGCTTCCCTCCAAACTATGCAAAGCCCACCTCAACCCCAGGAAAAGCACATACTGCAAGAGAGGGCTAGGGTAAAGAATGCAGAACGTCTAGTGTAAACTAACTTGTGATCCAGACGTAATCATTAGGAAAGGGAAGTTTTGTATTTATTCATACAATTATTTCTAGTTGAATCAAACAAAATAAAAGCAATCACGCATTCATGAGGATTTCTCTCTGGCAAATCAATATTTAGCAAATAGATCCTGTTTACGCAGGCTGGCAGGAAATACCCAGGGCAAAATGTTTCTCATTACAAGGCCCTTACTCCTTTTTTTCCAAAGTAGTTCCTGCTTTCTAGTCAAACTAAGGGCCAATGGGGGGCAAAAGAGGGCCCTGTCCAGAGGCCAAAGTTAGGATCAGGGTGTAAGCCCCTGTTAACCAGATCACATCCAAACATTGGCCTCAGGCTCCTCAGGATGAAGACCCAGTTCTCTCCCCTGGTCCATGGTCTTGCTATCTGTGGTTACAGTTACCCATGGTCAACCACAATCCCAAAGTATTACATGAGAAATTCCAGAAATAAACCATTAACAAATGCTGAATAATTTGTATTGCATTATATTCTTATAATTGTTTTACTTAATTATTAGCCAGTGTTGTTAATCTCTTACTGAGCCTAAATCATAAATTAAACTTAATCACAGGTACAAATGCATTGGAAACAATGTCATACATGTATGCATTCAATACTGTCTGTGGTTTCAGGTATCTCCTGGGAGTCTTGGAGCTATCTCCCCATGGATAAGAAGGCATGACTGTATCAATAACACAGCAACTTTGGGGATGATTAAAAGCAATGGCGAAGAAAAAAAAAAAACACACAGTCCAGGTTGGGGTGCTGGCTTGAGTTCAAGAGAAAGGAGGGCTTTTAGTGGTGAATCCACCCGTCATGGCTTCTCATGGTTTTTACAGCCTTCCCCCTTCCCCAGAGTGCCAGGCTCCCATGAGAAGCATCCACAGAAGCCCCTCTCACCTGGTGGAAAGTGCGCAGAGCGAGCCCACAGCCACTGCATACTTGGCGCCCTCCCAGCCCACGTGCTTGAAGGCATCAGGCAGGGGGCTGTCTATGTCCAGGCAGAAATAGGGCATCATGAGCGTGAGGGCGGCGGACACCCCGAAGTATGCAATGAAGCAAATCAGGAGGGAGGCCACGATGCCCACAGGGATTGCCTTCTGGGGGTTCTTGACTTCTTCACCTGGAATCAGCAAGGACTCAGCCAAGGAGGGTCAACAGCACGAGGCAGCCCCACCACCCACATGACACCCAGGACCCCTCAGTGTCAGGGAACCCATGCAATACCAAGAACAGCCCCCTACGGTGCTCAGCCCCACAGAATGGGCCCTCCTTGCTTCCTACTGTGGAGGGGCAGCCCTGGGTGACACACACAGGACAGCCCACAGCCTAGGGTCGGTGCTCTGTGCCCTTGTGCTGTGGTCGGCTAAGGCAGACACCTGTTTCCTTTGGCTGAGAAAACGTGAAAGGCTCCAGGGAGCGGGGCCTATTCAGTCCACCAGGATGACACTGTTTCTAATGGCCTCGTTTCTCCCAGATGATGCAGATATGAAACCAGGCTGCAGCCAGGCCGTCGTCCTCCCCTGCTAACCAGCTCTGTCAGTTATGTTCATGAGGCAGTTTCCTGGCAGGAACTGCCACTCAAGGAAGTGATAAAGGGGGTGGGGGGACATCAGCAGGAATCACAGATCTGTGCGTTACTAGTGGGCAAAAGAGCAGCAATCAGAAGGTGCCAGCAGGAAGTGAGGTGTCACATCGTGTCGGCCACGGGTGGCATGAGTCCCGCCTGCCTGCTGGGGGATCCCGGTGGGGGCGTACCTGTGGTGGCGATGCAGTCAAAGCCCACGAAGGCGTAGAAGCAGGTCGCTGCCCCTGACAGGACACCGGAGAATCCGAAGGGCATGAATCCACCCATGTCGACTTTCCCTTCTTTTGTGTCACTAGAAAAAAGAGTCAAAGATTAGGACATCTGTGGTGCAGTCTGGTACAAGGAGTGGAGTGTATCTCCTAAAGAAAAGTGACCACAGACTGTTCCCCCACCACCCTGTTAGACCCAGGGCTTCAGACCCTTAGGCCACCATCCTTAGGCTGGGGCATTTTAACTCTGTGGATAGCAGGACTCTGTCTTTCCGAGTCCAGAGCCACAGTGGTATACACTATCCACCCTTCCAGAAGCATCTTTTCTGTACTGACTTTGGGAGAGACAGGCAGGGAGTCCAACAGGAAACAGGAAGACTCTAGCCACTGCGGCTGGTCCCATGCCCTCCTCCCCAGACCCTCAGGGAAAGACATGAGCAGCCAGTCAACTGCACTGTCCCTGTCCCAGGTCCCCTATTTATCAGTACTCTCAAAACAGATATTTTCCTGGAGACTAAGGTTAAAAAAAGTGAATTGTCCCTGTCAACCCTAGCATTTCTGAGGTGCCCCTATCCACCAGGTCGTGAGCTGCTGACATGCCCTGAATAAAAATGAAGGATGTCACCCTTGATGGTTCCTTAACGACTGGGGGGGGGGCACCAGGAAGGCTGAGGACTCCATGCCAAGGAGGAGGACAGCACAGGGAGCTGCATCATTACTAAACCCCAGAGAGACGGGCAAACACAAGGGCAAGGAGTGGCTGAACGCGCTTTTGTCATCCAGACAGATAACAAAAAAAGTGTGGGAGAGAGGGAAGGAAAGGGCTCTGGGTGATGCATGGAGGGAGGAGGCAAAGGAAAAGATAGCTACTGGTTCCCAGGACTGTGTTGGGGGGCACCAGATGACCCCTGAAGCTGAGGGACAGAGGGCCAGGTGGACTCCTAGAGCCGTGAGCAGAGGTGAACCACGGCAGCTGTGGCCCCCGCTGCACCTGCTCCTCAAACCCCACCTGACACTAGCGAGGCCAGATGTCGGGACACCATCAGCTACAAACAGGAGCAAGGTCCTGCCATTCAAAGATCTGCAGGGGACGCTGGCAAGTAAAACCGACCATGCGCAAAACAACAGAGGAGAAAGGGAAGGAATAGGACGCACACTCTTGCACTCGATCATGTTTGTGAAAAGAAAAGCCAGAAGCTTACACACAAAAAATAACACAAATGACTCCCCACTGGGGGTGGGCAGGAGAATGAGGCAGATGAAGAAAGAAACGGGAACAAGATTTTTCAATGGAAATCTTAATATTAGGATATATGAACCATGTGATTACTTTACTCCAAAAGTTAAACTCAGCTTTTAAGTTTGGGTGTTCCTGGTCCCAGAGGCCCAGCAGGGATGGAAACATAAGCACAGAACCCGCTCCACGGCGCCTCAAGCCACAGCGTTTACAAGCATTTTTAGAGCCTCCTCATATACCATCAATTATTAAACTGGCACATGCACGTGGGGCGCGGGTCCATGCGTCACTGGCACTGCCACCGTGGGTAAACAGGCTCATGGGGATGTGAGATACTGCCACCACTGCCACCTAACCAATGGCAGCTGGTGACAAAGAGAAGCTACACCCAGGCCTCAGTGCAGCGTCTGTCCCTGGCAGTCTGGGTGACCAGCCTTTCTGCATTCCACTCAATGGGTTACTGAGACGTTAGAAGGAAGACAGCTGACAACGTACGGGTCTGTGCCACTAGGTATCACCCTCCGGTATCCTAACATCTCCCTGCCACCCTGACATAACTGTTGGCTGTCCCTGACCGGGACATCTCCCACTTCTTCTACCTTATTTTAGTGGGCCACATGGCCACTCGGAATCGAGACTGTGCACTTCTCAGATCCTCCAGCTGTAGGTGCAGGCACATGACTATGTTCAAGGACATCAAAGCAGACATGGTGTGCACATCTTCTGAGAAATGCCCCAGATTAGGGCGGGGAGGGAGGGTGCTCTTCTCCTTTTCCTTTCTCCTTCCTGCTGGATGGAGTGGGAAGAGCCATTGTGGGCTCTGGGGTGGTCTTGGAAATGTGGGTCATGGACAAAGCGATGAAATGGAAGAAGTGGATTCCTCATCCAAGGAATGGAAGATGTTGGACTGACCATGTCCACATGTTGACTGCAGAAAGCTACGTCTATCTCAGGAAGTCCGTGTGATTTTTCCACCGTAACAGACATCACCCAACAAAACCTCAACAGACTGCCATGTGACCTGGACGAGTTTCTGTTACTTCATGTGTTAGCCATTTCCAGGACATTGGGTAAAGCCAGAGTGGTGGCAAGGAGCTATCCAGACAGAGGGTGTCACTCCTGTCCCAGACCCAGTGACAAAACAACTTAGGCTGGAAGGCTTCCCTACCAGTCACAGAAAGAAAAGTCATCAGAAAATCCTCCCAACCTCGCACTCTAAAGCTCCCGTGTCATCATTTGGTTGGGAAAAGCCCCGTTATTTCAGTGGGACAAGCAATTTCATGCAAGACTTCATGGCCATTGTCATAGACACAAATCTGCAGCTGGAGATTTTAATAAAACGAAAGAACCAGCTCTTCTGCCAGCCTACAGAATCCACTTCTTAAAGTGGCTGGTCCCTTGCCACCCCAACAGCAGTGTCCCAGGTCTACAGTTGGAACTGAGGAGCACCACCCGTGACCAGGAGGCCAGGGCAACAAACACTTCTCTGTCTGGAAGACCAGCGCAGTTCATCATCTCCAGGGCAACCAGAGAAGGATGACCCATGAAAGTGACACCGTGGCTGACACAATCAATCTCTTGATAGAAATAATAAAATTAAATTTTGACTAGCAACCAAGAAACAAGAAGAGCCCTCTGTATTTCATTCCTGACCTGAAAACAGGAACCAGCAAAATATGCTCTCAAAGTTTTCAAAGTCTACTATGATAGTACTTCAAAGCATATTTTGAATTGACTTTACTCCACCCTGAATTAATAAATTTGGTATAAATACGGCTCTGGAATGCTGGGGAATGATATGGTAAAAATCCTTATTTCTCTGTCATAGTGTTTGGAAAGGGAAGGCTGATTTTTATTGGAACTGATAACCACATAATAGCAGCATTAGTGACGTTTCATGCATCTCATTCAACACCTCCCTGTTCACATTCCAGTAGTCATACATCACACTCTTGCTGATCATACCCCTGGCCCTTAACCAATGACCAACTTGGTTTGTGTTAATGCCGAGGTCCCTGGTGGGACACAGTGTTCCTCTGCCTTTCTTATAGCTAGATGTGGCCACCCACTAGGTCCTGCCAAAGGAATGCAGACACAGCGACATGTGTCTTCTGGGTCCATCTTCAAAAGCCCTAGGCACACTCTCCCCAATCTTTTCCTTTCTGGAAAAGTGGGCTCATGCTTGTGCCCATAGCGTTGCACTGACCAGGCAGGGGAGGACAACAAAAGAAATCACTAGGGATGACAGATGGGACAGAAGTCTGGGCTTCCAAACTGACCAGCCACTGCAGGAATGCTCACAAAAGGACCTGGCACATCAATGTAATGACGGAAAGCTACTGCATATGAGGAAGGTCTCCACCATATAGCAGTTGAACCATTAGCCTCAATGAAAACAATCACAGATAAAACCAAACTCTTCTCCATCCTGGGAGACTAAGATTCACCTGAAAATCTAACAGAGGATGAAAAAGATACATTGATTGTTTGCTTTTGTTTCCTAAATAAGAGCTGTTTGGGGAGGGCTTCCTGGGTGGAAGCCAGCTCTCCACCCACCTTCAGCTCTGGGTATCCGGAATGACAAACATCAGGGTGCTGGGGCCCTCCTGTGTCAGGGCTCGGCAGCTCAAGACAGATGTGAAAGAAAGATCCCCTGATCAAAGTTCCACATTGATAATATCATAGGAAGGTGTTTCGAAATAAAGTGGCATCACCAAGGAACCGCAGAGAAAATCTTTTGAATATGAAAATTCACAGGTTAGTCTTGTCAGCAAAAATAAGGAAAAAGATTAAAGAGTCTCACAACCACCCTGGACCACATAAATTTGAAGTTCCTCGTCAGGCAATGTTCTGTCCAGGGAATAAACCTTAGCAGAAACTCCAAACATACCCAACACCCTCAGCTCCTTCACTGTAAAAAACAGCAAAGCAAAACACCTTAACAAATTCAGATGATATTAGTTTTGAAAGGCAAATATTATCTTAATCAATTACATCCCCAAATATGTGTGTGTGTGGTGTTAAATACCAAATATGGAGAACTGTCACCTGCCAAGAGACGGGAGAAATGACTCACTTGTTGTGATGGGGATTGCAGGATGAATTCCGGATATCCTCCGGTGTCAGTTGCCAGTTTTGGATGGATCCTTTCACAAATCCTGACACCACTATGAAGCCCAGGACCAGAACATTGATACAAGTGAAAATTTTGTTGACCATGGCTGACTCCTTCACCCCAAGAGTTAAGAGTCCTGAAAAAGGGGAAAGAGACAACTCTTGAGTGTGTTAACCACACACTGGGTTAAGTCCCCCCAGAGATGGGACAGGGACCTAAACAATCAAAGTCCAGGCAGTGCTTCTCCAGATACCCAAGTTGGCTTGGCTTTCCAGATCCTCTTGGGAACTGAGGACCCCCACCACGGGGCATGAAAGGGCCACAGCGATCCGTGTCGAGCAAGCAGAGGACTGACAACCTGCAGGCCAAGTCACTCCCGCTTTGGGGAAGGACAAACGATCTGCTCGAGCAGAGTTTCACTTTCTCTGAGGAGATGCCGTGCTCCGTTTCTTGGTACCAGGAGAGTTTTTCAGATGACAAAAATTATTCAGATGGACTTTGGGATGTTAGTCATGCTGGCAGGAACGACCATTTGTGGTTTTGGAACCACGAACACAGATGGTTCCTCGTTGGACTCTGGATATAACATCATGTCTAAGCTAGACCAACTGTAGCTGGTAAACTCAGACTTTTAAGACAACAAAATGAAACAAACATAAAACCGTACTAAGTGAAATAAAACGGCTCAGGGACCCCACGATAGCTCAGGGGCACATGACGGCACTGTTTTTGAGGCATGGGCTCCAGGATCACCTTAAGGTGATCACGCCATTTGGGGACTTCCATGGTACTGTAGTTTGGATCTTAAGTGTCCCTGAAAGCCCCACGTGGCAAAGGATTGCTCTCCCAAGCAGCATTATTGGGAGTAGTGGAGCCTGGTAGGAGGTCTTTAGGGAATTGGGGTCATGCCCCTGAAGGTCAAATGGGCACCCTAGTCCCTTCCTCTTCCTCTTTCACTTTCCAGACATGAGGGAAGCAGTTTTGCTTAGTCACACATTCCCACCATGAGGTTCTGCCTCGCCACCAGCCCAGAGCAACAAGGCAAACCATCATGGACTGAAATCTCTAAAACCGAGCCAAAAGGAAACGTTCCCCTTTCTAAGATGACTATTTTTGGTACATGTTATGGTAACAGAAAGCTGACCAACACACAGGGCTAAACTCTGATGGTCATGAAAAGAGGCCCAGCGCCACTCAACCACCACTCTAATTTGAGACTACTGACCTACCATGGACACCTTTCATATGTTTTAAAATAAAAATTGCTGTGCATATTAGATTGGATTGTGAAATACAGACATTAAAAGAAAATTGAGTAATTAATTACAGGAGGGAAGGGGAAGAGATATCATCACACTCCAATATATTCTTTTAGTGTCCCTCCCTTTCATGTTTATGAAAATGAAAATCTCACTACAGTAATGCAAACTTATTTTCTGATACATGCTTTTCTGCCAACTGGACCAGAAATACTGCTGAGACTGCTGGTGTGAAATTATTTCAATTACGTGGCGTGTAAAGGAAGGCATGTTGTTTTTAAAACTCATCCAAAGTTTTCTAACCCCAGATGAGAATCTGTCTGCATTTTAGCCTCACGTTCCATGAAGGAGAACTTCATTCTAGTGGCCAAGACACCTACTACCACCGCTAATAAGAAGGTGTCATTGCCTGTGTCAAGTAGTATCTGGGATTTTAAAATACTGTAACCACGACTTACTTCTGAAAGAGTGTGTTGGTGGTTGTTCGGTGGAAAACCACCAAGAAGTCTTTAAATGCCCAGACACACCTTGGTGTGACAGACGGAGCTCATTCCTCCACATTTTCCTGGCAGACAAACAACTACTTTTTCTTTTCAAATGGTCACCCACTGGGTCAAAAGGATTTCTATTCCTGAGTCACTTGTACAAAGAACCTTCAGTGCTAACAGAATCTCACTCCATGAACAGTTATAGTCAATACCTTACATTCTTTCTTTTTAACACTTTTCATTAGTGCAGTTTAGTTTTATGTAGTAGTGGGACTCATTATGCAATATTCACACATGAACATAACATAATTCAATAGACTTCATTCACCTCTCCGCCTCCCTCCCCATCCACTTCTCTACTGATCTTATTATTATTATTATTATTATTATTATTATTATTTTAAACTACTGCATTGTAATTATATATAGAAATAGGATTCATTGTGATATATTCTTACATGGATAAAGCGTAAGATTGTCTTTTAATTAAATGGCATACAATTCAATGGCTATTCGACAGGCCGACTCTGTGTGAATCTATGAGAAGCCATTAGCACAGGGACAAATAAACAGAGGTCTCCATGCATTACCAAAAAAAAAAAACAAAAAACAAAAAAAACGGGTGGGAGGTTGGATAAAAAGACAAGAAAAAAAAGGAAGAGGGCCGGGGGTATAGCTCAGTGCTAGAGCACTTGCCAGTCATGTGCAAGGCCCTGGTTCCATCCACAGGGGAACAAAAAAAAGAAGAGAGACAAACTTAACAAAAGCCTGTCAAGGAACCTCCTCCACCCACTGCACCAGCCCCATGTCCCTGTCAAGGTGTGGCTTTACCTGTTAAGATGAGGATTATAATCACAGCAAATATGTCAGGGTTTTCAGCCAGCACGCCGGGGGCATTCAGGGCCATGTGCTTCCGTGAGAATTCCCCAATCGGTTTGCCTATCAGCTCGTCAAAGGTCGCACTCCAGGCTCTCGCTACACTTGACGTACCTGCCACAAAGCACATGCGGTAATTCTAGGACTACTGTCAACACAATGTGCGTCATCAGGCTCAATGTTCCCAGCACCCATGCAGGGTCACAGACAGCGTGCTGGGACCTCACAACAGCAGCCTCACCACAGTAGGTACCAAGCCAGAAGAGAGGCTCAACCAGCAACTGGAGTGAAGAGGAAAGTGTGAGAAGGCTTCCAGGGCCTGGAAAGAAGCATGTTTGTGCCTCAACGCAACATGCATGCAGACCCTCATGTTCACATGGACATCTCTGCAACTACGTGCCCTGGTTCACAATGGTTAAACAGAACAGTATTTCAGCTTTACAAGGGGATGAAAGCAACATGCGTTCCGCAGAAACTACTTTGAAGTTTGAATCTGCATCTTTGCTGGATCTCTCGCAATATTTGGTGTGGTCCTCTGTTTCAATGCTGGTCAGCAACAGTGACCACAGCTCCTGGTTAGCCCCAGGATCCCAGGGGGACACAGTGAAACTGCAGAAGACTGGGCTGCTAAGCTAGGATGTTAGGAGGATGACCTGCATTTTCAGGTTATGATATTTTCATATTAGCGATGGGTTGATCAAGGTGAACCCCACTGTAAGTCAGGAAGCATCTGTATGTATAGTTAAAACCCAGCGTATGTTTGCATATATACATATGTAACAATAAAATTCCTACAAAAAAGAAGTTACCCCTACCACCTAAGAGGCACTCTGACAGCATTTATTCAATTTTATTTGATTTCATTAAAAAAAAAATACTGATGACAACTTGAGAAATTGATTGCATGATGTAGTGTTGGGATGCAGCAGGCAGTCTGCTTAAGAAACCCCTTTTGCAGGAACACCCCCTGGCAGTAGGGCTGATGGTACCTGAACCCCAAGATCCCCTCTACAAAGACAGCATTGAAGGGGGTGACCCCATCTCAGGAGCAAGGCCACCACTTATCCTAGGGCAGTGCCACTCTGGGTCTCAATCTGAGCTCTCACCACCTGACCCAGAAGCCACAGTGTCCCACCATGCAGGACCACAGATGAAGCCCCATGCATCTCCATGCATCTCATGGCCACAAGAAGCACAGATACAAGCTGCACCCCAAAGGGCAACAGCAGCTGGCTGCTTTCTCTCTCTCCCTCTTATTTAATTCTAAAGAGAATCATTGCTTTTCCACTGGTGTTTGTCAGGAAATGTCACTAAAATTCCAATATTTGCATATAGTATCTTCCTTTACTTTCAGGGCCTTGCCAGTGACTGGTCTGAATTATCCACAGAATTTTTCCATAGTGATCTGCACAGGATTCAATTTCATTATTTGGATTCAGTATTTTTCCAACATCTCAAAAACGTAACCACGCTTCTTCATCCTAAACAACAACTTATTATGAATTCTGCTTCTGAAGATCACAACCTAAATGAAAAGATTTGGTCTCACTGTCTCCCCTGTACCCCTAATGAGGCTAGATCACTGCAGACCCCGCTTTCTTCCCAGCCCACCCACTTCCCATTTCTGAATCATGGTTAAAAAAAAAAAAAAAATGTTGGAAAATATGCCCTTCCCCAGTAGCTAAAGCTAGGAATAAATTTCCATAATACATGCATCAGCCTTACACAAGCAAATAGCACTTTGACAAAGACTCTTATTTGTTGGTCTAGAAGCAGTAAACACTTCATGCTCAATGTTTTTGTTTTACGCCCAGGTAAATCCTCGGAAAAATAACAGTCCTTTTAAAATAGCTACATTGTCACTGAGAGACTGCAGTGTAGTGTGAGAGCCATTTGTAGTTACAAGTTTTGATGTTGCACTGAAAAAAAAAAAGAAAAGAAAACCATTGTGAATTTTATTTTAGAATTCAGAAGAGTAAGCTCTGTTGGCTTTCAGCAGATACTGCAGCTTCTAGAAAGAAAAAGAAGGTGCTCCTCAAAGGGCCTGTGCATTGACCTCTGCCAGCTGGCCTGGTGAAGTAGCAGTAGTGTCCCTCATGCAGAGATGAGGCCACAAGAGTCCCAGAGGCCAGCACCTTCTCCAGGTTCCCCAGGAGAAGGACACAAAGTGAGCCAGGAGTCACAAGACTCCACTTACCACGTCTATTTTTTTGAACAATATTAAGAGAAAGCTTGTTTTAAAAAAGAAAAAGAAGAACATTTAGTGGCCACCTGAATTTCTACTTTTGTGAAGTGACCATTCATATCCTTTGCTTATTCTTATATTTAGGTCTTTCTTTTGCACTGATGTGGTCACCTTCAGTTGTGATCAAAACACCAAGATCATGAAGAGAAGTAAAGCATTTTCCCCTACCCAATCAAAAAGATTATATGTTTGGTGGCTCTGTTTGCTGGGTGGTCATGTTTAATGCTAAATGTCCAGTGAGAAACAGGTTCCCTAGGAGGACAGAGGGTCAGAGGCGACACATAGGTACATGGATCTAAACATTCTGCTTGTTAGATAGTAAAGATAGAGCAATTTACTGTTATAATAATACCATATGTGAAAATAATTTGAACATCTCACAAGGACATCCAATACAACTGTGCTATGTTTATGAATCTATATAATGGTATGCAATCATTAGCAATAGGACCACGAAAAATGGCTAACAATAAGAAATTAATGTATCCTATTGTATAAAGAGACATACTGCACAAAAATAGACGTTTAAATTTACAAATGTATTGGCAATACAAATCTGTTATACTCCAGATAGTAAACTCTTATGAACTCTTACGAGCCTTATTCTTCCATTGTATCCCAAATGTCCAGCAAAATGCTCAGCACAGAATAAACACTCAAAAGACACTGTGTTTCTTAAGAGAAAGAATAAATGAATGAATGAATGAATGAATGAATGTATGAATGAACAAAGAATCCGTCTCTCTGGGTTCTCAGGTTGAACAGCTCTGCTTTCTTGGTGCTTTTCTCTATTTCTCCAATTTTTAAAATTGGTGATATATTAAATAACCAGAAAAACTACTCAAAGAAACTAAATTACTTTTTAACTAATTAGAAACAGCTTATTAATTCTATGTCTCTTGAGTGAAGGGGGAGGGCTTGGCTTGCCCCTGCCTCCTGGGCAGTTCTCTACAGCCATACCCACGGGCAGCTGAACACCTTTCATAAACACAGAAGGCAACGTGGACAGCCCTGAAGGGAAGAGCAGCCCGTCTTCCTGGGGAGCCAAGAGGGGCCCACTCGGGAGGGGGAACAAGTGGAGGAGGGAGGGCTCAAGCTCAGGTCTGCTGGGACCTACCGATGATGTAGGAGAGGATCAAATTCCAGCCCGTGATGAAGGCCCAGAGCTCCCCCACGGTCACGTAGCTGTAGAGGTAGGCCGAGCCTGTCTTGGGGACGCGAGCCCCAAACTCTCCATAGCACAGGCCAGCCAGCACGGAGGCCAGCGCAGCGATCAGGAAGGAGATGACGATGGCAGGGCCGGCGTCCTCACGGGCCACGGCTCCAGCCAGGACGTAGACACCTGCGCCCAGTGTGCTGCCCACCCCCAGGGCCACCAGGTCGAAGGTGTTCAAGCAGCGGGACAGCCGGCTCTCCTCCCGGCTGCAGTCCACCACCTTCCGCCGCAGCATCTGGTGACCAAGTCGGAGCAGAACTTTGCACCCCATTGTGCTGTTCACGTCTGTCAAGAAAGAAAAGGAATAAATGGGTCTTGTCACTTCTGTGAGTTTCACACGGACCTCATCTTTTTCTTTTTTTAATATATATTTTTTAGTTGTAGGTGGAGACAATACCTTTATCTTTATGTGGTGCTGAGGATGGAACCCAGTGCCTCACAAGCGTGCTAGGCGACTGCTCTGCCCTTGAGCCACAACCCCAGCCCCTGGACCTCATCTTATTGGCAGGACCACAAGGTCCTTTATAATTATTTCCTGCTAAAATGTTCCAACTCATAGCATTCCACCATTGGTTGTCAGAACCAAGACTCCTTAGGTCTCAGGGCCCCCCAGCACTTCCAGAAGTGCCCTAGGAAGTTGCTGTACCCAGCTGCCTTTGCTTTAAAGTCCCTGAGCTTCCATGTTTATTTCAGTTCTCAACTGAGAACTTTCCATGGGCAGAAATCATGCGGTATTGGAAACACAAATTAATGACATTGTTCCTACCTGCAGTAATCATATAAAAGGAAAACAAGATGTCATTTCTGAATACTGTACTGTCACAGAAGACACACCAAACGATCTTATTTAATTATTGAAACCCAGAGGTCTTGAATAGCACTGACGATGTTTCCAGATCTTTCCAGGACCCTCTGAGGTCAAGGACAAGTTGTTTCCACTTTTAAGTTAGTGGAGAACCAGGTCCAGAGCAGGAAAGCACTGAGTTGTTTCAAGTGAGGGCTTTTCATAGCCATCCTACTCCAGGAAGCGCTTCCCTCTGGGCCAGGCGATGGCACAGTGTGCTGAGTGACATGCGCCTGGCTACTCGTGAGAAGGCACGTGTTCACTGGCACGCTGGCTCACGTCATCTGCTGCCACATGGAACACGCTCCGCGGGGGCCTCAGGAACACTTGGTGGACCTGTGAACTCACAGCAGCTTTAGACTACTTTCCTGTGACGGACAGGCCCTCCTGGCCCACGCAGGCAGGTGTTACAGTGACGCCTTGGTCCTGGGGCAGAGGCCACCCTTGGGGATGTGGAGTTTCACTCCTGACTCCTGAAGGATGCGCTCTAAATAGTGACCTCCTCACACAGAGCGCAGTATGGAAGGGGGGGACAGCTCCTGTGCTTGGAGAACCCTGACAAACATGGCCTTAGCCAGGCCAGCAAGGTCAACATCAACCCTGTGAAGCCATGCTGAGCATGGGATGTGATGAGGAGGACACTGTACCTCTGGGTCTGCCTCCCCAAACCCGTAGCGCACTAGAACCTTGGGAAAATCACCAGGCAAATGACCATCAGGCATTCTACAAGGTAGCTGACCAGTACTCCACAAAAGTGTCAAGGTCATCAAAAACAAATCTGTCAGAGCCACTCTGCCAGACCCTAAAGAGGCGGGGGACTAAGTGCAATGTGGGATCCTGGCATGGGAAAGGAACCACAGGGGGAAACTACAGGAATTGAGTAAAGTGTGGACTTCAGTTTAGGTGTCAACATGGGTCAGTAGCTGTAACATCATGACACGAGGCCATTGAGGTACCACGAAATAAACCATTGATTTTTTTTTCCATCTTTATCAGTTGATATTTTATTTTATTGACCTAACTCAGCTGCAGTTAAGCCATCGGTAAGGGAAACCGTTTAAAGGGAGACCACACATCTGGAAAAGCCCCTGCCTAGCCACCTAAGACACTTCACCGCCTGACCACGCCATGCACCCTCCCTCCCAGACCTCAGGCTCAGGTCCCTTCAGCATTGTTCATGTCCCTGGCCAACTCCAGGTCACGGAAGAACTGGGAGTGGTTCTTCCTGTGCCTCACCTAACGGAACCAGAAGAGAGGGGAAAAAATCTGAAGATCTGTGAAGTATGAAGCTAGACCGGGAAATCCCCTCACTACAGATGAGCCAAGTGCCAAATAAGGTCGCAGTTCTGAAGGCGCCAGTGGCCCTGGCTCATTTGGGGTTCCGGTGGGACTGCAGGTGGGGGGGAAATGATATCCTGGTGTGGCAAGGGTGGGGACAGGTGGAGGGAAATGGGAGGAAAAGGAAAGAGCGTTGTTTGTGGAGCAGCAGCTGAGTGGGAAAAATCACAGAATCGGAGTTTGAGGGGGGTGCCCAGGAGAACAAGCAGAGAGGCTCATGGCTCCGGGTGCCTTCAGCAGGGCAATGCTACCCCCCTGGAAGCACACTAGGGAAGATTCTGAGGTGTTCCAGAAAGCTGCCCGTGATGCCTGGAAGAAGGGGGTTTTCCAGAGTCTAGAGGAGGCTGCTGGAGGCAGGAGGGAACAGCAGGAGGTACCTGCAGGCCCTGCCGCTGCTGGGGCCTGCAGAAGGCTCTGGAAGGTTCTAGCCCTCTTAAAGCAAGCCCAGCAGCTAATTTCTCCTGGAACTGCTTTTCTCTTTTCACTTGTAGAAGATTTAGCTTGGTTTACTCAAGTCAAAGTATAAATCACAACAAACTGATGAGTGAACAGTTCTGGGGTGGTGAAGTTCTTTGACAGCGAAGGGACAGCACTGCCATGCCACTCAGTGGCTGTGCTGAGAGCGCAAAAACCGTTGCAGGGTTGGGGTGCAGCTCAGTGGGAGAGTGCTTGCCTAGCGTGTGCAGGCCCTGGGTTCAAGGCCCAGCACTGCAGACAACAACAACAACAAACAAGTTGTAGAGCACTTCGCAACATCACTCTTTATGGCAAGAAGAGAACTGTAAATAGAAAGGAGCGTAATGGGAAGTGGGTGTGGGTAAGCTCCATGTACTTGCACAGTTGTGAATTTGGCTGGTAGATGTGACTGCTGGAGGGACTGACAGACACAGTACCCACCAGCTCCCTCCTGTTCCAGCTTTCATTTCCTCTTAATAATGGGCAGATTCCAAAAGCCAGATGTAAGGCACAGACAACACCACTCGATAGGCTCTGCCTTTCTGACCTGGGCCCTTTGGGAGGCCGGCCCACAGTTCCCACTCCTTTCCAGAAAGTGTGCTATAGTCCTAGGCAGGACCAAAAGCTGTAAGGGGCCTGAAGTGGGATTCTTGTTGAGGGGTTCATGCCCCAGGAACAGAATTCCAAGCCTCCTTAGAACAGAATGTGAATCCTGGGACCTTGTGTTAGGACAAGATGACCCACTTGGACACGCATGGATGAAAACACATAAGCACACATGTACCCACATCGTCCCCTGCAGATGGCCCATGCCAGCGAAAGGGCTGCTCAAAGAACCAAGTTACTTACCACTGGTCAAACTTCAACTCCACCTTCAAAATGAAGGAGGCAGGTTATTAAATACTATAAATTTGGATACAGATATTGGTTTTTCAACACAAGGTGAAAAGGGAGTTCTTTGGTGAGACAATCGTGACCACATGGATGCAGTTCACTTCTCTTGAATAAGCAAATGGTGGCTCATTGTCTTCTGTCCTGTCCTTGGCACTTGGGAAATGCTCTGTGCATCAGTGGGAGAAGGCCCAGCAGGGACTCTGACAGTGGACTCACTTTCCATCACCTCTCCCTTGATGACTTCTTAAGTATCTCTTGCTACCTGGGGTGAGGGTGAGCTCAACTCCTTTGAAGGTGCAGGAACATAAACACCATCCCATTGCAGGGTAGAGGGGCAGAGTTGATAATGGGGAAACATCAATGTCGCAACTTAGGTGTTCATTTCTACTTCCCCCGTCAGGAGAAAGAAGATAACTCAGCCTGGGGTTTATTTGAAGAAGCATCCTTTGTGTCTCTTTGGAGGTGTTGCAAAAAACTGTTCTTCGACTGGCATTTTCTATCAGCAGTTTGCACACGTTACACTTCTGCTCATGCCAGTACTCCGAAGCGAGTTGTTCAACCAACAGTGAGGCAAAAAATCTACACTTCACTGCACAAAACGAATCTAACCATGCCAATCCCGGCAGTGTCAGGTAGAAACAGACTTCCGGCATGGAAAGCTGCAGGCATGCTTTGAAAACATGATCTAGAAACAACGCTGCCCTTTTTTATGGGGAGGGATAATTTGTACAACCGTTGACTTGTACTTCTATTTGAAGTTTTGACAAGAATTCTGCCACACCAAGCGTGTCAGCTGCATCTTAACTGCCTAGTCACCTATTATTGAAGAACACCAGCCTTAGGTGGTATCCTCTTTGAAAAGAAAAGAAAATCTGTCCCTTTCCCAAAGAAAGTCTAACTCCAAATTTCATTATAGTAATCACTATGTAAAAATAGGAGTGAAATGACCCATGAGTCAGGATTTCAGAGAGAAAGATCTTCCTGGACTCTGTTTTAAAGATTTCTGGTAAGGTGGGCTAATATATACCACAGGGAAACTCGATTCACAATCACTTGGGGTGATTTTTTTTTTTTAGTCTCAAATTTAATCATTGATTCTATCCCTCAAAACTCCAGCTTAATGGCTTGAGGGAAAGAGGGAGGAAAGGGGTCAGAAGTAGGCTGCGAGACCATATTCCTAAATGTCATCCTTGGAAGAAAACCTTAACCCTTAACCCCTTCACTAGGAAGATTTACTAGGTCCTCCAAATGGCTCAGGTTCCAAACCACCAGTTCCCACCAGGCATCTGGTAGGAAATATCTAGAGTACAACCTATCATTCCAAAGGCAGAGAGAATGCCATCTACATTTGTACTGGGCTGAAGAAACTCCGTCTTTGCTGAGTGCTGGCACTCCTGGAGACCACGAGTCGGGTGGGCACAAAGTCACAGTAGTTACCTCCCCTCCCCTAAAGCAAGAGCAGCTGGGAAACCACAGACTTGTCATGTAGGCACTGCCCCAGGGGCGCGTGAAGGGCCCTGGAGGGTGAATGCAGCTTTAAAAAGCAGGGGCACAGTGCTTATGATTGGGTGACCTGAACCAGAGGTGATAGGAAGGGTCCAAAAAAAGAGCTCTAGGGTGCTGGTCGTTGTGGGGGAGGAGAAGGAGAATCGATGACAGGGAAGAGGTGGTGTGGAAGGAAGTGATCTCAAAGCAGGAACCACTTCCCTCCAGATGTTAGGAGGCCCAGGTGCCAGAACTTCAATTTAAAAAAATATATATCAGGGTGCATCTGGGCCTGGTAGACACTAGGGCAAAGACTGGTGGTATGAAAGGAGAGAAAATGACAGAAGCGAATAAGGTCCCAGGAAGCAGCAGTCAAAGTCGCTTCATGGGCAGAAAGAGACTAAGGGAAGAAAGGAGCATGGTCAGCCCCTAAGATTATCAAAGATTATCAAAAACATCAAAAATGGAGCCAAGAGAGATAGTTTAAGCTCCCTGAGAATTTAAGTGTTCACAAGTTATTAGGTTCTTGACAGAGAAGGTTCAGAGAAAACAAAACAAAGTCAAGTCTTGGGAGCCACTACCTACTGCTGGGGGTGGCTAACAGAAAGACTCAGCAAGTTTAATATATACCACAGGGAAACTCGATTCACAAAGACCCTATTCATGCACAGGGTACAGAAGGTATTACCTTATAGGTTAAGAACACTGTAATTGGGAACATCATGAAGATCATACTCACACAGGCTGAATAAAATTTAAAATCACTCTGGATGTCACCAAGTGGAAAAAAGAAGGGAAATCCTTTTGTTGGATAACAGTAAAAATTGTGTATAACATACAGTAAAATGTGCAATAATGTAGCCATCAAAAACGAACAGACACAATGGCTCCAGGAATGAGCAGCCAGGGCAGTGGCGTCCAGAGGAGAAATGTGAGTCCAGACATGTATTCTCCTAAATCCCACAGACTGTAGGTAGTGTGACCTCTGGTGCCTGGCATGGGTGGGCACAGGGAGAACGTGATGTCTGAATGGCACAGCCATGGTCCAAGAACAGCGGGAATCAATCCAGGAACAACTCATCAGAGGTCCCAACACAGGGGAGCCTCACCTCTCAGCCAGGGCAGGGAATCCTTCCTGGATCCAAGATTACCATGAAGGACGTGAGGGACGAGAGGACCCTGCACACACCTTCAGATAACCCCCAGGGCAAGAGCTGACGGACTCTGGACCCAGGAGAGAACAGAGCTGAGCTTTATAGTGAATCTGTGGCTGAAACAGTGATTTGTCTGCCACCCATTCTCAATAGCTGTAATGTCACCGCCACACACCAGGTCAACAGGCACAGGACCCAGTGGGTGCATATGGGGTGTGTCTGTGGGCGGAAGACATCCAGGTAGTGACTGAGATGAGTCTTCAGATTACAGGCGGTTTCCTTTTTGTCTTTTTCCCCCTTACTGCACTTGTCATGTTGTCTTCAATGAGGTGTTACTTTTAAAATCAGAAAACAACAGTAATAATGAAGAACAACGAGCATCTTGGGGCACCAGCCATAAGAGAGGTTTCATGCAATGTATTTTATTTAATCTTCCTGCCACGTCACCAAATAAGCAGTGCCATGTGTTCTAGAGACAAGGATCCAGGCTTGAGCACCACTCTCTCAGCCCTGGGCGTGTATCACAACCAGCTGGGAAGATTTTATAAAATAGTGATGCCAGGCCCCACCACAGATCAGAGTGTCAGTGTCACTTCCCCAGGTAACCACCTAAGGGCAGACAGCCAGGGACAGGTGCGGCCGAGATCATCTTCCTCCCTTCAGAGCCCTGGACTGCTTTGGATCAACAGGGCCCAAGGGATAGCATGGCTGGGTGGGGAGAGGTAGAGTGGAAAAGAAGTGGGGACAGATGGCACTGTGGTCAGGTGGAGTGGACTGCACCTGCCTCACAGGGGCTGAGCCCCCGACACCCACTAACGCAATGCAGTGGTCTCCAGGGCAAAGGCCACATTCTAGTCACTCTTCCGTCCCACAGCCCCTAGTAGGCAGCAGATAGTAAATACGTAATGGTTGATTGGCCAAGATGCAAGTTTCTGCTCCTACAAATGAATATAGATGTGCAAAGATGCTACTTAGCATAAACTCAAACACAGGCAACGCAAGTCATCTACAAGGCCTTGACCTAGTTCCCAAGCATCACTCTAGTATGCTGATTTTAAGTCCTTTGGGTATGTGCTGAGGAGTGGGACCACTGGGTAAAGTTCACAGGTAACTTCTACCCTCGGCACCCACACAAGACCCTCTTTCCTGCTCCACTGTGCGACTCTCCCTGTCTTGAGTTTCTGTAAGGCCCAAATTCATTGTCTAAAACAAGTCACAGTACTCAGTGCCTCAGTTTCCCATCTGTAAAATGGGGATGGTACTGCAGGTTGCTTATAAGGACTATGAGACAGCGCGTTAGGAAACACTCTGAAAGAAAATTTGCTCTCGTTCAAATGCTAAGAAGCATTACTATCACCACGCTAGTTCCTCGTAATAACTTTTTTCTTTTAAATCTCCATTACAATTTGCAGGTCAATTGTCTCTGCGCCAGGGAAGCAGAGGGCAGGCCATCCAGCAGGCTCAGGGCTCACCTCACTGGGGCCTTCATTCCTCCAGGCTTGGCCACAGTCACTGTGAATTCCACCTCCTTCACTGCACTTGATCCTTTCCAATGCTGTTTACCCAAATCAGAGAATGACATGAAAAACGAGAAGCGGGTGGGAGAACTCCTAGGTGTGCTTTCACAAACACTGGAGAAAACCGGAGAGCCGATTCCTCCCTGAGCCAATGGGATGTGAGTGAAGAGCACTTTAGTCCCAGGATGGCGTTTTCTACCATCACCCGGGAGCCGCCTGGCACTGGGCAGAAATGCATGACAGTAATGGCTTCTCCCAGGAACACAGAGCTCCACTGCCAAGTGACTGCCAATCGCACTCACTTTGGTGGCATGTAAATAAACATCCATCCACGCACTGTGGAGTGGGGCACAGGAAGGCACGCAGGCCTCCCAAGTACTATGCTGATTTACTAGACTCAGTAGGGGCCTGGGCCTGAGAACTGGGGGCGTCCACGAAACAGACTTCACATCAACTGCGAGCTCTTAATTTAGAGCCATGCCGGATACATACACAACTTCCTTTACTTCATGAGATCAATGAAGCAGCTAAGTTAGTCCTCTCGTGGGACTAGGAGGGTGGAGCTTAGGTGGCAGACAGATGGCCTCCATCACTTAAGTCACCAGTAGTGGGAGGAATGGAGACAGATCACCTAGTTCTAGAAGCCATCACCTATGACAGGTGCCAAACTGACTCAGCTTTTTTTGTTTTGGGAATGGGATGGGTAGTTCTAGGATCAAACTCTGGCCCTGCGCATGCTAAGGATGTGAGCTCATCCACCATCTCGCTCATTTTCTTATAAGCCTGGCTAGTTGCCCAGGCTGGCCGCTACTCGTGATCCTCCTGCCTCAGCCTCCTGAGCAGCTGGGACTACAGGGGTACACTGCTGCACCCAGCTTTGCCTCAACTTTGACCAAGCCTCCCCCTGCTGCCTGACAAGTCTTCCTTTTTTGTTGCTTTATCTGAAATTTTACAGATACAAGATTGACTTGGGTCAGGTGACAACTTCTTAACTGCCGACATCCCAGTAAAATCACGTTGCTTACTAGTCACACACAGTGGGATGAGTCAGTATAACCCATCCACTCCCTTCCTGCTGGACAAGACCCACTGGCTTTGAAGCAGTCTGAGGTTTATTCCAGAGTGAGGAAAAGTGGATAATTTTGGCTCTAGGACCCACCCAGGGATGTGGCAGAAAGTCCTAGAAGGCATAAAGATAGCAGAGGCTTGGAAAAGGTATGTAGAAGAAAGAGCTAGATAAGGCAGACAGATTCAATATGATGTTGGCTATACTGTGTCTCTGATAAAAATGGGGAAGTGTCAAGATAGCACATTAGCATCCCTTAAAATAATAAAGGTAGACAAAGAACTGTCTGTGGGGAATGGGGATCCAAACAGTTGTCACTGGGGAGAAGATTACAGGTGGTTTTTATTTCCTGCACTTTGACAAATTTTTTTCTATAATCAATGTACACTGATGATTCTGAATTAAGGAAAGGAAATTCCTTTAATGAAATTAAAAAATGGAAAAAAGGAAAGCAGGAGGGTACAAAGACAAGTCAAAGCCATCTCAAGATTCTGACTTGCTTGGGGTGTATGTAGCTCGGTGGCAGAGCACTTGCCCAGAGTGCAACAGAAAAAAAAAGAAGCAGCCGCCGCCCCTCCAAGAGGTGCTGATAATAAGTAACATGGAATTTTATTATGGTTCTCTGTATATTTGTATAGGCTTAAAATTTCCAAAATTAAATGCAAAAAGAAATTCATTGTGAACTAACCCAGAAAGCCCTGAGCAAATTCTACTACCTACACCAAGCACCCCACCCATGTCCCCAAAGCCAAAATAGCCCCAGATGCTGTAAGCCACCACTGCATATTAACTTGAGTTAAATAGTCTTGTATATAGGATCAGGTTGAACCATATAAAATTGTTAATATTCAATCATATTTTAATTGATTGGATCAGCAGACCTAACCTGACCCCTTCCTAGCTGTGTTTCTAGCCATTGTCTCTGAGCCTCAATCCGAATAGATGAGGAAATAGTCTTCAAAGTCAACCAGTCTCACACTAGTCCATACTGGTGGAGCCAACAGGGGTTCCAAAGGACACTTAAGGAAAAACAGAATGGTTTATAGGTTATTCCAAAGCTGGCGACTGCTGAGAGGGAGAGGGAGAGAATGAGAGGGAGAGGCTGTTAAGCCACCTCCTTGTGCTGTAACATGAGTGACATGAACGAACTCTGGGGTTCTCCTCCTATCACCTAACTGGGGGGACACAGCACCCTCGGTGGATCCACTTGTGGCACACCAGAGAGCAGCCAGGTAGGACTGCAGCACTGGCCAGTGCCCAGTGGCCAGTGAGGAGCAGGAGGAAGGGACAGAATGGCCCCGAAGGGGAATCTTGCCCAGCCGTCTGAGGGACTTATACCTCCACTTAGAGGTAAAAATTTATTTTAAGGTTTGTCCTTTCTTCATAAATATATTCCTTTATTTTATTGATTTGTTTGTTTTTTAATTTTTTTATTTATTTCATGGGTCCTGGGATGGAACCCAGTGCCTCACACATGATAGGCAAGCACTCCAGCACTGAGCTACAGCCCCAGCCCTAGAGGCAAAAATTTTAATCAAAGAAGGGCATCAGGGGCTGGGGTTGTGGCTCAGCGGTAGAGCACTTGCCTACCGTGTGTGAGGCACTGGGTTCGATCCTCAGCACCACATATAAGTAAATGAAAAAGTTATGTCCATCTACACCTTAAAATTTAAAAAATAAAATAAAATAAGGGCATCAAAACAAAATAATACTGTGGGAGGATTTATCTGGTACTGTCATGAAAGACACTGGAGAGAAAAACTGAACCGTAGGACTTCCAGTTACTTGATGTTCGACTTCCTTTTCTGGTAACAGATCAATACATTTGCCTCTGAGCGTGATATTTTAATCCAAGTAATAAAGCACCTTTGCACAAGCAAATGCCATGACCTTTTATATTTACCTGCCATTTGTCCCAGCCCCGCCCCCATACAGCTCTGAGAGACACATATAACACACACGCCCCTGGTTACCATGGAAATTATCTACGAGGTATATGTCATGCACAAATAATCCTTAAGCAGGAAATGCCATGTTTTATGGTAGGTCTTTCTGGTCTATTCCCAACCGTACCTCACTGTTGGCAAAATCTCAGACATTTGCTGCAGAAGGAAAGCATTTATAATCTGAAAGAAATGCCACAGCCTCCTGGCACAGTTCACGCCTTGCCTATCTTTAGTCCTCAACCACCACCTGCCGTATTTTCCCAGTCATGAGGTTTCCTCTTTGTGTAACAAACTTAGAGCAGGTGCCCGAGTAGGCAGTAACAAATCAGCTTCTAGTAGAAAGAAGGGGATCTGACTTGTCCGACATTCCTTCCAGATGTCAGGAAGTAAATGCCCAATGACACAAAGGTCTTCAAATGTCAGAGTATCTGACTGAATGATCAAAAAACAGGAAACACCAAAGGACCAGGTGGAGCAGAAATGAACACGGCATTCCAAATGCTGAATAAATGGGACCCGCCACCTCCTACTAATGAAATCTCCCTCCTCCACTAAACACTAGACAGCGTTACATGCAAAGGGGCTCTCATCCTGTGACACAGACCATATTTTATCATAGGTCACAGGCTGTGCCACCTGCATTGCTTCCTTGGAAGGCTCTGGGGCAGCACTATAGCCAGAGATGTCACTGCAAAATGCTACTCAAACTTGAACCTGGAGACTCTCAATACTCAACTCAATGTTCCAGACAGTGGATAACTTGACTCTTACACTTTAGAGAGCAAGAACAGCATGCACAAATGACTGCACTATTTTTTTTTTTTTTTGAGGCTTTTTTGCCTTTTCCATTACGGTGCTAGGGATCGAACCCAGAGCCTCGAGCATGCCAACCACAAGCTCTTTTACTGAGCTACACCCTTTAAAAGGAATTCTTAAAAAGCTGAAAACAGACTTTCCAACTTATGCCTTAAGTAATACCTTTGATGGTCCCCACTGCTGCAGAAAAACCTACTGGAAAGATATCCTGCCTGCTACAAGTTCACTGATGAGCAAGTCCTTGGACACCCAGGACCACATTTTCCTACACAATGTAATAAAATCAGTTAGACCCTGAGGCAGCTAACAAAGAACAACTTAACCTACCATGCACTCTGGAGCCAGTCACCAGCCAGCAGGTCAGTGATGGCCCAAGGACAGCTATGTTGGCTGGAGGATAAGTGGGCCTACAGAGCTGTGAAAAGTTTTAAAAATCAGGATTATTGTAGAAAAAAAGAGAAAAGAATGAAATAATTTTTTACAAAAATAGACAGCGGATGGGAACTGCTTTTCAATCTATATTTCAAGGAGCCAGGAAGGGTGATCAGCAATGGATAGCCCTCAAAACGGCCCCAGGACCTCACCCCCTAATTTCCCGGTATGGGTGGGGCCTGGAGCTGGCTTCAGACCTAGAGAACATGGCAAAGGTAAGAACTGTGGTTAATCACATTACACCAGGCTTCAGCTTTCAAACAGCCTTCTTACTGGCTCAATGAAGCAAGTAGCCACGCTGGGAAAGCCCACGTGGCAATGAGCTTGGGGCAGCCTCCAGGTCAGCCAGGTCAGTCTCAGACCTACACCATGAGGAAATGGATCTGGCCAACCACCTGAGGAGGCTTGGAAGCAGATGAGAACCTCCAGATGAGAATCAAGCCCTGGTCAACACCTTGACCACAGCATCATGGTCCCCAGGCACAGAACCTGACTAAGCCATGCAGATTCCTGATCCACAGAAACTGTGAGAAAATAGATGCATGTGGTTTGAAGCTGTTGCAATGGAGGACCAATACATGTTTCAAATGATCATGTGTAATCATAAGCAAGTGTGCAATTCTTCTCTCCTTAACCCTCTCCAAACTAAACCCCAGAGCTCCACCTTTCTTAAAGGGTCTCTGCTTCAGGGCGAATCCTTACTTCACCTAAAACTACCTTTCTTTGGTTAAGGTTCAGTGATTTGAATATAATTTTTCTCTTTCTAGGAAAATGGTGTATATCAAATGGCTGTTGTTTCATTAAAAAAAAATCGTGAAGGTCTCTATCCTGGGCCACCACTTGAGGACTCACAGGAGGTACAAAAGATGCAACCACACCTTGTCCCTGTCCTTGCAGAGCTCACAGTCTAGAAAGAAGAAAGCAACTATATTTATAAGCATCCATCTGGGGAGAGATAGAAAGGCTTAGGCAGCCAGTGCAAGATGGCCGTGAGGAGGCTGGTGCAGGCCCAGGACAAAGGAGCATGGAGAGGGTCTCTGATGAGGTCCACTTCCTGCCTGATGAAAGTGCTCATGGACACAAGCAGAGGATCCAATCAGACAGATACTTCTGTACTTGTGCTCCTAAGCTGGGGACCCAATAGAAAAACTAAAACAGATGTACAGAGGGGGCATGGATCAATAGTGGTGAGGAGATCATGGACAGGGGAGAAGATAAGGAAAGGAGGAAATTCTAGAGACTATAAAAAGAAAAGACCAAAATGCCCCCAAGGATTCTCAGCTCGGGGCCCCTTCTCTCCAGAGAAGTCTATCTCTGTCACTTTTGCAATAAACCTGCTGCTTGCTTGCTACCTCTGTGGCCTGTCCATCATTTTTTTTGCAGAATGAGACAACAAACCCAGCGCCCCTAGATGGTAACCCCTGGATGGTAACACAATAGATAATTATTTTGCACCTACTATGTGCTCTCCCCTCCTAGGTGCTGGGGAAGTGGCAGGAAGCTCCCGGCCAGAGAAGACAGAACCCGACATCCGAGTCAGGCTTTGCCCTCAGAAGTCAACGTGGAGCCCTGGTGTCAGGTAACATGGAGGATGTTCTCCAACACTCTATTAGGACAGCAGAAACACGTCTGACTGGTGCAGCCAGGGCAAGCAGCAGAATGAACCACTCTAATTTAAGCACTTTTACCAAATAAGCAAGTCAATTAAGAAAGAAAGAAAGAAAGAAAAGGACCCTGGAGGCTCACAGGGTCCAGCACACAATGGCTCAGCCTAGGCAGAACATCCTCCCACTTCCCCACTGGCAAGGATCTAATTTTACCTGCTGTCTCTGGGAAAGTGCACCTGGCAATTCTGCACCTTTGTCTCTGACATTTACAAGGCTGCAGCAGCCTCATAAGCAAGGTGCCTACTTATAGCCTAATCGTCCCCGGAACTGGCGCTTATGGGAGGCCCCTCCTCCTTCCCCCTTAATTCTCACTTCAAGTCAGCCCCCTCCACATTACTCACATGTGGCAAAGGCCACTGGCTACATCCCCCACAAAGTCCTTCTGATTACAGACTCAGCTGGGGCTGCTGATCCTGATTATGTAAACATTTTTACCATAGCAATGGACGGAATTAAGGACATGAATGGCCACAAATGACTGAATGAATGTGTGGGAGAGGAAGAAGGGTAGGATGACACTCCTTATATACATGCTCCTGTACACACAAACACTCTACCCCATGCTTTGTCCTAACTGAAAAAACTGTGAGATGATGACAATAATGATAAAGTCTTCATATTCGATTTTTAAGTTTAATAGGAAATAACCAGAGCAATAACTTTTAAAAATACGTCTGTGGTGGAACCCTTTATTCTACATCCTATCTTGCACCCAAATACAAGACTCAGATAAAACTGAAGCTACTGTTATTTAAAGAGAGATGGGGGATGAGCAGCCTCCCTGGCCAGCCTTGACCTCCCCAGATCTAATCAGCATCACCACTGTGACTAAAAGATTTGACAAGAACAATTTTAGAGGCGGAAAGTTTATTTGGGGCTCATGGTTTCAGAGGTCTCAGTTCACAGACTGCCAACTTCATTGCTCTGTGCCTGATATGAAGTCCAGTATCATGGCAGACGGGTGTGGCAAAGGAAAGCAGCTCAAGACACAATTAGAAAGCAAAGAGGGCTCTCCTCACAGGGACAAAATATATACTCCAAAGGCATGCCCCCAGGGACCTTCCTCCTCCAGCACACCCTACCTATCTATAGTTACCACCAGCTCATGCATTCAGTGGGATTAATGCATTAATTAGGGTAAGGCTCTCATCACCCAGTATTTCACCTCGAAACTTTCTTGCATTGTCTCATACGTACATGAGCTTTTGGGGGACACCTCATACCTAAGCCATAACACTGCCACATTCCCCACTCAGAACTCCCAGGCTCAAACAAACTGAGCTACAGCAGCTTCTTGTAGCCCTGAAACCCGGGAACCAGCCAGTGTAGAATTCTTAAGTGAAAGGCTGAGGAACAGCAAGAATAGCTCTTCAAAAGGAAGGAAATTGGAACTGGCCCTTGACCTTGAGATATGCAAAGTCTCCAGAAGTCAAGAAGGAGCACCCAGAGCAGATGCCACTGCGCTGTGCAGAGAAATCAAAGGCTCAGAGCAGCATGACACAGCACTGCCCAGGCACCTGGCCAGGGCTGAGGAGGGGACAGCCTGAAGCTAATCCTACACCCAGAGTGTGCCCTGGTGACCACTCTGGCTACAAGGACTTGTCAGCTACGGGGCATCAAGAGTTCTGTGTGGGGGAAATGTAGGGCTGTAAGACACACTGATGAGGAAGGCAGCCCTGTTTCCTGCCGTGTCAGTGAGGACCAAAGGACTCAAGAAGCCTGAAGAATTTTAAAAAGAAGACAGAAATAGGGGTGTGGTTCAGTGGTGGAGCGCTTGCCTGACAAGTGGAAGGCCCCGGGTTCCATCCCCAGCACAGAAAAAAGAAAAGAAAAGAAAGAAAGAAAGACAATGACTTAGGTCTACAGTTGTCAGTTAACTTGGGTCAAAAGTGAGTCACAAATTCTAGCACAGAGAGATCACCTGCTGGGGGGCTGATGGCACACTGTACCTGGAACAGAATGTGAGGACTTATCACCTTCTCCCGAGAATTACTGGGACCTGGCAGCCAAGACGTCTCTGGACGGCTCTGGCGGGGGGCTTCAGACTCCTGCAAAACAAGGAAGAGCTGTCAGGTGCTTTGTTTTGGCCCCAGAACCTCCGACGGGCTGGCGGAGGGAGGAGAGAGTCAGCTCAGCCCTGCAGCAGGCAGACCGCCAGCTGCAAGGCCGACTGGTGCCAGGGGTACACAGGGGAGGCAGGAAGGTCCCGTCGCAGGCATCGACCAGGCACAGGGAATAGTGGGGAAAGCCAGGGGGCTGATGAGAAATCAGACCAGATGACCCAGCTGGAGATTCCACCATTTCACCTGGACAAACAGAACCTCCCATTTCAGAGAGGACCACATAAGTGTCACACAGGCTATTTCCACAAATACAGGGCACAGAGGTCGAAGTCATGGGCAGGGGTTGGGGCAGAAAGCCATGGCTGGTTTCTTCAATCTGACTCCAACTCACACAACTGGCCTTTGGTGATGGAGTCCTGGATGGGCCAGCCGGCATGTCCGTGCCAAGTACATGCCCACCCTCAAACACCAGCAATCTGATGATGAAAAAAGGACTTGCTGACTAGAGGGTGGCCTGCAGTCCCAGAGGGAAAGGCGCTGGAGCTGACCAGGGCCTGGAAGTGCCTGTGAGGCTTAATTAAGCTGCCTGAGTGCGATTCGCACCACATGTGAACCCAGAGAGGATTCTCATTACGCCAAGAATGCAAACAGCACCCATCAACAGCTTGAGCAGCCAGTGATCTCCAACCATGAGAATCCTGTTCTGTTCCCACCAAAACCTTCTGCACATTTACAGTGACATTTCATCCCTTCCCACTTTCTATTTTGGAAATGCCTGAGCTTACAGAAAAGTTAAACGAAACCCTTCACTTATTAAAATTTTAACATTTTGCCATTTTTGCTTTATCTTTCTGTAGGTAAATACACACTTGCCCCCATGAACCATGTGGTCAGTGAGCTGCAGCTGTTACGGGCATCTGACCCCTGACCTCTAGGTATTTCACTCAATAACTTCTAAGAATGACACTGTCCTGCACAATTGTAAGGACCTTATCCCACCAACAAACTGAGCATTAATTCAATAATATCCAAACACAGCCCATAAACAAATGTCCCTAAATGTCAAATCGCTGCTATTGCTTGACCCTCATGTGCCACAAGAGGACTGAGGGAAACGAAGGTCAGGGAGGTCAGGTTCACAGCTCAGCCAGGGAGACAGTCCAAACGTCCAAACATCCTACTGCAAGCTGGGCACCAAGGTGGGGATTCACAATGTGCCAGCAAAAAGCAGCTGCAGGCCCAGGAATGGCTTCTGCAGTGAGGTGACATTTGGAGAACAAGTTCACAAACACAGAAGGAAGGAGGGCAGGAATGTTCCAGAGAGTGGGAAGATGTTAATACTGGACACCTGGCACACACGGGCAAGAGTGCAAAGATGAAGAAGCTTGAGTGTGACCAACATGATGATGACCCCCAAAATGTCCTTTGGATATGCCAGGTCACCCAGCCTATTCAGGTTGCAGAGGGAACAAGTGACCATTAGCATCACTAGCTTTGAATACATATGGGGAAGTCCAGGCACGGTGGAACACGCCTGTAATCCCACCTACTCAGGAGCCTGAAGTAGGAGCATCCCAAGTTGAAAGTCAGCCTGGGCAACTAACAAAATTCATGAATATATAAAGGGACCACAAGCCAAGGAAAGCAGGCAGCCTGTGGGAACAGAGAGGCAGGGACAGAGATTCTCCCCCAAAGTCCCTAGAAAGGGACACAGCCCTTCCAACTCCTAGATTTGTGCCCATTTCAGACTTCAGACTGTAAGGTAATAAATTTGTGTTACTTAACCCACTTTTAAAAAATTGTAAAAGGTTGAAAAAAGGGTAGAAACTGTCAAAGCACTGGGCTCTGGGAGAAAAGTCGTCAAATTCTCTTGCTAAGACAGGAAAGCCAGTTTATTCTCACAGAAAGGAGGGAGAGCCAAGAGTCGTGATCAAGGTTTATCGCCTCAGGAGGTAACTCTGGAGCTACAGGGACAGAATCTAGAACTGACTTTCATTGCCAAGGATGAAAGATGAGCTTGAAGAAAAAAATCAGAATTCTGCAAAATGTATAGCCATCACCGAGATTTCAACAGCTTTTGAAATTTGAATTTTCTGATGACACTCAGAATGATATTAACAAATGTGATATTTAAAAAAATACATGTGATTCATTTCTCTCGTTTTTTTTCCCCCCTTTCCCCTCACTTCCTCTTATATGTAATTTTGTAGAACAATGAGGGTCTCCTTCCTTTACCATGCAATTCCCTTCTACAGTAGATGGGGTAGAGAGAGAAGATGGGAGGGGAGGGGAGGGGAGGGGGGATAGTAGAGGATAGGAAAGGTAGCAGAACACAACAGTCACTAGTATGGCAGTATGTAAAAACGTGGATGTGTAACCGATGTGAATCTGCAATCTGTATACGGGGTAAAAATGGGAGTTCATAATCCGCTTGAATCAAATGTATGAAATATGATATGTCAAGAGCTATGTAATGTTTTGAACAACTAATAATAAAAAAATTTTAAAAAAAAATACATGTGAAATGTGTAGATTTATAAGCTCTATATAGTTAAGTAAAGCAGGAAAATGCACTGATTCAAAGTGTAAAACATCCATGGGTCTTAGAGTATAAAAAGCTCATTGATGGTTTCAGACTCCACAGGGGAACCAACTACTGGCTGTAGAGTTTTGACATAGTATCAAAAAATAGTAATCACAGTTATCTAAAAGAACTACCGTGGGTTGGGGTGCAGCTCAGTAGCAGAGTGCCTCCTTAGCATGCAAGAAACCCAGGGGTCAATCCCTAGCACTAACAAAAAAGGGGAAAGAAAGCTACGAAAGCATTCACCCTTTTCTAAGAACATACCTCGGAGGCCATATTTTCTTTACATACCAAGCTAAAACAACACATCAAAACTGACTGAATGCAGAGGCAGATATAGAATCCAGATAAGGCTGGGGATGTCGTTCAGTGGTAGATCCCTTGCCTGGCATCCATGAGGAAGCTCTGGGTTCCATCCCCAGCATGGGGGAAAAAAAAAAGTTTCTTTAATGAAGCTAAACATTAGATCCATAAGTAATATAAAATGATGCCACTCTTTCTCACTGGATCTTTTTTTGTTTTGAAAACTGTTGATTTTTCATAAAAACAACATTTATAGTTAACATGAAATAGTTTTTTGTTGTCATTTGTGGAAGGACCAATATACGGTTGTTCTAAATCATCATTTTTGAGTGGCAAAAAACTGATAGATACAACACACACAAGTAAAAGCCCCTGGGAGTCCTCGGGAATCTTCAAGAGAGAGCAGGAGGGGTGCTGAGACCACACAGTTTGAGAATCACAGCTGGAGAGTTGCCCAGCGAAGTGAACACAGCCAAGCTGAATGCAGGCTGGACACGGGGAGGCAGGAGGGCTTCTCTCCTGCCTCATTAGCCATGAATCAAGCAGGCTGCCCAAGGGATTCTCGCTGCAGGCACATTCTCCTGTCACAGTGTAAAAGCCCTTCATGCTAAACTGAAGTCCCAGGAAAGGCCCGCCATGCGCTAATCCAGGACGGACTCATCAGGATTAGCGGGACTGGAATGCACAGCCAACAATTCATAGGACTGCTTCTCTTAACCCAAGAATGTTCCAAGCGGTCCAATCTAATTTCCCAGATTCGAGAATCCCTTTGTTAAAAGCAGAATAAAGAAAATGCTTTACCTCACACCCAAAGAATCCAATTTCGTTCATTTTGTACATATAGCCAGCAGCGTTCCAACACTGCCTTTGACAGGCTTCTGGGAGCAGTGGGGACCGTGAGAGTGTGACCATGACATCAGGTGGCTGCATGGCCATATGTTAATAGTGGACACCTGGCACACACGGGCAACCCACAACACACTGCATCGACCAATTTACAAGTCAGAAGGAGTCGGATCTTTCCGTGAAGTACAATGGAAGCACCAACTAACCATGTCCTTGGATTTATTTGGTAAACATAGTGCCCAACTTCCTGGTAACTTACAGAGCCACTGTGCTCAAGAAAGAGTTTGTAGAACATTCTTCATTCCACAAGTATGAACCGAGTGCCAGGACTGGGCTCGCAGCAGGGAACAAGCAGTCCCTGTCTTTGCGGAGTTTACGTTGGATTATTGGGATTATCTCTTCAAAAAAATAAGCATGTATGAAACACTAACCGGAAGTGGCACACTCTGGATCTCCCAAAGCAACTCCAGGGAATAAGGAGAGAGTCCAGAACTGTCCTGAGGATTCTGCAGCCCCGTGGGGCGCGCTGAGAACGGGCCGCCTAGTTGCTATGCCTGCAGACGCTCTGAGTTCACACTCACAGAAGGATCTGGAGAAGCACACAGAACTTGATAGTGACTCCTGTCTTTCAGCCTTCCGGTCTGGAGGGGCAGTGCTGTTGTGGGAATTTTAAAAATACGTTCGTGTGTTGAAGGCTTGGCACTATTAGGAGGGGGTAGAACCTTTAAGAGGTGGGGCCTACTGGGATGGGAGGTCTTCTGGTCATTGCGGTGTACCCTTGAAGGGGAGAGCTGAACCCCAGCCCCTTTCTCTCTTCTGCTTCCCAGATATGAAGGGAGTGATTCTGCTCTACCACGTATTTCCACCATGATGTGTTGCCTCACCACAGGCCCAAGGCAACCAGGCCGATCAGTCATGGACTGAAAATCTAAAGCTGTGAGCCAAAACAAACCATTTCTCTTTTTCAAGTTGATTATCTCATGTATTTTGTTACAGTAACAGAAAGTTAACACACTACATTTCAGATTCATCTAGACTATTATTAAGTGAAATGAAATATTCAAAAGGAACGGATTTGGACAGTTACCAGAAACATGTTCCCACTTCCACAGTTCTGTCACAGCACCACATAGTCCCACTTACCATTTTCTCATTGATAAAATGTACTGTCTTCTACCTGGCAAGAGTGGGTTTTACAGTTGTCAATCACGGTTCCTTCTACAAATTCATAGAATAGATTTCACTGTCTGCTTGAGAATATGATATCTTGCCTCTTTTAATTTCTTTTCTTTTTACATTAACAGACAAAAATATACATGCATTTACTGTGCACAGTGTATTTCAAAGTATATGCACACTGTGGAATGACTAAATCTGGCTAATTAACATATACACTGCCTTACATAGTTATCTTTTTTGTGGTATTCTCCTCATTTCATGTCCCTCCTGAGTCCACCTTTATTTGGGACCTATACCAGTTTCTATCCATCCCCTAAGGAAGCAAAAAAATTTAAATGTGAAAGTTGTTTGAGAGACCGCACAATCTATATATAGAGATTTGTGGTTCCACAATACTTATGAGGGGGTAAAAATTACAAACTCTAAAGGAAATGTGCTCAAGGAGATGACAGCAAGATAGTTATCCTATCCCAACCCTTCCTAAACTAAAACTACCGCAGCCCACTCTTCACCAGCATCATGTGGCCCCAAATTTGACGATTCCTCCTTCCTGTGAGATGCAAAATGCTCAGAAATCTGAAGATAAGCAGCTTAAGTAGAATGGTGGCTAGAGACACTGGGAGGGAGAGATTTTGGCTGTCACAATCGAGGGAAGGGGGTCAACTAGCAGGCAGAGGCCGAGGATGCTGCTGAATATCCTACAATGCAGGGCAGCCCCTTCCAAAGAATTATCCATCATGGCAAGGTGGAGAAACTCTGTCTTACTGCACAGAACTGGGGGCTGCCAATGTTCTACAGGTGGAACTGACTTGAGCTGTTAAATGATTCACTACTGACATTCTGAGAACAACCGCCACAAACAGCATCTGCAAATGTGCACACATTCCTGAGAAAGCCAAACCTTGTCATCACGTCCCTGGAGAGCTCTGGATGTCCCCAAAGCAGCACAGAGAATAACTAAGAGGCAAGCCGAGGAAGACAGAGGTAAAGGATTAAAAGACGGAGTGCGGACGAAGACAGGCTTCCCATACTAATCCGGGTTCTCATTTCGAGGAGTGAGCTGTCTTCTAGAACGGCTGGAGGGAGGCTGCGTCTGAAGAGGTGGGTTGCCAGGTACCTGCTGGTGCTGGGGGCCCGTCAGGCATCTCCAGGGTGCTCACGACAGCCTCCTGGCAGGACGCCCAGCCCCACTTCACAGACAGGTGCTGCCACCAAAGGAAGGTAGAATTAAGGCCCAAATGCCATCTCATCAAAACACCCTGTTGTCATCAAAGACAGCGCTCTGGTGTTGAGTAGAAGCCAGCTTTCACTGGTGAGAGGCCCTGTTCCCAGGGTGGGGAAGGCAGCTCCTCACCCAGGGACACTGTCCTGGCCAGTGAGCCGTGAACCTCTTTATTCAACACCTAATCATCTGTAAAACAAAATCACAGTTTCAAGAGGTTGAAGGGACCAACTAGCCATGGAATGCAGAAATCTTCTTGGACTGTCAAAGGAAAAAAGGCTAGGGCAGGAAAAGAGTGGGAGAAAGAGGAAGGGAGGGCTGGGGCCGCAGGAAGGAGGTATGGAAGGACACACTGATTTTCCACTCGGTCATTTCCCAACCAGCCTCCTGATTCCGCCTCTGATCCAGCACGTGAAGTCAGAGCGCCACTGTCACAATAATGATAAAAGCACCTACTATAATAACTACAATAACATCAAGCACCTACTGTATACCACTGCCCTCTCCTGAGGCACTGTAGGTGTGTGACCTCACCTAACGCTCAAACCAAGCCTTTGCATTTACACAGCCATTACACCACTTCACACGTGAAAAGCCCGGCTGTATAAAGTGGACACAGAGTGAAGACGTGGCTCGAACCTCAGGGTGTCTGGCTCTCCATTATTTTCAAACTAGCAAAACTCTTCCCGAGACTTATAATAAGTCCCCTGGGGCTGCGGGCCATAGTGTTATTACAGTGAAAGTTTAATTAAATATAAGGATGATCCTCCCACTTAGCAAATACACTGAGACGCAAGGGAACAGGAGGCAAAGGTTTTGAAGCTGACGTTGGTATCAACCTGCCAACCACAGAATACTGAAGGAGCTGGACGAATTATTCTGAATCTCAGTTTCCTCACTTCTCCCAGTGGGGAAGCTAAGCTCACGGAACTGTAGGAATCCAGAAATGGAGATGATGCATATGAGCCCATGAAGCACTTTTTGAAATACATATATTTGGGGGAATTTCGCGGAGTAAACGACATAATTCCAGAAGCCCTTTCTCTTGGTTTCATTCTGCTCTTAGCGGCCCTGGCTCTGAGCTAGTGTTTTGAGATTTTCCTGCCAAAACAGTTACACAAATAGATACATGCAGCCAGGGGGAGCTGCTATTTAAAGAAATTCTCCAGTTTCAATGAAGAATTGTTTGACATGTAAATAATCAGCTCTTAATTACACAGTTTGTCAATATTTTAAAAGAACTATTTCATTAATGAGCTGCTCCGGTAAGACAGTGGCACAACGACCCGATTTTGGACATAGGACATGGCTGTCTGCCAGTGACTTAAACCAAGAATATAAAACAGTCTTTGCCAGCAAGGAAAGAAGGTGCGACTGGGAAGGTGAGAAAGCTGCTAGGGAAACATACACATACTTCAGGGCTGTCTCCAACATGAGCAGCAGAGAGAGCAGAGAGGCCTGGGGGAATGTCTCCAGGGAGGTCGGGGAGCCATCCCTGGGAGCAAGACAGGGCTCAGGGACAGTGAGGGTCTAGGCCAAGCTTCTTCAAGTTCTCTTCCATCTCAGTGATGGTTTTCCCTGAAAATACAGGCTCACACACTTGGACTCCAGGCTGGTGCACTCTCCCATGACTTAGTAAATACAATCTGTGATCCTTATTACACAGGACCCACTTATTCCACTTGCTAGGACCCAGAAGGATTGACAGAAGATCTACCACCATGGAAACGAGCCCCGCTGTGCATCCAGTTGTGCCCAGGAGAGGTTCCTGCCCTCAAACACGCCCAGTGGGTTCCCGCCCAGGATGCAGACAGACACTGGCCTGCCTTGCTATTTCCCTTCTACCAATTCTTGGGAAATCCTTCCAAGTTAACCCCACCCTCTTCCTCTTGCCCAAGCAGCATCTACACAGAGAGGGGCCCTAGGATTCTAGTCTCCGAGGACCCATTTCCCTATCTAGACCTTGACAGCTCCCAGAAGATACTGAGTTTGCTTCTTATCAACCCACCTTTTTACCAAGAGAAGGCCGAGTTACTTCCCTTTCTGGGGCTCAAGAGATGGTGAGGATTTTCATCAAAACTCAAGAGGAAGGTCGAGAGTGTAGCTCAATGGTAGAATTATTGCCCAGCATGCACCAGGCCCTGGGTTCCACCCCCCGAGCAGGGCCAAAAAAACAAACAAAAAAAAGGTAAAAATAAAACCTAGAAGATGAATACTGATCCAATACTGTAAATATACTGAACGCCACCGAACTGCATGAGCTCAGAAATGGTTGGGGTGGTAAATCTTACATGTATTTTTACCACAATTTTAAAATGCTCATAATTCCAAAACAAAAACAAAAAAAAAACTAAGATGATGTCACAAAGGTTAAACATAGAAGTTTAACTCAGGTTTGGCTCAGATGTCCCAGCAATTCCACTCCTAGATTTATACCCAAAATAAATGAAAAGATGTGTTCACGCAAAAACCTGTTCAAACACTCGCGGCACCATTATTCCTAACAGCTACAGCTTGGGAACAACCCACGTGTCCACGGAATGATGAACAGATCCAATGTGACAGATCCATACATACCACAGGAGGTCACTCATCCACAGAGGTTCTGACACATGCTACAACACGGATAGGCCTTGAAAACAGTAGGTGAAAGAAGCCAGTCACTAAGGCCACATGTTGGGTTACTCCATTTACAAGAAATGTCTCCAACAGACACAGAAAGGAGATTAATGGTTGCCTCAGGCTGGGGTGGGGATACAGGAAAGGAATGGAGAGGAACTATGAATGGTAGGTGGGGCTGGGGGAAGAAATTATTCTAAAATTGTGCTGATGGTTGCATAACTCTGCATATACTAAAACCCAGCAAACGTATATTTTAATGGGGGAATTTTAGGGTGTGTAAACTGTGTTTAAAAAGCTGCTGGAAAGAAAGCTAAGAGGAACCCATTCCATGAAGAGCTACAGTATCAGTTTCCTGCTGATCGTGCCCAGGCCAACCCAATGCCTTCTACACCAGCTCTTCTGTTCCCTCAGGGCTCTCCCCCACACACTTCAAACCAGCTTCAAGTCAAAACTCTCATTCCCCCACCCCTCCCCACCCCACCCCCAAATTAATAATTATGGCTCCAGCTCCAAGTGGTAAGAGGCTCTCCACTCTGTTCACATAGCCGTTTATTATAGATAACAGACGTTTTGCTCTCAGAGTTTCAGGATCATGGAATCAGCTCCTATGTAATAAACCCTCCCTACCAGCACTGCCTCATCTTTTATTGTTGTTCCGTGGTGAATGCAAGCTCCCATCTCAACACGCAGCTTGAGCAGTTCACGGTGACAGAGCACAGCATAAAATTAAGGAATACTGCAGCATTTGTTGCTTTAAATAATGTAATATACAACATACAGAGTTTCTACGCTTTTAGGTCCAACAGAGTGCAGGGGAGAGGGAAATCCTCTCGTGTCTGCCTGCCTGTGGTCCAGGATCAGAGAAAACTGGATGCTTTAAGAAGTGATGAGAAGTTTTTGTAAAAGCTCATCAGGCAGGAAGAAACGGACCCATCTCCTGGCCCTGATATGGTACTGATACCAGAGGCTATCAAAGGGCACTCTTAGGGTAAATAGGCACCAGGGAGGCTGGAAGAAACACCCAGCTCAGAGAGGCGAAGGCAGACTTGGGGACACTTCCCATGCTGAATGCTGGGGACGCTCACAGGGCTCGGTGACGGCCCCTCCACTGCCAAGACACACCTGACTGTGACTTCTGCCATTCTCCCGCGAGTGTGGGGCTGCTGGGTGGAACACCCTGCAGGCAGTTCCACCCACCCTTTCCCTCCCACGGAGGCATCTGGGACAGTGTGGTGGAGGCGCTAAAGATGCCTATAAAGACAAACCAGCCCGGAGGTGGCCTGGAGCCCAGGCGGGCGGCACAGGTCCAGGGACGAGGAGCTGGTGCCGCCCTGTCATCACCGAAAGGAATTAAGCAAGCACTCGCAAGCCCTGCCACTGAATTTCTGCACTTCTTTTATAGACTTATTAAGAGTAATTTGTTCTCCTGCAGCTAAAGCACTAGCTGGTTGCTATGATTCCACACAGGAACAGTTAGGGACTGTGCTGACTGGAACAGTTAGGGACTGTGCTCACCGTGGAGTGTCCAGTGCCCCTGAGCTTCCACGGGGAGGGGGAGGATGGCTGGGCATCCCACACCTGGCACAGGTCGATCCAAGACTTCACTATAAACTCGCTCTCTTGTGCAAAATGGTCCCAAGAGGCTACATAGAAACATGAAATAATCAAAGAAGGCAGTGCCAGGCAGGAATGAGAGCTGCTCTAATCCACTCCAATCCACAGTCTGTGTGGTATGTACACCACCATTGATATTTTCCCCTAAGGGAATTGACCTCTTTATCACCTAAACAATTAAAAAAAAAAAAAACCTACATATTACTCTCATAAATGGAGCACAACAGAATTATCACAAGTCAAATGTTAAACTCACTCCCATTACCCAATTTCAGAGGCAGCTGCCTTGCGGGGTTGTGGCTCAGTGGTAGAGCACTTGCCTCACGCATGTGAGGCACTGGGTTTGATTCTCAGCACCGCATATAAATAGATGAATAAAATAAAGGTCATCAACAACTAAAAAAAATAAAATAAAATAAAAGGTAACAAAAGAGGAGGAGGAGGAGGAGGAAGAAAGAGATGACGATCATTCCAACAGAGGCACATGTGGCAAAGACTGAGATACTTGTGATATGGTCCTTTATAGAACCCGCTTGCTAACCCCTGAGCTCATCCGTGCCTTTATTTCTCCACTTGAACTCAAGTTCAAGTGCACGGAGTGACGTGGAGGCACTCTGACACAGGTCTTCCAGCTTCAGAGTGAAAGAAGATTACCAAAGAAGCTGCTTTCCAATGCCTTCCAAATGCTGCTCTGTCTAGTCACTTTGACATTTTAAGAACGTCTAGTCAAGAAGAAGAAAAAAAAAAAAGAACGTGGGGCTACATAACTCATTAACTTGTTTCTGTCCTCAACTTCATTGAAGGTACCCGTCACATCCGTTGGCCCCAGAGCCACTTCCCCACCCCGGGGTTCACCTGTGTGGGACTTCACTCCGGCCGACCTATCTTCATCCTTGTCTCTCTGGGAAGATGAAAGGAGGGAGGTGAGTGAAGGAGACCCCACCTCGAGGTGTCTGATGTGACATTACCCGTCACACAGCCAGCTGCAGTCACCAAACCTTCTCCAGGTCCAAGATGCTGGAGGTGTCCAGGGACCCTCCCTCACTTACCCTTGGCTGACACCCTGCCCTGCTTTTATAAGTAGTTGCCTCATTAAATCCATCTCAAATTGCCCAATTTGAGAATGCCACCTGTTCCCTGCAGGGCCCCTGATGGCTAGTGTTAGGGACAGTGAGCTCTGGGTGCCTGCAGTTACTGATGACAACCCACTCCGAGGAGGATGGCTTGGCAGTGTGGTACTGAGACGCCCTCCTTCCTGTTACATGAGCTGTTCCAGGAGACCAACAGCCACCACCGCAGTCGCAAAAGTTCCTAGAGTCAAGCGATCACTGTATCATCAAAACAAATATCTGGTTTATTTAAAGTTCCTCAATTTAACCGAATGACATCTGAGCAGCTAGTATGCTGCAGACACGTTGCTCGGTCTTTCGCGCACTTAGAAATTCAGCCACCAAGCCTCATTTCACAAATGAGAGCGAGGAACCTCAACTGTTGATTGATGGTGCTTATCCCAGCTCTCGGTGGCTGGGGCGGGCGTCATCCCAAAGCTCTCTTCAGTCTGCCCGGATGCTACCTTGGACCCACCTTCAAGGCTGGCCAGGATCCAGCCAGTGACACCTCTCAGCAATCTAATCTGTCCAGGCGTCCTGGTCACATTATAGCAATAAAAGGAAAAACAGGACCAGGGAGGAACATTTTCCCAAATAACAGAAAATCCCTGGCAGCCCCATGCATATAACTGCAGCACCTGGATGGGCCAACAGGAGAGAATATCTAGCAGAGCTCGACCCGAGTGTGAATCCTGGGAGGTCCAGTCACGCCATTTCTATGGCATAAAACAAATGACCAGTATGCTACAAGCAGAGGTCCCTCTCCTGAACCTTCTCTGCTCTGAACGGCATGGACAAGGATGCCAGGGCCTGCTGTGGATCTGCAGCTGCTACCAAACTGCATCATTGAAACGGAGTGTTCACTGAATGGAAGAATTTTCATGTCACATTTTTATCAGCTCACAGATCTGAAGAGGTATAAGAAACCCCATCAGACCCTGGCTGTGTGACCTTGGACAAGCCACTAGATGTCTCTGTTTCAGTTTTCCTACATGAAACAGGAATCATGACTTGGGTTCACCTACACCTCCATCCCTACCCCAGGCCTATCTTGTTCCTAATGTGAGGATCAAGGGACAGAGGCAAGATAGAGGTTAAAAATCTCAAATTAAACTGGGGAAAGTTTAAGGGGAAGTTACTTAACTTCTTTGAGCTTGCTTACTCTTTCATCTCTGCAAAATGAAGAGGGTCAAAAGAATTAATGTGTGTAAAGTACTGAATATGTCAGGCATTAGTGAGTTCAATAAATTTGCAGTATTATGAGCTTCTTAATTTATGAGAGGTCTTACTAGTAGCCAACTTTAAAAGTGCTATGAGGATTAAGTAACCCAAATAACTGATTTACAGTATGAAGGTATTTTGTAATTGACAAACAGTATTCAAATATATGGTTTAAATTTTTAAAATTACTCATGTATAACTAATTAGAACAAATTTTAAAAACTTAAATTGCAAGAGCTAGAGGTGTAGCTCAGTGGTAAAATGCTTGCCTAGAATGAAGGAGGCCCTGGGTCCAATTCCCAGAATCGCCAAAAAAAAAAAAAGTTATTAGATGTATTTCCATCTGCACTAATTCAGAAGGCACAAGATTTGACGGCTATTGTCTGGAAATATTAAAACTGAATTTAAACTATTAAAAGTAGGAACAAAATGGGTAAACCTTAAAAGCATAACTAATAATGACTCAGGTTTTTAACACCAAATTTTTATTTTAAAATAATTAAATATCTGAACATCCCAGTTTCTGTCGCACTACCAACCAAAGCCTTTTCTGCCCTTGGTCGTGACCTGGGGGGTTGGCAGTGACCGTGGCCATCGTGAATGTCACCGTGTGCCATTCAGACTCAATGAAGTAAACACACGTCACGCTTCAGCCGGTGGCCCTGTTACCTCAGTCTGGCTTGAGCCAAATCTGGAAGCCTGAACTTGCATTAAGAAAAGGAGAGGCTTCGCCAGTTCCGCTGTAAGGTGGATTCTCCAGTTTCTTGCGCTCTGAAGTCAGGCAGAGGCCAGGCCTCCTTCCACGAGGCCTGCACAGTCACAAAGCCCAGTTATTTGTTTTGCCAACCCGTGTGTGTGTATACACTGATGGAAATGTCTGCTTCCACGTCCCGCCTGACGTCGCTACAGACACATGATTAAAGAACAACTGCGAGGCGTTTGTTTTTCCCTCATCCCCTCCGGCCTGGTTGTGAAGCAACCTCGCTTCCGGCCTTTTAACTTACATCTCTGTCACTTATCATCCACTCTTTTTTGTTGACCTTTATGTGTACAATGTTGCTTCAGAAACCTTTTTCAAAGGAAAGGTCAAAACGAAAAGTCACTGGGAAGGATGCCAGGTGGCCAGCAGCCAGAGAGGCAGCGCCCAGACCTGGGGCTACAGGTGACACGTTGACGCAGGCACAGGCAGGTGGACAGGGCTGGCCGAGAGCACGGCCCCAGTGCGGCGCGCTCTCTGGGCCACCTGCACCGGCCCAGGCCCAGTGGCCGAGCCAGGATCCTTCACTCAGGGGTACTCGCTGTGTCTCCCCCTCCATGCACACCCTCCGTGAGGAGCTGTGGGTGACAGATAAAGTTGTAGACGTGGCCCCCGCCCCCAAGAGACTCATGATTCAACTGAGGAAAAAAGACATAGGAAAAGGCTTAAGGACAGCAAAGGAGAATGTCAGAAAGACAGAGGGATGGGAAACGGGAAGACCCCCTCAGGATGACTGTCCTGGGATGTGGTGGAAGGAGGAGGGAGAAGCTGATTGGACAGATGATCTGATAGACAGGACGGAGCAGATGCAGCCAGTTATGGACTCTGAGGGGCAGGAGTCAGGTGAGTCAATTAACTCTCAGATCTCAACTCTGCATGACTGGAAGAAATCCCAAGTTGGGATCTGCAGGTACTGAGTTTGAGCTGACACAGAGACCTAGGTAAGACACCGTGACCCTGCCACTTGGACCCCACCAGTGTGCAGCGTAGTCAAACGGCTGGTGGATGAAGGTGACTGGAAATCTGCGTGGGACTGCTGTCAGCACTGCACAGAGCAGCAACCAGCCAAATCAATCAGAAACAACCAGCAAGCGCCACAGGCAGAGGCCAGCTCTGCTTGGGCAAAACGCACATCTGCCAAATTTGCGGGACGAAGACTGGGCACTGAAAGAACAAGAGACACAAAAGAAAACAGTGGCAAAAGCTAAAATCCATCCGAGCCATCTGCTGTGGGCAAATGGCTGATAAGGGCAGAAGAAACTTCCACAAAAACATAACTGGGAAATAATCCATTCTGGTAAGAATAACTTCATAAAAAACAAAAAGTTTAAATGGTTCATCTGCGCTCTAAAAACCTAAAACCTTAGACTGAAGTCCACTAAGAAAATTATTTTCATTGAAAATTCCCTGAAGACATGTCTCTGATAAAATATTTTTGTTCCTAAGAGTCAAAATATCCTCAGATCCCCAAAGCGTTGTCCAAATGCTCTGTGTCCAGCAAAGCAGATGGACATACCTGCCACACAGCTAGGCGTGTGAGACTCTGCACCCAGGACTACAGATGCTGGCTCACCAGAGGCAAGTGCTACCAGGAGGAGCTTCCAGGAGGCCAAGAAGGCTGTCCGCAGGACCAAGGGAACAGCCACATTTCAGGAGCTGAAGAAGGAAGTATCACAATAACAAAGGGGAAACGAGCAAAGTCTAAGGACTTCAAAGGCAGGCGGACTTCTACGCCACCAGAGTGTCCAACTCTGTCTGCTGCCCTTAAGCCCCACACCCTCACCTTGCCAAGCGAGCCAAGAGCCAGGCAGGGCACACCTTGATGGTAGCCTAGTGTGTGGCCATCACATAAGATATAGGATGGCACAGTTAAATCTGAATATAAGTATGTCCCAAGTAGATCATCAGTATGTCCCAAGTATGCCAACATACAATCTTTCAGCAGTAAGAAGTTACACTAAATAATAATAATAATAATAATAATAACCCACTGCTAACCTATGATTCAAATTTAACTGAGAACCTTTTATTTGTGATGTCTTGTGCTGAGAGCTCAGGTCCTGCACCCTCATTCATTCTGGAGCAGGGCGAATGGTCTGGGCCAGGGGCCTGACTGTCACAGATCGCCACTCTAAAGGCACTCGGCAGACCACTCTAATAAGTAATGCCTGGCTTATGTGATAAGCCCTCTCGCCTGTGGGTCTGTAGCAAGTGGCCTTTGAACGACGCAGAAAAGAGAATAGCCAACCATATGAAGTAACTCAGAGACACAAGAGGGGGTGAGGACTGAGAGCAGATCCCTAGATTGCCTTAATAGAAAAAGGGGTACTATGAGTAACTAGCCTAGTGGCTACAGTTCAGTGTCCAAGGGATGAAAACTGGTAGCAAGAGCCTGACCTTCTCTAGAGCTCACTTTAATCATAAGGAAACAGGGTTCAAGGCCAACTGCTGTGCTATCACCGTATCTGCAGAACCTCAAGGAATGACCGCCCTTTAAGGGCGAGAAGTTTGGTTAATTCAAAGTGGGCACCTGTAAAGCACCTGGCCAGTGTTTGCTGCAGGAATGAGGAAATGAATGGACACGGTAATTCTCAAAGAGCCTACCTCGAAATTTAGAATTGTATGACTGAAAACAAAGTCTAGAGTAAATCTCGACATTTCATAGTGCACCTAATATTTTTTATTCTTTAACTCGTCTGTCTGCTGAGGGTTACTTCCAGTACCAAACAAATGAATAAAACACCTGCCACCCCACCTGATGGAGCACATGGTAAGTTCTCATCAACAAAGCAGAGGAGCAAGGCCACCACCTCCCAGGATGCACTTTTTTCTCTGCCCCTTTTGTGTAACTACTGCAACTGTCCTTTAGTTAGGGGGAGCAGGAACATGTAACTAAACAAACATCTGAGAACACCACAATTTTCTTATTTATTGTTATTTATTTTCTTGTTTATTATTACTCAACCCAGTGCCAACTTCTCTTGATCTACGCTGGAAGAATTCCCAGGGACACCTTATCAAAACAATAAATTCAAAGAAAAAAAAAGATAAAGAGCAAGAGAGAAGATGACGACAACATATATTTTTAAAAGATAATATTGTGTACTCCTTTCAACCTATGATAAATCCCCAGTATATTTTCAGTTTTTCAAAAGAAGCTTTTATTTGCTTTATTACTGTCAACAATCTATTCCTCCAAACAGCCCAAAATTAGAATTTACAAATAAATAATTGAGCCTGGACCAAGGGGAAGTATATCTAGCTTTTGGATATGCTATTAAACACCACTTGGCATAAAACAACTATGCCATGCTTCTAGCCCTAAACTGTTAGGTATTTTATAATACAGCTAAAAGAATTAAGCTGAAAATTGAATTTATGTACAAGTTAATCCATAAGGGTTTTGTGCCATTGCCCAAAAAAATTTTAGATTCCAAATGTAGTCTGTGTTCTTCTAATTTTTTCAACATGACACAAAGGAACACATTTCTGTCTTCACTAAAGAGACAGCCTCTATGGTCAGCCGCTAGGGTCCTGCAACTTCCAAGGAAGGACCTATCAGCCAATCAGCTCCCTGTTCATAGTTGAAGACGGATTTTTTGAAAGTCATTTCTACCAAATATTATCAATGATCTGCCTTCTTCATGCTCCAGAATGGGCATAAACTCATGGGCCTGCAAAATCAAGAGGAAATACAAAGCCTTCTTAGGTAAAAAGAACCACCCAAATAGCTCAGATAAAAATGACCAATTTTCTAACAGCAGAGAAGTAGCTAATGCAACCGACATGGTCTCACAATCTGGGATCAGTCCCTTGCTTCTTGGGGTCACCAACTCTCCAAAGGCCAACACCAGTACCAACTTCAAATCAAACTTAAGCTTTGTGCAACTGTAGACAGAGAAGGAGAGGAGGGGGGTGTTCCAGAGAGTCAGCCTTACCTGTGCATTTGTGAAGAGGCCTTGGTAGGAGAGAGCCCAGTGGCCTTTTTAGACAACAGATGCACCATCTTCAGCACCATGATGAAGTCAATGAAGAATAAAGAAAGAGAGAGGGAAGATCTACTGCCCACTCGCTAAGTGTGCAGGACCACACTGGGAAGTGGCCAGCCATTCCCTCAGTTCCCAGGCCCCAGGAAAGTGGCAGAGGAAGGCTGGGAGCTGGTTCCTACATCATGTGCACACCAGAGCCAAGGTCTGGCACTGACACCCCTATCCTTCCACATGCCACTCAGGTATTTCCAGTTCAGAAGAGTCCTTGCTGGGTTCTCTTTAAATACCTTAAGAGACGTGTTAATCTGGGTCTTTACAAATTCCTATATCCAGAGCACAACACAAGGCCCCTTCTAGAATTCAAATACAATTTCACATGTGATGTAGTCTTCTTTAACTGTAGTCTGAGGTGCTAATGGTAGAATGAACCTGACAGTCAGATGAGCTCGAGGAAGCCACCTTCTCTCCGTGCAGGGAGTGGGTGGGTCGGTGGAGGAAGCAGCGGGCTCGGGACAGAACAGTAACAGGGTACCAGGCAGCAGTGTCCCCTGGAGTGTGGCTGTGAAATCTCAAGGAAGGGAGGACATGGGGAAGAGAGGGCAAGTGATTCTAGAGTTTGCCTCCAAGAGGGGGGTTCCTAACTCAAACAAAGAGGCAGTGTCCATCTTGGGGTGCAACTCTCTCTACAATGCCAAAAGAATGTAAAAAAGACAGTTCGGATGGGGTCTTGGGGACCAAGTTTACCCCTGCTCCTTTCTCAAACACCTGTCCGGGGAGCCAAGAACATAAGAAATAATATCCCGGTCAAACTTAGTCTACTCCAGCCAAAGGTCCTGTCTTGGGACAAGTTCACAAAGCAAGCTTTGTGAGCAGGCATGCCCCATGATAGCACTGTCCAAAGATTCCTGATAAACCCCAAACACTCCTGGCCCCTGTGTGCTGTGCAGCTACAACCACGTTCTTCGGGAGCCTACCTCCCTTCCTCCCAACGTTTTCCAGGTTTGGTGAGTGTGTTACAAGCCACACAAAGTCTTTTTTGCTTTGCTTTTTATTTATTCCAAAACATTTGCAAGACCTGACAAAGGACATGGCTGGTTTTCGAAGCTGGTTGGTAAGTGTGGCCCATGGCATTTGAAACTCTGATCACATCTCTGTTCCTAAGATACAGGAATCTTGGGGTATCACGATCCTTCCAGGCGACTCTTAGGAATGCTCTGCTATCCCCAAACAAAAGCCAAGGCTTCTTTTGTAACACAATCCTTATCACATTTCTGCCCAGAGAGCAGATATTGAAGACATCTGAACTTGGACTGCAAAACTGAGGTGCCCTATTTCCCTTCCCCTAAATCTGACTATTTGCCATCCTTTGTCCTCCTGAAAACCTTCCCTGAACTGGGGGCACTGCTCTGCGCGCGCTCCTCAGTACAAGGGCATGCTGTTTTTATATGCACACATCTGCATATGTGAGTAACAATACCCCTTCATGGCTGGATCAGACCTGCTCAGCAAATCTAAAGGACCCTGGGCAAAATGTTGAGGCCAATGAAGAGTACCAGGTGTCCCACACCCTGTCTCCAGGCTGAGTCTATCCAGGAGTCCAGGGGAGGCCAGGGAACAGCTGCAGGGGCTTTTACAAGGGCAAATGCGGTACAATCTCCTTGCAATGACAGTTTCTTCCTGGACAAGACTGAGAGCTGGGAGGTCACAGTGGGTATCTTTGTCCTACACCAGATACGCCTAGTGCTCCATGCTCCTGAGATGCATTCGGTACCTGCCGCAGGGCTGACAAGAGTCCTCTCATTCGGAGACACAAGACTTCCTTCCATACTATTTCCCTTTCCTCTGCATGCAGGACCTGGAGGCAGGCAGGAAGCCCTCTCTCGTCTTTCACATTGTGCTTTTCTTTACTCTGCCAGGGGGAAGTCTGTTGCTCAAGAGGTCGGGGAGAAGCAGAAGCAAGAGCTCCATGAAGTGTTTGCCAAAGGCGCTGCGGGCAGAAGGCAGCTCTTGCTAGATTTTTCATCACAGAGGTTCAGTAGGGGTTGCTGCTGCTTCTGCTGCTGCTGCTGCAAGGCTTCACCCCCAGTCCACGCAGCGTGGGTTAACACAGGCGGGATTTCTTTCCCTTTCCTTTGATGAGGTCTGTCTGTATTTTGATGTGTAGGACTGGCTCATAAGTCTTTTGAAAAATAACCTCTGACAGGCTTCCTCTCTGGTGAGATAGTTTGGAGCTGAAACTTCTCATGGCCTATCCTGACATTCCAGCCCTCCCCAGGAGTTACCCTGCACAACAGAACCCTGCTGCCCAGCTCGACCGACACCAGGAAATGGCCGGCCGTCATGAATGGATTAGCATCCACTAGTGGGCAATCAGACTGAGAAATGCTGCGTCCAAAACCACACGCTCCACAGTTGCAACAAGGAAACTTACCATTTCGAATGCAGAAGCTCTTCTGGAATAGTCCTTTGAGGGAGCACAAGTCTGGTGAACCACATGGACACTGTCTCCAGGTACCTTACCCCCAGCCCCCACTTTATAAGAGTCATTGTGCCTTCTGGGAGTATCAGAGTCCTGCTCAGCATTTCTGGGCCTATGCAGACAAAGCCAAGATTCTCAATGACAATCTTTCATGTCCTAAGAGCAGAACTCCTGTCCCCAGTACACCTGATCACTGTTACCCCTGGACACTCGCTTTCACATATCACCAAACCACACAGTGCTCTCCCATGGGTCTTTGGTCACCTCTATCCTTTTTAGAGCTGGAAATCCCAAAGAAAGTAACATCTTAATGCAATCCCTTCTAAATCGGTAACCAGAAAAGGTGGCCCGAGCATATGTCTTGCCCAGGGTGATAAGAGTCCACAGCATTGTGGTCTATGTGCTTCCAGGTCACTGAAAGGGCAAGTCTAGGGTAGATACACACCCTAAGGTGGCCTCACTTTGAAGATTGAGGAGAGTGTGGCGAACGCAGCAGGGGACAACAGAGATGGCCTATCTGGGTTTTCGGGTTCTCGGGGCCCAGGAGGCTCTGCTAAGAATCCAGGACTCCTCCACCAAGTTTCTTCTACCTGCTCACACCTGGTCTCCTAGTTCCTTCATTAATGCGTGCCCTTTCCTGAGACCATTCCACGTCACTCTCTTCACGCGCACCGTCCATCAACGCTGGTGCAATACACACCTTACAACGGGTGGCATAACCTTCTCCTTCACGGGAATTTTTCACACTTCTGAACGTGTCATGATTTCTTCCCTTGGCTGCTTCGTTAAACAATCATGACACATGTCTTCAGCTGACCAATCCCCCATGCAAGGTGACAAGTGCTGTAAAGCAGAGGGACTGTTCATGAGCCCAACTGCACACTTCCACCCATGCGATCTGTTGTCCATCTTAAAGCCTGGTGAGGAGAATAAACAGTATGCACCTCTTAAGTGACTGAAAAGGTGATCGTAAGCGATCTCTAAATTCCTGCAAGACGTACCATGAAAACTAATCTGATTCCCCCCCCAAACAAGGCCATGATGGGATTTTTATAAATTCAACCCGTGCCTCATGCAAAATTCACAAGCTGTCAAAGGGCACAGAATAAATCCTAAGTCCCTCCACCACCAACCCCACCATACCCACAACCACCCCGGGCCTTTCCTGGAACAGGCAGCCTTGGCTCACACTTTATAGGAGTGATCACAAGTTTCAGATTTTGAAGAAACATGTAAATGACATTTCTTTTTTATTTTCCTGCCTTTCTGAATTATTTTTAGTTTATTGTAATTGGTGTTTCTATATCCTACTCAACAAAAAGCCTTCTAATGAGTATATGAGTTAGTGAACGAAACAACAGCAAAACTAAGCCACATACCTGCATTTTATAACACCCCATTCTCATGCCCCCGCACCACTTTCCTGTGAGAAGGTGCAAGAAAACCATTTAGAATAAGAAATTTCAGGGAACGCTTAGGCGTTTCTAGGTGATCAGTAGAACATCTGGGAAGCTTAACACTATGTCGAGGCTCTTTAAGAAACTGTTCCGCTTCATCCCCTTTAAATTTCTCTCCACCAACTCATGTGCTGGGCAGAGATCCTTGAACTCAATGGCAGGCTAGACACAGCCAAGGTGTAGTTATGAGTATTCCAAGTCAGATCTCTCCCCCGGGCAGAGTCCAACACCTCCACAGAGGTAGAACAGATTGGGAACTGTGCCCAAGCACCCTTTCTCCCCTTAGCCATCCCTTCCTGAGATTTCTTAAGAACCAAGAATAAGTAAACTGCAAGGAGGTTTAACCACAAGGGCATACACCCAAATGCGTGCCAGCTCTTCCAAGGGGCACCCTTGTTTCAGGTCTTCTGAGCAGGGGGCCCAGAAACCTGGCAATCCATGCCAGCTCTGTCAACACCATGGCCACCCCCACAGGCCCTCTCCAAGCCAGGTTCATCTTCCCCTTGCCCGACCTTAATTAGAAAGTTCCTGCATCTGCCTCTTCCATGAAGAATTTCCTGACGAAGAGGGAACATGTAGCAACCTCTCCTTAGCTCATTTCCACCGCTCCATCGTCTGGAGAATTCACTTTGCATGTTAATTGACACCTACTCTTTTACTAGCAAAGCAAAGACACATTTACGGGCAACCTCAGGAACGGGATTTTTCATCTGGCAGAAACCTCTCTGAAGCCTGAAGTTTAACCCTGCAGACACCATTCCTAACAGGGATCCCATTTACTCAGCCTGGCAATAGCCCCAAAGCTTTGATCCTCAACACTGCCTACCAAGTGGGAAACCATGACTCTCCATTTCCACGCAGGGAAACTAAGGCACAGAGTTGCCGCTGGTCGCACAACAGAAAAGAAGGTGTCCATCATTCAGCTCAATTCTCCCCCCATGCTGCTTTCTCTCTGCAGCACTCTGTCCTCTCCCCTGCTGTCAGGCCCTGGGCTATCAGTTCTCAGCACTGTCAGCAGCCCCACCTCTGCAGTGGAACTTATCACTTCCTATCTGCTGTAAACAGATAAGCAGGCTGGTCAAAATGAAAGCACAGACTACAGACGGGGCCACCAGGCCCCTCCAAAGGCACTAAAATAAATGGGCACGGGACAGCAATTTCTTCACTTCCGTTGAAAAGGCACTTTTTGAATGTCTACTCTGTACCACTCACTGCTCCAGGTACAGAAGACACGAAGACAGATGTGGCCTGAGATCTTTCAATCCGTGGTATTCCTAAATGACTGCAGGTTCCAGCATTTTCTAGGGGCTTGCCACTCCAGGTGATCCTGGAGTTAGAAATGTAGTCTCTCAGAACCCATCTGGGCCTCCTGAATCAGAATCTGAGTTTCAACAAAATCCCCAGGGGAGGATTTGTACATAACCCTGGTCTAGATAGCATAAAGACACCCAGAGTTTGACTTTAAGATAGGAAAGGCCCTGTCATATTATGCAAAATAGTTTACTTAAATGCTTAGGAAGATATAATCCCTCCTTCTACCCTTGTTGCCGGCCTCCACTGGCACATCTGTCCAGTCCCTATACACCTACCTACCTATGGCCTTTAGACCGTGATGAAGGAGTGACAGAAATAACTAAGAGGCACATCACAGAATTCACCTAATATGCACAACTACAATGGAAACGCTTCCAGTTTTGTGTGTTATATTTCCAGAAATGATATATTACAGTAAGTGTTGACCTAGGTTTAGAGTTTTACTTTTAGTAGTGTACACCTTGCATCCTTCAGAGAAGTCCAGACCTAAGAGGAATATGGCTCTCAGGCCTAGGCAGGGGGCCTGCACCGTGTCCACACTCACTATCAAGTGGGCACAAAGTTCTGCCAGTTCAAGGAAATCTAGTAGCAAGAGCAATTCTAGGAAAAGGGACAAGAACTAAAATGTCTGAGTCTCTTCATTTGGACCTGGGGCAGCACTTCTTGCTCCGAGGGTCCCATTCTCTCCCTCTGTGCCTGCCTCCTAGTGCCTCTCAGGGCAAAATGATACTTCTTCCTTTACATAACTGGACACCTCACCAGAAAGAGACAACTCTGGGGGTCAGAGCCAGAAGCCCCTAAGAGGCCCCAACTCAACCACCAACACAAGAGCTTATACGGTAGCACAGCAAGATCTCCCTTGCAGAGGCTCCACCAGGACAGTGGAAGGGCACCCAGGAAAGTGACTTGAATTCATGTTGAGTGTTATTTTCCACTGGGCACTACTACTCCAACTCAAAATTGCCCAAGGTATACAGTTGCACTCACCAGATCAAAGACTCACAGACATTCAGTGATTACTGAAAAAAAAAAAAAACCTCTACTGCACTAATCCCTACCTCAAATTAGTTTTGATCACTTTCTAAATTCTGACTGCAAACTCTAAGACCAATAAGATGAACATTTCCCAGTTCAGGACAATTATTCAAAGAATTAATGATATTCTTACTTAATATCTCCCCAAGATAGCCCTTTAGGAAGAAAGTAAAATGAAAAAGAAATGTCTTCTAACAAAAGTGATTTTTAAAAAACCAAAATGGCTGTTAAAAATTTGACATTATAGATTTGTGAGGAGTGCGTCACTCAACTACATTTAAAGATTATCACTTATTTCAAATAATATGTATGTAACAGCATAAAACCAAATTTATGAAGTTCCTACTCAAATACTAACAGTGGTGGCAATTTATAACTTATACATGCATTTTTTAAAAGACTGTAAATTAAGTACTCTGAATTCTTACAGCAAATTTATTTTTATTGAGCATAGTAAATAAAAGAGGTTTGCAAGGAACAGGACAGATATTTGTACAGTGTTTTAATAAACTAGGGCAATTTATTTTATTTTGTGTTAGTTCTGTTATGTCACTATGCCCTTGTTCAATGGAACTAACTCCCTTGATTTACAATTGTTTTAAGAATTACATACACAGGCTTTGTTATTTAAGAATATTTACTTGCTAAATCAAAATAAAATTCAAATTCTTCTTAAGCAAAAATCCATTCACCCTTTCCAAGAACTATTTAATAATATAATTGTCATTGCTAGTATTATATTTGCAATACTCTGTTCAACTTTAATCCAATAGATTGGACAGACCCCAAATTAACTTTTCTATTAAAGCATCTTTTTCCTGTTGTACTCACAAATCCTTAACTCTGAAAGAAAAGGCTAACTTTTCAGACGTGTTCTTTCTTAAAACACATTGGAAAAAAAAATACATTCAAGGAAATTCAAAGTACTTGAAATTAATAATGTAAGGGGGATGGGAATATAGCTCAGTTGGTAAGAGTGCTTGCCTCGCACGCACAAGGCTCTGGTTTCAATCCCCAGCACCACAAGTAAATAAATAAATAAATAAAGGCAGGCCCATTTCTGAGAAACACACGAACACACACACACATATCCTGACCAGGCCACCTCTAAAAGAGAGTTGATGCCAGAGTTACTCAGTTTGCAACTCAACGCAAGCTGGGAAGTTCACAGGTGTCCTGTAAACCTGCTCCCCTGCTGGGAATCATCACAAGGAATAAAGTCCAGTTCAGACAGAAACTCTCACCACAAAAGAAACCTCTACTGCAAAATTTTCTCCTCCGAGAAGGGTCTAGACGAATTATTCTCGTACCTTTAGTGCCTGCAGCAGACCTGAGACTTGGGAAAGTTGCAGGCTAGGTGCATCCAAGCGTGGCAGTGTTTTGCAAACTGGAAGTGGCCACTAGGAGCACCCCTCTTTTTTAATGTCTTTAATGAAACAGAAAAGAATAAAAATTATCAAGAGTTTTGTGGGTAGAGGAAAGTGGCAGAGGTCTTGCCTAGCACGTGTGAGGCCCTGGGTTCCACCCCCAGGACCGTAAAAAAAATAAAATTATCCGAGTGCACTGTAGGAAAGAATAATGGGTAGGTGTTGTTTCATGGAAACTTCCAATCTTTTTTATCAATATGTGTGTCGCCATGTGTGGACTTGATGGCAATGTAAATTTAGTTCTTATTGTAGATAGTGGTCAAAGTTTCTGTCCTTGGGAACACCAGTGTGTGGGTAGCAGAAGTCACATTCCAAACACCTCCCGAGAAAGGCTTCTAGAACTCTGTGCTGACGGCTAGGACAGGCACTACCAGAGCCTTGAACCCCACGTGCCTATATCCTCCTGCAGGACCAGAGAGACAGGTGACAGCCTAAATGAGGGACATTTCCAAAGCTTATCTACATTGTATGTAGAAATGAAAAGCTGTATTTTCTGAAAACATTATAAATTTAGAAATCAGCCAGTATATCTCGGTCATCTTTGATACTCAAAAGATAAAAAATCCTAGGCAAATCAGGCAAAAATTTTCCACAACAGGATGGGACAGGCTGGCCCAATGGTGATTAGCTACAGGGTAGGTTGATAGAAAGCTCTAATTTTACGTGATCTGTGAAGATATCTAATAACAACCTAGCAAAAATGTAATATCCTGATCCTCCGATCTTAACAGGGCTGGATTACTCTAAATCGAAATGACAGAGCAAACAATTCACCATATGATTTGTACTGAAGTACAAAATATGGTGCATACTTATACCAAAGAATAAAATAAACCCCAAAGTGAGATTGTCTGGGCAGAATTGTAATAGAAACTTGAAATAACTTATTGTCCTATCTACCTGACAAATGTTACAATTTGCCTCAGTTATTTTTCCTTTAAAATATACTGTTTTACTAACCTATATAAATATTCCTTCAATAAATATTTGTTCAGCACTATCATAGGTGCTACAAACACAGCAGTAAACAAAACAAAGACTATTGTGGAGTAGGAGATGCTGGGGATTGAACCCAGGGCCTCTCAAATGTTAAGCATCCTCTCTAGCACTGAGCTACACTCCCAGCTCCCAAAGTTCAATGTTGACCACATTTTCTTTTTGTGATACCCAGATCTCATTAAGATAACGGTGAACATGGAAAATTACAATCGGGATTTTTTGGGTTTTTTTTCACTTTCAACATTAAAGTTTTCCCCATTAAGATCAAATGTTCTTTGAAAATGCCATTTTTATTGGCTACACAATATTCTAATGTGGAAACAGAATTATAATTCACCGAAAGTCATTTCCGAAAAAACACAAAGAGACATAGTTAAATCAAATACGTTCAATTTAGGAGCATAAGGAAAAAATGCAATCTTACCAACCTCAGAGACCCCGTGCCCTCCTCCACACTGATGGACACTCACCGGCTTTGCCACATCAAGGTCTGATTTGCGAATCTCCCTTTATAAGCCCCTCTCCCTCTTTGATCGAAGAGAACATTGTCTGCCCAGAACAATACGTTTTCATTTCAATTTCCCTTCTTTTCAGGAAAGGAAATGTTTGCACTTCAAAGGGTTTCTTTGAAGAGCAGCCCTCGGTGCTGGTCGGGCCAGGTTAGGAGTTACTGGGCTCAGCAGGGTGCATGGACCCTGGGCGGCTGCCCACCGGAGTCACTGTCAAGGCCAGCTCCTTCAAGGAGAGGGTCTGGGGCAGGAGAAGAACAAACAAACACATGGAAAAATACTTGAAGCTTTTGATCATGACCTTCAGAGGCCCCTTCTCACACACAAGGTAGGTTCGCAGCTCAGGGAAACTGAGGTGCAAAGAGTGAGGCATCGTGCACACTGAAAGAATAGTCTCCAACAAAATCATTCCAGAAAGCCGACTCACTTAGGAGGACCCATTCCAGGCCAGGAAAAAGGGGAGCCACTCTCAGTGCTGGCGGTGACGGCAGAGGGGACAACCCAAACAGAGAAGATCCAAATTCCACTGCACAGGAGTTTTGAAACCTTCTCCTAAGAAAGTCTGCGTTTGAGTAGCACAGTCATTAACAAAGCAACACAATTTAGAATTTTGCCTTTTACTTTTCCAATGGCCTCCTAGAAAGGACAAGAGGCTCACCCAGCGGCAAGTCTGCAACTATATGCAATAGCCACCGGGGGCCCATGCCGCAGCCCTCTGTCAGGCCCATGTGCATCCTTAACCTCTGCCAAGTCGAGGAAGCGAGGGGTACAGAGCAGACAAGAGAGGACCTGCAACACTTCAAGTCTCAAACAAGTCCTGCGTATGTGATAATGATCTCCGCCCTTCCCCACCCCAAGTACCTACGTGTGGGCACGAGTAAAGTGCTACCAAGGGAGGTTGTCAGCCTGCTCATGTGGGCAACCACCCAAAGAGTGGGCAGGGGCATGAAAGACAGCCTGAGGGCTCAGCTAAGGGGGCTCTTCCCAGGAGTGGGGCCTGCAGTCTGCAGGGCCAGGTGATCAACCACTTTTCTTACAATCCATTCACCTGGCCAAGTGCCAAGGCTTTGTGCAGCAATCATGGGCTTTTTTATTTTCTCCTGTCACTGTACTAGTTTCCAAGTTCTTCACGGTAAGCAGTCCCCCTTTTAGGAACTTTTTCTTAAAGTGAGAGCCTTTAAAAATTAAAAGACTTGTGATGCAGAAAATTAGAATACGGTAGAATACTAGACTAGGGTTCCTTTGAGCTCCAATTCCCCAAGAACATGTGAAGAACACCATGTGGACAATTCAAAGATGAACAAGGGCTGTGAACTTGATAACACCTCTGCATTGAGGTTAAGCTTCCTGGTTTTGATTCACTGTCAGGCTGCACGTGTTGCTCAGTGGAACAGAGTTTGCGGAGAATGCACAAGGCCCTGGGTTCCATCCCCAGCATTGAGAAAAGGGGAAAAAAGCAAAGATTTCACACTGCAGCCATCCTTGTTCTTAGGAAATACATGATAAAGTATGGAGAGGCAAATAACGCGTCAGGACATGTCAGAAAAGCGTGCATATGTGCACTCATGTGTGTCTATGTGGGGGAAAAGCAGAAGGGGCAAAATGGTGGCAACTGGTGGCCGGGAGGAAAGGGCACATGGGTTCCTTGTGCTCTTGAAGCTTTTCCTTAAGTTCAAAATGCTATCCAAAAAAAGCTGAAAGAGAAAAGAAAGAAATGAGAAAGAAGGAAAGCGGTGGAAAAGAGTTTTACTACATACCTGTCCGTTTCCTTTCCAGGAATTCTGAGGGTCCCCAAGGCCTGCACCCAAAACTCCCAGCTTCCTGGACCTGGTCTCATCCCAAGGGAGGGTAGGAGGTTCCCCTGCCACCTGAAAAGCTCTGGCCCCCAGGAAAGCACTCCTGAGGGTAGAAAGCTGCCACCCTAGGCTTTCCAAGGGTGTCAAAAGGGTGTCTTCAAAGGAAGGGGACACTTCCCCATGTCACCACGTGGCAGAAATCAGTAAATGAAAGATGGGGGCAGAACTACAACTACCACAGGCCTCAGAAGAATGGAGTGTAAACAGTTTCTGGTTCCCACAAGACCCCCTGCGAGGAGTTCTCCCTGCAGAGACATGGAGGTGGAGCTCAGGGATGAACGGATGGGCACCCCTGTGGTTTGGGGCAGGAAGCAATGTGTCCAGCCAGAGACTAGTGACGTGAATGACAAACTACTGACCCCCAAAGAATGCAGCCGGTTCTCTGCCACACATGCTGGCTCCTGAGTCTGGCCACCTGCCCAGCACAGCTGCCCCAGCAGCCCCCGGGCTCCAGCTGTGCAGGGAAGATCTGCACCCAGAGATGGTAGAGAGAAATCAGGGCCAGGGAGGGAAGGCTCCATCTGCAGGTCCCCACCATCCACGATAATAACCAGAGCTGGCCAACGGTGGAGAGGCCCTGCAAGCATCACCACAACTTGCCCAGAAACAAACGGGAGCAGTCAGAGGTGTGTGCTGCCATCTCAGCAGGCACCTGGCACACTGGGCACATTCCAAGAGAGGCTGGAGCCCAGGCAGGGCTGGCTTCACAGTCCCATCACACACATGGGGGCTGCTGGAGCCAAGCCACTTGGTTTCCAATCTTCCCTCTGCCACTTATTACCTGCTTGTGTGCCCAGTGGGGTAGCGAGGACCTGCCTTCACTTCCCCATCAGTCTGGTCCAACAGCTGGACCAGACTTGACAGGCAGTTACAAGGCTGGAAGAAAATACATCAAGCGCCAAGTACTCAGAAAGCACTAAACATGCACTTGTGACTCCTGACCTCATCTGTCCCCGCCTTCCTTCCTATCTGGTGTGAGACTGGTAGATGGCACTTGGTAGGCAAGGAAGAAGGTGTGGAAAGAGAAAGAGGGCATTTCCAAGCAAACCTTAACAGATCAATTCAAGCCACTTCATGGGAAGAATGAGAACTGTCACAATCGTTGGAGGAAATGACAATGTTCAGTTCCCTCCCTTCTCTGAGCCCCACTGAGGGATGAGCCCACCACCCTTACCCAATAGAGATATTACCTACTCAAAGAAAGGATGGAAACAGATGGCCCTGGGTTTTGGGGTTTAGCTCTTCTCAAACCCAAGGACTTTGGGTAATTTGGGTTCAATGTTGGGAATTAAGATGACTATAAGGACAGCCACTATACCCACACCCACTAAACACACATCCCCTGCTAAACACACAGATGTGCATACACACACACACAGCGAACACTAAGAAAGGGGCTTCCCAGAGGTGCTCAGAGTGGCCAAGCCCAAGACTGTGGACCCCAAGGTGGCCCCTGGATCTCATCAGGCACATCCAGGCAATAGAGCCAAAAGCCCAGGGCTGTCATCATTCCCTCCAGACCCAGGACCAGAGGGGATGGGGAACTTGTCAACAGATTACTCTAAGGCCCAAATGCCCCACAACACCCTGAATTGGGTACATTCCAAGGAAAGGGGGCTACATTTTATTGCCATGGCAAATGGAGAAGCAAACTTAAGTTGTTTTAAAAATCATTTTTCTCCCACATCTAAATCAAAGAGTTAACCTTTCCTTCCACTGTAACTGTTAAGATTTATGTTAAATACTGGGTACCAGATGCTGTAAGTGTCTAACATCCATTATCTCATTTAAATCCTCTCCACCCTGAAAGGTAAGCACTAAAAGCCAGGTGCAATGGCACATACCTATACCTCCAGTTAGCCAGGAGGCTGAGCCCAGGAGTTGGAGACCAGCTTCAGTAATGCAGAGATGCCAGTCTCAAAAAATAAATAAATAAGTAAAATAAAAGCCAATTACTATGCAAGCAGCGTGGGAAAGGATTTCCACGTGGTACAGGAAATACTTTAGAACAGGCATCCCTGTAAGCGGGGCTCACTCTGTCATTCAGCCCTTTCTTTGGGGATGGGTCGTGGCTTCTACTTTGACCCCAAAGTTTGGGGAGTGGGGCCATAAGCTCAGGTTGGCTATATCAAGCAGTCACCACTGCTACATGGTCTCTATGATCCGGAACTAGGACCCACTGTTGAACACACAGGAAAAATGTCTGATTGTCCGTATGGTCAAGAACTATCTGAACATCCTGAAAAAAAGCCCTGCAGAAGGAATGTGGAAAGGTAAGGGAATGCGTCTGCCCAGGCCCTCTGCACCCCCAGAAAAGGGAGGGGGAAAGGAAACACAACCTGGAAAAAGAGAGACAACGGAGAAAGACACAGTGCTACCAAGAAAAGGGACATTCTTTCTCCCACCACTATCTAAACTGGAAATAGAGCTGATTTCAAAAAAGAATTTGCATGAATTTGACACCTTTGTCAAAGGATCGAATGGACTTCAAGCTTTCCAGCTTCTCGCCAGGGAGGCTGGGAAGGACAGGTCCCCATAAGTGCATAAGTTTCAGAAAGTTTAAATGACTTCCCAGAGTCTGCACATGGAGAGAGGGGCAAAGCTGAGTCCAGAAGTCAAAAGCAGCACTCTTCCCAGCCTCGGTGCCCCTCCCCAGGGCTCCACAGACCAGCAGCAGCAGGGTCCGCCCTGAGCTGGAAAGGTGGACGCCTCACCCCTCAGTCACAGCTCGTACTCAGTTTGCACAGTGTGATCCCTAAAGGTACCATCTGCAGGTCCCCCCGTCCATAATAACCAGAGAGGAAAAGCCCAATGCAAGCCACTGCGTGTGGCAGTAGGGTGAACCTTCCAATGTCCAGAAATGTCTTTCCAGCAGTCCTGGGAGGACGGAATCCTGACCAATGGATCAAGAAAACAGTGTTCCTCCTAGTCTGCCAGTGTTGCAATGAACCAACGCCTTGGGAGGGAAACAGACATCGTTAGCAGTCCACCAAAGGGTTTCCCCCATTTGTGCCCATCCTTGTGGCAGAGTCACTCCAAGAGCAAATGCACTGAACCTCCCCTGACAAATTCTGACTCTCTCCAAACAAGTGCAGGGGCCATTATTTTCCAAACTGTTGGAGGGCGGAGGGAGGACAGGTAACCGATTATGGAGGAAAAGAAAGAGAAGCAGCTCAAGTTTACCATGAGGCTGAAAGCCAAAGATTTTTCTACTGTATTCCCTCCCTGGAGGAGAACTAAAACCTGGGAACCTTGACCTGGGATCCCCATCCTACCAGGGAAGTCCACCAGCAAGCTGCCCACTCTGGAGGGGCAAGGGAGGTGATAGGTAGCAGAAGAGATAGAGCTCAATGAGCTCCCAACTTAAATATGAGGTGAATGGGAAGAAGGCTACCACTCTGGGACAGGTGGATGCAACACAGTTCAACCCTTGGAAGGGCCCCAAAAGGGTCCATCTCGTCCAGGCCTGTCCTTAGGGATGGAAGTATCTAAAAATGTTAGCTGTGTCTTTTCAAATCTTTCTTCCACCCAACATGCTCTTTTCCTAGCCTTCCCACCTCCACCATGCTTGGATTTATAGTTGATCTCTCTCACACTTCACATGGGAATACTGCCAATCTGGCTGGGTATGCCTCTAAATTTACGCTGACCAGGGGCTGGGAGTGCAGCCCTGTGGTAGAGTAGCACGGGAGAGGCTCTGGGTTTGATCCCTAGCAAAACACACACACACACACACACACACACACACACACACAACCCAGGCCTGAAGGGACCAATCATTCACATAAGGCCAGTGTCTCATCCATAGGTCTTCCATGGAGTAAGGACGAAGGGCCAAGTGAAATGAAGGGTATCTGGGGAGAGCCTCTGGGCAAGATGACAGAGACCCAGGTATCCCCAGAGTGAGAGGAAACAGTTCCCTCCATAACAAGGACTTCTTCCTATTCAGACTCCTCCCTGGCATTAATAAGCAATACCTTCAAATACATGGTTACTTATAAGAAAGGATTCGTTTCATTGGATGCAATGGGCCCTCCAACGATTGCCTGATTTTACTGGATTCGATAAAAAGAAACTAGAATACCCAATAACCATGTGCTAATTCCATCAGAGGATGAGATCTTCCATAAAATGTAATGAACATATGTGTCTTAGAATTCAAACTTCCTGAGGCCATCAATCTTGTCTTTTGTGACTTTTATTCACCTAAAGCCAATAATCACATGCATAAAAACAGCCATGTGGCTCTAAGATTCATATCCAGCCAACTGAGTACTTTTCTGATGGCTTCTTATTAAGCCCTGTCCTGTTTGTTTACTCAAAACTTCTTTGACACCTTTTGAATTTTACCTTTATAATCATTAAACACCTCAATATGCCAAACCTTTAAAAGGAATTTTAATCCATTATTGACCTTTCCCCTAAATTTCTATTCGGATCCTGTGTCTTAAATAAGACCTTTTGTTTTAAAGCCAGGCGGGTGCATTCATATGAAAATAATGATAGTTTCCACTGAGACCTACAAAAAATATCAAGGGAATAAATGTATCATGGTTTCCTTTTATCTGAACCACACATAAAGGGCAAGCTATGCTAAGGTAAAAACCCAACTAAATTATAATTTGAATTACAATTAGAACATTCAGCCAGAAGGCAATGTACACAGTTCTAGTTTTTTACTTAAAAAGCATATTTATTTTAGGGAAATATATCTGGGATTGAAATCCCAACCCTGTCCTCTGGGAGAAAACCTAGCAACAGAGAGCATGACTGTGGGTACTGGGAAGTGTAGTTCTTTCTTCCTGAAGGCACATGTCTGGCTATCGTAATGACACAAGTCAAACACAACTCCTATTTGGTTCCCACACCCCATGAGGAGGGTCAGAGGCTCACCCAGCAGGCCACGGTAGTACTGTGGAGCAGCTGCTACTACGTGGACACGCTGGGCTGGTGACCTGCCAGTGCCCGGGAAGTTTTCTACTACGCAGAGAGAAACACGCTGAGAATAGGTTGTCTTTATGAAGCCGGAAGAACTTCCTCCTACTCCAAACCATCTGGAGGGCCTGAGGAACCCTGTATTTTCAGGCCAATCCCGGCACAAGAAGCCCCACCTTGAGGTGACCTCCTCAAAGTAACCCTGGGGAACTTGGATAAGGGCTGGGGGACAGGGCGGGTCTCGGGGTCTATAATGAAAGGGAGGAGAGGCAGGAGGCGGGCGCAGCGACCACCAAGCAGGGGTGCGCAGCACGGTCCCCAGGTCGGCCACCTGCCGCGGGGCCACCCTCCCAGCGTCCTGGCGGGGTCCCCACCCGCGGCTGATGACACATCCCAGGACCTCGTGGCGGGGCGGGGTGCTCAGCACCGCGCCATGTAAGGGAAGGTCTCCCTCGCAGCCGGCGGGCTCGGGATGCCGCCTAGGCCGGCCCCCCGAGCCCGCCGCGCGCCCCGGGCCACACAGGCCACCC
>NW_025999932.1:24914662-24931570 GCF_001458135.2 Marmota marmota marmota
ACCTGGGATTCCCCCGCCGGCGGGCGGCACCTCCTGGCGCTTTCGCTTGTGGCCTTTTCTCCGCCAATCCGAGCTCGCGGCGCTGCAGCATCTTCTGGTCCCCCGCAGCCCCAACCGCGCGCGGGCCAGGGCGCGGGCCTCCGCCCCGCGGTGCCAACTCCCGGGCTGGTGACTAGTTTCTATCACCAAATTTAAAAATTTAGGGCGTACGTCAAGGATTTTAAGACAATGATTATAAATCTTCACTTATCATTAGAATACTTTATCGTGTTTTTTTTTTTCTTTGCCCTTGCTAAAACCTTATTCTTGTCCATTGTCAGGAAAGGCCCCAAAGCCTGCATCTACCTGTGTGTCCCTTGGCTGTGGCATAGGCATGCCTGGCTGGTGGGCCAGTCAGGGCAGCTCACTTCTGGGAGTTACTCTGCAGTACTTGCAGAAACTTTAGTACGAATCCTACCTTGTTCACCTCACTGTCTCACTCCTTGTCATCTCATCTCTTTGCTCTCCAAACCAAATAGCAGCCATAAACTATAAAGATTCTATAATCTGTAGCATGAGATAAGTAAATAGGTAACAGATGAACACCACCATCCTCCATCTATCTCTGTAAGGAAAAACAAAACTAAAAGTAAAAGAACAGTGTTTGATGTCCATGGCCCCAAATGGCCTTGGTCAGTAATCGGGGCTCATTGGCCGATAGTATCATCCTCCCTTGGAATTAGACAAGCAATGTATAAAGTACATTACTGAATAGCTTTTGTTTTGTTTTTCTTTTCATTTTTATTTTTTCAAGGGTTCTTTCTCTCTGTGTTGCTCAGGCTGGCCCTGAACTCCAGGGCTCAAGTGATCCTCTTGTCTTACCCTCCTCGGTAGCTGGGACTATAGGCACATGCCACCCAGCCGGGTAGGAAAATTTCTTATTGAACACATGGAGATGAGTTCATATTTGTAAAGCTTTTTGAACCCAATTTGGAGACATAATAAGCCATCTCACATGCTTTGTTTTAAAACGATGAATTTCAGTTTCAGTTATACCATGGTGAAATGACACCTTAGCCACATAAGTAAGTATCCTAAGACCCTCACAATCCCTTCTACCTCCTGACACTGGCATCAAGGGATGGATGCTTCTCAAGAGTGAGGCTGGCGATTCAAAGTCCACCTGCTCTGCCGTTGGCAACAGATGAGGATTTGATCTGAACTCTACCACTTCATTTATTGGATGATATACTGCAATTTCACCACTTACATTCTGTTAAATAAAAATTCCAGGGGCCATTGTTTTGGACAGGGCTCCTGCAGTAGGCCCCATAGACCAGGGAAAAAATCAAAATGGAGCTACTCACCCTGAAGTTCCATGTCACCAAACTGAAAATAAATTATTTACCTAAATTTTTGAGAAATTAAGATTACAGAGATAGCCAAATTTCCCATGCAGTTAATTTCAATTGGCATGATAATAAATTCTCTCTGCCTTAATCTTTACACTAAAAAAGGAAGCATGAAGTAAACTGAGGTTAACTGATGTTATTTTTTCTATTGTTCTATCTCCCTGTCCTCATATATAAGAAAATTAACTTTGAAATGGCCAATCTACGATTCATTCCTTGTTCCTACATTATTCATCTCTTTTCTGTCTATAAAACCAACTTCTTCTCCTTGGCTCATTGGAATCCAATCTATTTTATAGAATGAAATGTTGCCCAATTCTAGAATTGCAAAGAAAACCAATTAAGGACTTTAAATTGTTGTAATTTTGTCCTTTGACAATTCTGATCAAAAGACTATCCCTTGGTTTTTGAAATATGATTACAATTTTTAACTGACTTTTGACATTAAAATAGAATTTAGTAGATGGTAGGGATGCTCTACTAGGTCAACACAGAGAGCTCACATAGAGTTAATTTGACAGAGATTTTTAACACTGCTCAGTTCAGCAAGCCCACTCAGTAGACTTGGCCTTCAGAAAGACAATAGGACCCCCTCAATGACAAGGCCAAAGAGAAAGTGATTTCTCAGCAAAAAGGATCAGTATGAACCTGAAAAAAAAAATTATTATTATGCTCAAGGTTACACAGATGGACAAAAGGAAAAAGAAAAACAGAGAGTGCTGATAAAACAGGCTATTTTAGGAAAAGCTAAATTTTGACAGGTCAGAGCTTATGTCAAAGGTGATAAGCAGTCTTGATTATAATCAAAGAGTAGCTGGGTCAAGAGTCCAAAGACGCTTAAAGAAAGGAGATGCTAGAATTTAGCCCCTGGAGAGCACTGGCCATGGTTAAAGTTAAGGGTAAGGTTGACTGGCCATGTTCCAGTGTAGCACCACAGGGCAACACCAGGTACAGGAAGGTCCTAGAATCAGTCAGACAGATGTGAGTTGGAATTCTGATTCTACTTTCTACCAGCTGTTGGCCTAGAGAGAGCATATGCCTGTCTACTCTAAGCCTCAGTTTATTCATCTTCAAAATAAGAAATTAGCTACCTGGTGGGCAGGTACAAACTCCATGGGAAATATGAAAAATATATGTAAAAATGAGTACGATAGAGAGCCCAGAAATAGACTCATAGAGATACAGCCAATTGATCTTTGATTAAAGGATCAAAGGAAGTTTAATGCAGAGAAGATAATTTCTTCAATAAACTGTGTTAGTGTATCTGGACATCTGCGTGGAAAAAAATGAATCTAGACGTAGACCTTATACCATCTTTCACAAAAGCTAACTCAAAATTAGCCATAAACCATAAAAATAAAAACTCCAAACCTCAGGGCTGGAGATGTAGCTTAGAGCACAAGCTTAGCATGTACAAGGCCCTAGGCTCCATCCCCAGCACCAAAAACAAAACCCAAACCCCCCACAAAACTACTCAACTCTTAGAAGACAACAAACATGGGGGGAATCTAGGTGACCTTGAATTCGGTGATGATTTTTTTAAAGACAACACCAAAATATGATCCATGAAAGAAATAATTGATAAGTTGGACATCGAACTTTATTAAAATTAAAAACCTGCTCCGCAAAAGACAATAAAATGGTGATGAAATGAGAGACCACAGAAAAATCTCTGCAAAACACATATTTAATAAAGGTCTAGTATCCAAAGTATCCAAGGAACTCTCCAAACTCAGTAAGAAAACAGACACCTGAGGAAAACACCAGGAAGATTTTATGACAAATATGTGGCATTTTCTTTCCCCACACACTATGCAATCCATTCTACAGTGGACACCAGCTGAGTGTCCTCTGATCCAATTTGGTTCTGACACTAACTACATGGAGACAGTAGTTGAGGACTCAATCCCCAAGACTGTCATCACCCCCTTTGGACACCAATCAAAAGGCCCAGGTTGTTTTACTTGTGCTTCTGGCCAAATTGGGGAGACCCAGATTCCCTCCTCAGGTTCAATTAGTTTTCTCTAGCATCTCACAGAACTCAAGGGAATACTATGTTTACTGGTTTATTATTTAAAAAATATACAGGATACGGGTGAGGAGATGCAGATTAGGGGTGTAGTTCTGTGACAGTGTGGTAACAGACACAAGGCCCTGGGTGAGCCCCAATAAACAAATTAATAAAAATTAAGAGATGCATAGGGTTAGGCATGTGGAAAGGGCATGGCGCTTCCACACCCTCTCTGGACCACCACCACCCTCATGTGTTCAGCTATCCAGAAGATCCCAAACCCAGTCCTCCTTGGATTTTTGTAGAAGATTCATTATGTTGGCATGGTTGAGTAAATCATTGTCCATTGATGATGGGATCAACCTTCAGCCACTCTTTCTTCCCTGGAGGTTGAGAGCTGGACTGAAAGTCTCAACACCTTAATTGGCCTGTCTTTCTGGTGACCATCCCCCAACCACTCATCATCATATTTGCATACTATCATTTTGAAAATCCCAAAGATGTTAGGAATCATATGGAATGATGACCAAATAAACATTTTAGAATATCTGCCAACCCAATTGAAAGATAGCAAAATATCTGAATGGATGCATCACCAAGGAAGACATGCAGACCACAAATAAGTTTAGGAAAAAATATTTAACATCATATGTCATTGTGAAGTTGTAAGTTAAAACAACAGTGAAATGACTCTCCATTCACTATACAGTGAATGGCTAAAATCCAAAACACTGATAACACCAAATGCTGGTGAGAATATGGAGCCACAGGAACTCTCATTCATTGCTAGCTGATAGGTGTGCTAGTCAGTTTTGCATTATTATAACAATTGTATTTTGAAATACAATTGTTATAATAATGCAAAACTGACTAGCATACCTCCTATCAATATTTGTAGCAGTTTTATTCACAGTTTCCAAAACTTGGAAGCAATCATGATATCCTTCCATAAGCGAATGGATAACCCAACTGGTACATCTACACAATGGAATAGTATTAAATAGTAAAACAGGAATGCACCATGATACCATGAAAAAACATAGAGGAACTATGCAGACTGATAAATGTAAAAAGCCAGTCTGCAAAGGCTATGTAATTTATTATTTTAATTATATAATACTGGATGACAAAACTACAGAGACCTTAAAAATATCAATTTTTGCCAGGAGTTAGGGCTGAGGGTGATGAATATATAAAGCCATACAGATTTTTAGGTCAGTGTAACTGTTCTGTATAGTTCTATAATGTTGAATATGTATCATTGTGCATTTGTCAATACACATAGAACATACAATACAAAATCAAGGTTCATATCTTAACATAGGCTGTAGAATTTGGCTAATAAATCAATATTGGTTTATCAATTATAACATATTGAGTACATGAGTGCAAGGTGTTAATAACAGGGAGAAATGGGGGATCCGTCAAGGAATATATGGAAACTTTCTGTTCTTTCTGCACAATATTTTTAGAAACTTAAAAACATTCAAACATATATATATATATATATATATACACATATCATATATGTGTATGCATGTACATACATATATACACACATACGTGGCACCTCTTATCAATCTGTATATAGAAAGCACTTCATCTTGTAGCTTAACAATAGATTGCATGCTTAGCATGTGCAAGACCATGGATTCCCTCCCCAGCACCAATATACAAATAATACTTAAAATTAAACTGATTAAGGACATGGAGTCCTCTATTTCTGAAGTGTTTTTAGGCAATATATCAGATAGGTTAAGCTTGTGGGTTCTGAATTGGATGACATGGGTCCCAATCCTGACTTTGGAACTTCTAAGCCACACATCCTTTAGCAAATTACTTCACCTTTCTCCAGGTTTTGGTATCTGCATTTCTAAGATAGGGATCATAGTTTCTGTAGCAAATATATGGTGATATTCACCTAGAGCATTTAGCACCATACCTGACACACAACAAATGCCCGGTGCGCATTAATATTACATATGACAGTAGATTCTTTGTAGTGTCACATGAAAGGCTAAGGAGGAAACAATTCTTTTTCCATAATAAAAAAAAAATTCTTCTTTGTCCTTCACAATGAACACACAGAAGCCTTTGCCAGTAGCTGGCTCTGCAAGAGTTGTGTGGGCAAACCTTCCCGCCTGGCTCCTGGTGTGCAGGTGTAGCTGTTGCTGTCTTCCAAGGTGGGTCTCTGCAGCTGACTGGGTGGCTCCCTTCCATTCTTCTGGAACCAGTACTCCTTCCTCTTCTGAGAAATTCTTGTTCCTCTCAACTTCCCCCACTGCTGTGGCCTCAAGAGGAACTTTCATTTCACAAAAGCCCATCTCCCTGGGCATGGGAATTGAGCTGGGGAGAGGAAGCTCCCAGTCAATGCACACACACACACACACACACACACACCCCCCCCCCGCATGGGAGTCCTCCAGTGTGTGAGCAGATGACCTAAACTGAGGTCACATGGGAAGCCTCGCTAAGCACTTATGGGCTTTGAATAAGGAAAAGTCTCTTTGCTCCCTGTGGGGAGAGCTGGGCAGTCATCAGGCAGGTGCTACAGCAGCCACCATTCCAGCCCTGAGGAAAATGAAGTAAAGATATCAAAAGAAGCCAAAGGAGAGAAAATAAGTGCCAGTAGTCCTGTGTCCCCATGCAGTGCTGATGGAGGTCACCCTTTCTGGAAACGTGAACCAGCGAGGTGCTTCTTTTGGCTGGACCCACGTTATCTTGGGTCTCTGTCACTTATGTCCATTAGAGTCCTGATTTGTACAGATTTCTATCTTTAGAATTATGTGTCCTTGTCCAGACAGGAGGACTTAGAAATACTTTGACAATGAAGCAGAAAAGACTGTGAGAGGCACCTGACAAGCACTTAGATTGAAAAGCACAACGTTGAGCCTACAGTTCTGGCTATTGATCAGTCCCTAGGGAATAATATTATATTTCTTTTTTTTTAATTTTTTATTGTTGGTTGTTCAAAACATTACATAGTTCTTGACATATCATATTTCACACTTTGATTCAAGTGGGTTATGAACTCCCATTTTTACCCCATATACAGATTGCAGAATTACATCAGTTACACATCCATTGATTTACATATTGCCATACTAGTGTCTGTTGTGTTCTGCTGCCTTTCCTATCCTCTACTATCCCCCCTCCCCTTAATATTATATTTCTGCCAAAATTTTCTGCAGATCTTTGAAACCAGCTGCCTGCATACCTGCATCATGATAGAAAGTGCTTTCTCTCCACCATCAGAGAAATGGGCCCACCATGGATGTCTTTGGAAGAAAATACAGCTCTGTCAATACAAGGAGTGATGCTTACCAAAGCGTATGTATGTGCCTGTACATTTCTCATAGCAAAAGCAGAAACTTTATAAATCTCTGAAAACAAAGGATTGGTTAAATACATTCAGATGCACTCATAAAACAGAATATTAAAGTCATTAAAACCATGTTTTCAAATAATGTTTAATGTTATGGAAAGGACTCAAGACTATATTATGAGAATATTATAACATTTTGTCTGCAATATACTTCCATTTTTATAGAACCTGTCACAGGTCACTTAAAGACATAAGTATATTCTGCAAAATATGTTATTGGGCATCACTGTATGAATATCATGGAGTGTACTTATACAAACTAAGATGACTATGATATCATTGGTGATATAATCTTATGGGACCAGTTTATATAGGCAGTCCATCATTGACCAAATCATTGTTATGCTGCACAAGACTATATATTCATACATACCCTTAAGAACATTTTATGTTTATATATGTTATACATGCGTATACATATACATATACATGTTACATGTAATCAGGATGGAGACATAAAATGTACCCCTAAAGGGAGTTTTAATTCTTTGGTATATTACCTCAAAATTCTACAACAAAATTTATAATAAATTCCAAAGATCTTATTTTGCTGGCCTTATCCTCCTCCAAAAATCTGTATAACCAAAAACCACCCAAGCCTTCAATCTCATACTGAGGATTTGGGGTTAAGATGTCAGAGCGTGAAAATGAAAGGGGGTGGGGTGCATGATTTAGCCCATAGCATACCACATATTCCAGAATGTTCTCACCTATTTCTTAAAATTAGATGTCAGCAAGCATTCCTATATTCAAGAACCCAGCAAAGGTGTGTTCCAAGCCTTCACTCTCAATTCCTGCTGTTTCTGTGTGTTTTAATCCGCTTTTTTGCTGCTGCGACTAAAGACCTGACCAGAACAATTTTAAGGGAGGAAAAGTTTATTTGGGGACTCGTGGTTTCAGGAGTCTCAGTCCATAGACAGCCAGCTCCATTCCTCAGGACTCAAGGTGAGGCTGAACATCATGGCAGAAGAACGTGGCAGAGGGAAGCAGCTCACGTGATGATCAGGAAGTAGAAAGAGACTCCACTTTCCAGACACCAAATATATACCCCAAGGCATGCCCCCAATGAACCACCTCCTCCAGCCACACCCTACCTACCTTCATTTACCACTCAGTTAACTGCATCAGGTGATTAATTCACTGATTGCTTTAAGGCTCTCATAACCTGATTATGTCTCCTCTAAACATTCTCACATTGTCTCATACATGAGCTTTCGGGGCACATCTCACATCCAAACCATAACACTGTGGTTTGCCAGGAAAGAGGCTCAGGCCTAGTATACGATATTGATCAGTGTTGCAAACCATTGGCACCAAAGAACCTGATAAAGCACGGCAATGAGCTCAAAAAGATGGTGGTGCCCTGTCTTCCCCGTAAGTAATTCAAAGTGAACATACTGAAATAAGAATGAGAGACTCCAGTGATTTCTATCCTTTCTGCCAAGCTGGCCTGAATCCCTTTAAAGCTTTTTCCCTAAGTTACTGATTGTACTACTGAGTTCTATAGTTTCTTTGTTCAGCTTTTGTTTGGAAGATCTATCCAGTGGTGAAAGAGGTGTGTTAAAGTCACCCAGAATTATTGCGAGCCTACAGCTTGAACCTGAGAAGAGTATGCTTGATGAACGAACGTAGGTGGGCCATTGTTTGGGGCATATAAATTTATTATTGTTATGTCTTGTTGCTGAATTGTTCCCTTAAGCAGTATGAAATATCCTTCTTTATCCCTTTTGATTAACTTGCACTTGAAGTCTACTTTATTTGATATGAAGATGGAAACCCCTATTTGCTTCTTCTCAGCAAAAGAAACAATCTGGGAGGTGAATAGAGAGCCTACAGCTTGAGAGAAAATTTTTACCACTTGCACATCAGATAGGGCACTAATCTCTAGCTTATATAAAGAACTCAAAAAGCTAAACACTAAAATAACAAATTGCTCAATCAATAAATGGGCCAAGGACAGACACTTCTCAGAAGAGGATATACAATCAATAAACAAATATATGAAAAAATGTTCAACATCTCTAGCTATTAGAGAAATGCAAATCAAAACCACTCTAAGATTTCATCTCACTCCAGTCAGAATGTCAGCTATCAAGAATACAAACAACAATAAGTGTTGGCAAGGATGTGGGGGAAATGACACACTCATTCATTGCTAGTGGGACTACAAAAAAGGTACAGCCAATATGGAAAGCAGTATGGAGATTCCTTGAAAAACTGGGAATGGAACCACCATTTAACCCAGCTATCCCTCTCCTCAGTCTATACCCAAAGAACTTAAAAACAGCACACTACAGGGACACAGCCACATCAGTGTTTATAGCAGCACAATTTACAATAGCTAAACTGTGGAACCAACCTAGATGTCCTTCTGTAGATGAATGGATAAAGAAAATGTGGCATATATACACAATGGAATATTACTCAGCAATAAAAGAGAATAAAATCATAATATTTGCAGGTAAATAGATGGAGTTGGAGAATATAATGATACGTAAAGCAAGCCAATCCCAAAAAAACCAAATGCCAAATGTTTTCTCTGCTATAAGGAGGCTGATTCATAGTGGGGTTGGGAGGGGGAGCATGGGAAGATTAGAGGAACTCTAGATAGGGCAAAGGGCAGGGGAGGGGAAGGGAGGGGGCAATGGGGTAAAAAAGATGGTGGAATGAGATGGACATCATCACCCTAAGTACATATATGAAGACACGAAGGGAAGGGTGTGAATATACTTTATATAGAATTTTTCACATCCAGAGGTATAAAAATTGTGCTCTGTATGTGTAATATGAATTGTAATGCATTCTGCTGTCATATATGACAAATTAGAATAAAAAAAATAAAGTTTTTTTAAAAAAGCTTTTTCCCTTTGACATTGATACAGCTGTTAAGAATCAGGTTCAAGTCCTGTTCCCAGGGGTGTTGAAGATTGAACACCCGAGAAACGCCGAGGCAAGAGCATTAAAGGATAGAACGGGGTGGGGGGGTGGGACAGAGGCTCCTCCCAGAGGAGCGCATCTGAGTTGGTGCCTGGGAGGGAGTGGGGTGTCCTGCCCCTTTTATACATTTTAGGTTTCCTTTCTTCTCATGCCCCCTCCTCCTCTTATCTTGACCAGTGACCAAAGGTAGAGTGACCAGGGGCAGGAAGAGAGCCCTGGAGCGGCTACTCCTTTAACAACTTCTTGCCCTGGAGGCAGGAAACCTTAGCCACAGGCTGGAGGAGGGGGAGGTGCTCTGGAGGTGTTAGCATTTCATTTCCTCTTGAATCAGCCCCCATCTTCCTGACCCAATCATTCATTACCTACACTGACTGTCCTTTTGCCCCCCAGCCTCAACATCACATTATATTTAAAGGCCCTGTTTTTCTGGGGCCCTTGGCACAATCTTCACCCCTTTAGTTTTCCAGCACTGGTTTTTGGTACTCTCTCACCTGAGCTCTGGCCCAAGTTGCCACCAAACGGGTCCTTTCTCTAGAACATTCTCAATTTAAGTTTGCTTCCAATTTAAAGGCCCGTGGTACATGTAACCTATGGGCTCTTACAGTGTTTGGAAGGTTTTTAACTGCCCATGAAAAAGTCTTTAATTTCCCATACATTTGCTGTGTTCTTTGACATAGGAACACTGGATCTGGTGACATTTAAATTCAGGAAATACAAAAAGAGAATATTTCAAAACGTGATGGGTCATGGGATGGATGGTGGTCCTCCGTCCCATATGTTGAGTCCTAACCTTTAATACCTCAGAATGTGATTGCATTTGGATATAGGAGCTTTAAAGAGGTAGTTAAGGTAAAATGAGGTCTTCAAGGTGAGCCCTAATCCAACCTGAGAGGTGTCCTTATAGGAAGAAATTAGGACATGCAGGGAGAGACACCAGGGACACATATTCCTTTCCACAAGAGGACACAGGAAGAAGGCAGTTGTCTGCGAGTCCAAAGGAAGAAGCCTAGGAAGAAGCCAAAACCCCAGCCAGCTTGATCTTGGACTTCTAGCCTCTAGAAGTACAAGACAATAAGAGTCTGTTATTTACACTACTCTGTGACGTTTTGTGGTGTGTTCAGTAGAAATATGGTAGAAATTGTATTTTTAAAGGTTGCCTGTCAAAGCTGAAAGAGAAATGAATGAATGATTGCCAGAGGAAACCTAGTTTTATGGTTTCAGTGGGTCCTGTGCCAGATCATGTGTCCTCTAGGTCACAGGCCCAATTAGAGGCAGAACTAAGCCCTCAAACTAACAGTTCTGGGCTCTTTTCACAGTCTAAGACTGACAGCTCCATTTCCTTATTTATCTATTGGTTGATTTCCAGTTGTTTGGTCCAGGTGCCCAATATAGACGATAGGAAAGTCTTACAGCTTCTCCCCAATGGTCTCATCCGCAGTGTCGCAGTTCTGCTGCCAAGCCAAGCAGTCCACGTGCTCTGAAATGATAGGAGAACAATGCTGTCAGCTTCAGTGGGCTGTCACTTCCCACTGACAGCAGAGTAGGAAAAAAAAAAGGGGACTTTGGCAACAGACAGGTGAGGTTTGAATCTGGACTGCACTGGTAATCAACTTCATGACCTGCTCAATTTATCTGACCTCTTAAAGTCTCCCTACAGGAAGACAACCTATTCACCTGTGACTGATTGTTTTGAGATTAGATAAGATACTGTGTAAAAGGAGGGGTCAAAATCATGAGCTCACTCCTAATCTTATTCCCCCCACCCCTTGCATCCTTCTTTTCCTTCCTCTCCCCTTCTTGCCAGATGGCAGGAAATCGAAGAAAGGGCAAGCAAGACGTGGACCCAGGTTTCTGGCTCTCTTCATTGCCCTCTCCACTAAAACAGGCCTGTCTCACTGAACTAGGGAAGATCAGTGAACCTTAAGATTCTATGTGGCACCTGGAGAAGGCTCATTTGATCCTCACCTTTTGTGGGGCTTAGCTGATTTCTGTAGGTGTTTGACTTGATAAAAGTCATATGGATTAGCCAGCTTTCTGTTGCCGTGACAAAATACCTGAAATAAAAAACTTTATAGAAGAAATATTTATTTTGTCCCATGATTTCAAAAGTTTCGGTGCATGGTCACTTGGCCCCATTGTTTCTGGGTCTAAGGTAGAACATTACAGTGGGGAGAGTGTGATAGAGCAAAGCTGATCAGCTCATGGTGGCCAGGAAATGTTGGGGGGAAAGGGTAAGGGGCCAGGGCCAAGATAGAGCCTTCAAGAGTGCATTCCCAGTGACCTACTGCCTTCAACTAGTCTACATCTCCTAATTTTCCACCATATCCCAATCACCCATCAAAGGATCAATCTATTAATGAGGTCAGAGCCCTCGTGATCCAATCACCTTCCAAAGACCTCCACCTTTGAACACTGCTGCACCAAGCCTTCAATACATGAGCTTTGGGAGCATATTTCATATCCAAGGCATGACACAGTTCCCTTCTTTATATTTCTAGAAAGGTATGCCAACTCCTAGCCACAGTGGCTCTTCCACTCTGACAGTACTCATTATAGGCACAACTTTCTGCCTTCATTAATAAAGCCGAATGTGGTGATGTGTACCTGTAACCCCAGCAACCTGGGAGACTGAGACAGGAGGACCACAAGTTCCAGGCCAGCCTGGGCAACTTAGTGAGACCCTTTCTCAAAAAAATAAAAAATAAAGTGAAAAGGACTGGGGATTGGCTCAGTGTTAAAGTGCCCCTGGGTTGGCTCTCCAATATTAAGGAAAAAAAAAAAAAAAACAGGCATAAAAGATTTCAGCTCTCTTGCTTGCACACCTTAGAAACTTCTACTCAGTGAAACAAGCATAATCTTCATGCAAAGACACTATGGGCTGCCTAACAGTTTGTCCAGAACCCTAGACTGCCCCATTCCTGCCTTGTGCTGCTCTAACCTCAGCAATGGAATTAGGTCTCTTGTTTGCATCGGACTCTCAACACTCCTCCTGCAACAGTGCGCTTCACAGCAGAGAACATCATGCAGTTGCAAAGAACACATATGGCGACCGAGCCATCTGTGTGCCTTTCAGCAGGTAACTGGCCTTTCTAGGCCTTGGTTTCCCCATTAAAAAGTGGGACGTTTAATGATCTGCTTTAGGAATTGATATAAAGCCCCAAAGCTCCCTACATTAAGCATTGCCTGGCACATAACAATAAAGACTCCATAAAGCTCCTTATTATTATTATTAGAAATAATTTTCACCTAATGCATACTTTGCTGATATAAGGAAATACCAGAAATACCTTCTCAGTACCTAGTTATTTTATTCTTTGGCTACTAATGTGGAAATAACTCCAGGGGCAATGGTATTTATAACGAGCTTTTTTTATGGTGAACTAATGGCATGCCCCCACATTAAAAAACTGATAGGAACTTTCCAACAAAACCATCTGCAAAAGACTTGTTGTAATTCAGAGCATGGGCAGCTATCACTCAGACTGAGGTTAACAATTAGAGCACAATTTTTCAGCCTTGTCATTATTTCCATTTTGGGCCAGATAATTCTGCACTGTAGGTGGTTGGTCCGTTCATTGTGGGATGGTTAGCAAGATCCCTGGCCTTTACCCATGAGATGCCAGTTGCATCCTCCCACAGGCAAACATGTCTCCTGACAGCACCAATGTCCCCTTGAAAGAAAAATCATTTCCCACTGGCCTAGAGAAATATCTGGTTGTCTTTCAATGGGTATTGGGTACTGTCTGTTGGGTAAAAAAATAATGTGATCCCAACAGGTAGGGCTGAAGGTCAGCTGGTCAACTCCAGTTCAGTGGAACCATTGTTGGTAACCCAGCACCTCTTTGGATTATTTGTTGCCTGTGCCGTGTTAAGGATGCTTTATATAAGCCCCACATTGTGGGGAGCCTTTGGTCAAGGTCTCTTTAAAGAAGTGAAGATGAAAGGTTAACCAGGATCTAGGGAAGACTAAGTTCACCGGAGAGCCTTAGGGCAGGTAGGTCATGGAGGGTTGTTGTTCTACCTCGGAGGCATCCCACACTGCTCGAAGGTGCTGCCTGAGCAGCACCTCCTTAAAGACATCCCACCACACCTCAGTGGCCCCAGGGGTCTTTTCACCCATTGCTATCCTCTCCTGGTCTTTCCAGCCATAGCACAGAACGGCGTTTCAGACGGCTTGACTCTAGTGATGACCACAAGCTACTTACCTCATTCTGAACCTTGCAAGGCAGGTTTTAAGAGTCTTCCCCTCCAAATGACTCTGTAAATGGAAACTTTCCATTTCTGTATCCATGCACTTCAGGGTAGTGTGGGCATGCCACGTTTCTCTCCCAGATGGTGACACACTTTGGGTAGCATCGTGCTTGCAGTGGGGGGTGGCAATCTGCTGTTAAAATAAAAGACATCCAGAGGTTTAGACACTGCATTTGCTCTGTGCCCAGAAGAATACTCCAATAAAGAAAAAAAAAAAAAAAACAGAAGAAAACAATACCCAGGTCACTGGAGTACGGATAAATTCAGGACCAAGGGAAAGATTACAGACAAATTAGTTTGGCGAATCTCCCTCAGATTAGCGCATTCACTAAATTGAGTCACACACAACTGCAATAAGCAACAATACCATTTGTTGCAACATTGTTAACTATGCTAAGGATGATGCATTGGAAGAATGGGCCACTGAGGGCAAACTTTCTCAAAAGACCGATTTTAATCAACCTATGTTCTTTTGGTCTGAGTACAGGGCCTCCTTTTTGGAAATGAGCAAGGGATTCAACGCAGTTTATCATCCAGATTGATGGTCAAACTGAGCAGGCATTTCAGTCTTTGAAAACAAAGTTCTAAAGGTGCAGCCAAGACACTAGGGAAGTAGGGATGCCGAAGGGCCCAATGTGCTTGTGTCTATGCCTAATCCACCTGGAACACCTTGTCTTTTTGAGGGTCCAGGCTACAGTCAATTCTTCAGAGGTGCTTCTGAGTCTGACCACATGTAATTCCTCACCTGAAATATTCTCCCCTCCCACTTAACTTACCTAACACGCTGTGGGATTATCAAGATGTTATTTAACTTCTCTGACCCTCAATTTTATTTTTCTGAAATGGGCACTGCAGGCTCTTACATCAGAGGTTGTGGTGAAGATTAAATGAGATAGTATATGTGAAAGCGCTTAGCACAGAGCCTGGCACACAGCAAAGATTCACTAAATATCAGCTAGAGTTCCAAAATTCGTTATTCATCCTTCACATGCCAATTTCCTCCAATATATCTCTCTTGAGGGCCTACAGTGGGTCATTTACCCTCTTGTGTGCTCCCACCACTCATGATGTGAGGTTTGAATGTTATCTTTAGGGGCTGACCCTAAAATCTTCAAGTCTTTGTGCAGCCTGAAAATGCCCCTATAAATCAGCCCATTCATAACTAAAGTCCAAAATCTCTGGATACAATTACTGATCCAGCAGTGAGCATGGCTCAAAAAGAGTCTGTCTGAATAATGAAAGGATTGCTATGGAGACTGAAAGAGGATCGCTCTTTTCATGAGATCTCGTATGCTAAGGATGATGCATTTCCAGTGTTGTCCAAAGCTGCTTTGCCAACAGGGAATGAAGCTGATGCAGAAGAAAGCAGAAGTCAGAAAAATAGCTACACAGGAACGAGACGGAGGGGGAGAGACTACAGTACAGGCATGCTGGATCCAGCCAAGCCTGAAGACATCGGTTTTGAGGGCTATTACACATTCAGGAACTAGCCTCTTGTTACTTGAGCTAGCTCTAATTTGGTTTCTCTCACTTTCACTAAGAATCTTGATTAATGTATCCTACATCCTTATTTGTAAAACACATCACATTCATCATCATTCATCATCCACTTTTCCTAATTAGGTTGTAAATTCCATAAAGGCACAGACCCTGTCCTATCTCTCCATCATTGTGTGGCAAGCAGAGTGGCTGCCAAGAGTAGGCACCCACTGTATGAATGATGAATGATCTAAGGAGATTCCAGATGCGAATCATAGGCTCAATTGAAGCAATGTCGGGGGTGGGGGGTGGGATAAAGCTCCCGCCCCCATCTTCTCTCAATGCTTCCCCAGTTGAATTCAGACAGAAATCTCCTGATTCTCAAAGACGTATCGTTGCCTTCCATTCCCTTCATTTCTCAGAGAAACAGATACTGAGATTGTTGCAGAGTCTCTAAGCCCACAGTGTAAGACTCCATCCTGGAGAAGGGAGTGAATACTTCAGAGGGAGAACATGGGATTTAGCAGTCACCATCCACTCCAGATCAGTATGGTGTGTGCATAGCCACAATTTTCCTGGATTCCATCTGGGGCCCTGTGCATGACAAGCATGTGCTCTACCACTGAGCTACATCTCCAACCCCCTTGATTTTGCTCTTTGCGATTTGTGTTTCCACAGGTGACAGTAGCCCACAGTTAAGCCTGCGTTCTACCACTCAGCTCCGTCCTCAGCCTCTTAAGCCCACAGTTTTTAATGGTCACCCAAAACCCCTCCTCTGTGTTAGTCAGGAATCACTCAATTATAAGTCTCTGAATGTGCAACACAATTTTAGAAATTTTGAAATGTCATTGTTATGTCACTAATAAATTCAGGATTTGAGCCACGTGTTGCTGGAGTCAGGTCCTCAAAATCCGCCTGGTCCCTCTCTCTCTCACAGCTTCCCTGATGACTTTATCATCTCAGATCCTTCCATCGGCAGAAACTGTGGTCTTTACAGTTTGCAGCAAAGAGCAGAGGACCTTCCAGCAACCATGTCAACCTGACCAAAAGCCTCTGGCTCTGCTGGGTCAGATGCGCATGCACATGCACTTCTTGCTGATTCCGTGGAACTGTGCTCTCTTGTTGGCTAACTTGGGTTGCACAGTTACCTCTGCGGGACGTGGAGGCAATGAGAGGAGGTGGATCGGGAGTGCCATCAGCATTGCTGAGGTAGAAGCAGCTCCCAGGGGTGAGCAGACAAGTAAAGACCAAGTGTCCACTCTCCATCCCACTCCTCTGCTCACTCAAATGTCTGGAAGTTCCTTCTCAGAGGGCCCAGGGGATCTGCACATGACCCCCATCCAGCCCCAGAGATCTCTCCAGCTACCTGTGTCCTAGGCTCCAGTGTTGCTCCAAGTAGGGAAAATAAACTTGAATTCTGTCCCACAACCTTGAACACCACACACCCTCCCCCC